>NC_066583.1:612576156-612912406 GCF_024323335.1 Lathyrus oleraceus
CATACATTTTGGATAAAAATTGCTAGGTCTGCGCATGGCTTTAACTGGGCTTCATCATTGGAAAGAATCAATTGCACAAACTTCAGTTCACAATGCCTTGCCATTCAAGCTTCATTCAGACTTCAATTGGAATCATTTTGGACCTTAATGCATTACATCATGGGCCTGTACATGCCCATGCACTCGTGCCATCCACATTGCCAATTTTGGACAAATTTTTGAAGTGTGCAAATATCATTTGAACAACACTTTACGCGCCAGCTTTGCCCCCCATTGAAACCTTCTCATTCTAAAGGAAAACCTGAGAAATTTCAATTTGAAATTTGAGTTTGAATCTCAACTATTGGAGATTCAAGAACTCCATGATCCAAAGCCTTGCAACCTCTTTAATCACTTCCTGCTAGCTTCTCAAGTATGATCAGATCGTGTTTGGAGCAAGCCACATCAAGAACTGCATAGCATTGAAGGTAATTTTTAGAAAATTTCATCTCTTTAATTCTCACTCAATTCTACTCAATTCTCTTGGATATTTGGTTGTCTGAAGTCCTACCAATGTAGACAAGAAGATTGAGTTGCTTAGAGGTCAAATCGAAGCAACTGAGTTGACACACCTCAAAATTCAACTCCTCATATATTTTTATATATTTGGAGTTAGTTGAAATTGAGGTCAGATTCATGCTCTACGCCATTTTTCTTTCAGATCATGTCCTCCTTTTTTATTTTGGTGATGGTTGAGGATGGACCAGTCCGTTGAGGTCCACCGGAGAAGAAGACCGGAGTTATAGCTCCGACGATGTGTTGGCATCTCTCTAGATCATAGGATCCTTTTCAAATATTTTAATCTCACGCGTTGGTTTTGATTACCATCCCTGCAGCGCATTGACTAGTGTCCATTATGGAACGCACGCTGAGGACCACTTGATTTGCCACCTCAATTAATGAGGGAGATCAAGTGGTTCACGTTTTTTGCTATTTTCTGATTTTTATTTTAATCCTTTTATTTTCATTAATTCATATTAATTTTAATATTGATCCAAAAAATATGAGAGTTTCACCAAAAAATTTCAAATAATTTTGTCTTTCATATTTAGAATAAAAATTATTTTTTGGATCATTATTAATATTTTTCATCATTTAATTGATTTTGTGATTATTTTTAATTGTTTAAAAATGCTTTTAAGTCTTTAAAAATTCTGATATTTTTCCTCTAAGGTCCTTTGACCTTGTTTGACCTATGATAAATCTCATGGCCATTTCTTTGGTGTTTTGATGAGGTTTTAGGAAGTTTGACAAACCATATTTAATTTAAATGTATTATTTTAGTCTTTTTAATTTGAATAAATGCAAATTAATTGTGTTGACCAATTGTGATGACTTGTTTGAGTTTGACTCTTGTTGTTGGGCCTTGGTCAAGGTTGATTTGACTTTGTCAAGTTAATATCATTGGATTTAGGGGATTGATGAAATGTACATTCCATCTCTCAAAATGAATGGATGATATTAATTTGGTAAAAGTCCTCCTTCGACCAATTTGAGTTTTGATCCATTCCCCTCCCTCTTTATCTCATTCCCATTCTTTATACATTCATCTCATTTGGCCCATGATATCTCAAAGTCCTAAGGCTAGTTGATTGAAAAATCAAAATAAGTATGGATGAGATTAGGCCACCTCTTTTGCATATTCTTTTTGTGTGTGATATGTGAAATTCTGGTATCAGATATAAGATGTCGAAGGTAATGTCACGACACTGATATCTGCTAATACACAATGGATAAAATAAACAGAATGGTAAAGCGAATAACACAAGCAATTGTTAACCCAGTTCGGTGCAACTCACCTACGTCTGGGGGCTACCAAGCCAGGAAGGAAATTCCCTATAATAGAATTAGTTCAAAGACTATCCGTACACTTCACCAAGTTACAGTCTTTCTCACCTAATCTCTACCCGTGCAATTTCTACCTAAGCACTCTTAGATATGAGAACCCACTCACTTCCCTTACAATCACACACCCGTGATTTTAAACAACAATCCCTTGTGAAAAGAAAATACTTTTCAATTACAAACTCTTGATTTTACTTCACAATTTCAATCAAGAAGACACACTCTTGATCTTGCTTCAAAGCTTTGATCAAGAAGACAAATCAGTCCAATTCAATCATCAATGGATGACTTGAATGACCTACAGACACAAACCCTAGCTCTCTCTCTAAATTTCGCTCAGTCTTGGTTGTGTGTTCAAACAGGTTTTCTGAGTCCCTTTTTATAGAAACATTGGACAACTTGAAAACCCAAAATATATTTTCCAATCAAATCTTTTCATATCAGCTGTAAAGATCTCCTTGGAAAATAAACAAATCTGGTTGAAATCCCTGAAAGAATGCGCCAGCTAGCCATATCTTCAATCAACCAATGATTGCCATTAATTGTGCAATCACAAAACACCAGACATTCATACTGAATGTTCTGTGTACAGGATGTCATGACATCTGGAAAAGTCCTGCATAATCCAATTTCCTTTTATAGCAGGTACAACCATATCAGATACCATGACATTGTGTATGTCATCTGAAACAATCCTGCATGAACATGTCTTCCAATTAAGCTCCAGCAGGTACATCCAATATCAGACGCCTTAGCATTGTAAGTGGCATTCTGAAACAATCCTGCTTGCACATGTTCTTTAACTCCAGCAGGTACATAGGATATCTTATGTTAAGACATCACACATGACATCTTGTGAACACTCTTTGTTTTACCAAAATTGCTGCCAACACTTAGAATCAACAAACTCCCCCTTTGGCAAATTTTAGCTAAAACATATATCTGTCCTTTTTGTTCACAAGGCAAACTATCAGCAGTTAAACCACATAACAGTAGTTTAATCAGCAGCGGAAGCAAAAAACAATTACTAGCTATGGCTACTAGTTATACACATATGCACAAGGGTACTTCTCCTCCCCCTAAATTTGTGCAACAATCAAAAGAATTACTAGTTATGGATGCAACTAGTAAGACACACAAATGCACAGTGCACAAGGGTACTTCTTCTCCCCCTAAATCTGTGCATTCACCAAAAAACAGCTACTGAACTCTAGTACCTGTACCAGCCAGAATGTCATACTGACATCTGCTACAACAACAACACCTGTGCACCTCTTTCAATAATAGTTGTCCTTCTGATCAGCCACATACAACTTCCATATCAAGCACTTTCCATATCAAGCACTTCTCCCCCTTTTTAGTCAAAATTGACCAAAGGTGACCAATCAGACAAAATAAATGTCTATTAGCCTAGCAGAGAAAGTTAAAACAGATGTTATAACATTAAGCATGTTAAAACATAATATTCAGGAAGTACACAACCATCATTATACACAACAAAAATGCTGAGACAATGAACAAATCCAAGGAACTCATTAAGAGCCCTAAATATTACATAACAGGCATCAAGAGGACTGCCACAAAATACAAAAACAAACAAGACAACAGCCTTCCAAACAGCAGCCCAGCTTCCACCACACCTTCCAGCACCCCTCCAAGTCTTCAATACAGCCAGGGACAATTAATCAGAAGAAGAAGTATCTCCTTCACCTTCATCTTCATCTTCAGAACCCTCAGAGCTTCTGGAGCTGCCACTGGATTGTGGTTTTCCATCTGAATCCTTTCCAGCCTTTTCTAACTCCTCCCTTTCAAGGCTATAGATAAGGGCTTCCAAAGCTTCTTTTCTTGCCTTGGCCACCTTCATACCTTCCTCTAATTCCTTGCAGATATCTTTCAATTGATTAATTAGGCTCCCTTGAGATGCAGGTTTCCTTCTGGCAGATGTCATAACAACATCATTGACATGACTACTCTCAAAAAGCTTATAGTGAATTGATAGAGGGGTCTTTCTCCTGCTTGGAATATCACTTGTACTCAGGATTCCTGGTTGTTGACTCAGGATGATGCCACAAATGATAGAAGGGAATGCAATGGGCAACTTTACAGCATTGGTGGAGGCATGTTTGATGGTTTGATCAAACACAAACTTTCCAAAATTGTAGTTTATCTTAGTTCCAATGGCATGAATGATCCTCCCAAGAGCAATGGAGATGGTAGATATGTGATTAGTAGGTACCCAATTTGCTGAACCAATCTTATACAGAATGGCATACTTCATAGTGAGCTTACTAGCTGATAGGTTTTTCCTACTAGGCTATTCCTTAACTTGGCCAGCTGTAATAATTCTACAGACCTCATTGTCTATGGTCTCTAGATCTACTCCTCCATTAGTTCCTCTTTCTAGGAACTTGTTGATGATAGTAGATGAAAGTTTCACACACTTACCCCTTACAAAAACTTTGCAGCCCTCCCTGCTGTTTCTTTCATATATCTCCTCAGGGATGTTCACAATGAATTCTTTGACTAACCCCTCATAGCACTAAGGCAGAGTAGTCACAGTTTTCACAAGACCAGCTGTCTTAATTAACTCCATGACTTCCTTTACTTCACTTGCCTCTTTTCCCAATTCTCTTTCAAATGCTACCCTTCTTTGAGTCACAAACTTCCATTTGGCAGCACCACCTTCCACGTGAAATGAGATATTGTCAAGATGAACAGCAACCACTTTGTTTGGAGACTTCTTTATAGGCTTCCTTTTAATAGGGGGAATGTCTGAGACATCATATTCGACATCCTCATCAGATTCAGACCTCTCACTTTTCTTCATCTTCCTGACCTCTACTTTACTCCAAGTCTTGGAGGGACCTATACCAGCAACCCTTTTCTCTTTCCTACCTGTCCTTATCTCAGCCATACTCTTCCTTTTTCTCAGTCTATTAGGTAAACTTGTTTTCACAAGATTGACCAACGTGTCATCTTCTTCCTCAGACCCTTCTTCCTCAATATCCTGAGCAGTATCAGGGGACATACTAGGTATGTTTTTTCCAAGAGAACATAGTCCCTCAGCAGCTACTTCCTTTTCTATTTTAGATGAGTCATCATCTTTCTCAGCTTGGGTTTCCACCTCAGGTGAGGGGTCCCTTCTGGAAAGAGGGGTAAAAATGTCCTTAACTCCATGCTCTTCATTCAGTATCCTAGTAACTAGGTTTCTTATGATGTGATCAGTAGAGTGCATGTCCTCTTTCTCAGGCGATTCTTCAGGAGTGTTGCCTTGTTTAGCTCTAGCCATGGAAGGGGAGCCTGGAACGTCACCTGGTATCATACGCAGAGGGGTTGCGTCTGTCAACTCTTCTTATAAAAATTCCATGGAGGAAGTTCTAGTATGAAAGGATTTTGAGCTAGATGTTGACGAATGTTGAGACATGTTGTTGAACTTTTGAGAAAACTTTCTTTGCCCTAGCAGAGGTTCTTTGAGAAGTTTAATGAGGATGGAAAGAATTGTGTTCAGGCAGAGTGTGCAAATGAAATAGATGCTATTTCTAATACTAGGAGATGATTCATTATTAATGTGGCTTTTTCTTTTCATTGGGCAGACAATATTTTTCTTGCCTTTTTCACTCCACATTAATTGCCATATTTTCTCAAGAAGCCAAGCCCCTAATTTTCCCTTTTCATCATACAAATCCTTTGCAGTCAAGTTGTCATAGTACAATGTCATAACATCGAGTGTGACATTGTAGATAATTCTCAGTAATTTCATCCACCCTGGTTGAGCATTGTTGTTTTCAACAGACATAGTTCCTTGTGTCTCAATTCCAGCAAAGCTCTCACTACCTTCAGAATTCATACCACCAGTCATGTGTTCAGGTGTTTGGGCCATCATGACCTTTTCTTCCTTGAGGTTAGATATTAGCACCCTTATCTGACACTTTTCCTTTCCCTTGATGATCCTTCTTGCAACTGTACTCATCTTAGAGGGGTTATCCATTTGAGAGCTCCACATGTAGCAGTTGTTATTGGTCCTGATTCCTTTCATAATTACTTCACTGTCTTTGTTCATAATCAAACATTCAGTTTTAGTGAAGATGATATTCAGACCTTGATACCCTAGCTGACTGATGCTTATTAGATTTGAAGTCAAGCCCTTGACCAGTAGAATATTGTCAAGTTTAGGAGCTCCAGGACACTCAAGCTTGCCTATCCCCTTTATTTCACCTTTAGCTCCATCACCAAAGGTTACATAGCTTAAGTCATGAGGGTGAAGATCAGTTATTAAGTCTGAGTTCCCAGTCATGTGTCTAGAGCAACCACTATCAAAATACCACTCTTCTTTGTGAGCTATTAGACTTGTAACATTAGTCTTAGGAACCCATTGCTTCTTGTTGATAGGCCTGTGATGTTTGGGTCTGGGTTGATAGTGAGTCTGTTGATGAACATGGCTAGGATAACCATACATCTTATAACAGGAAGACCTAGAGTGTCCAGCTTTCCCATAGTATTGACATCTCCATCTTTGGTGTTTGCTCTTCTGATGATACTGATGAAAGGGGGTAGGGTAACCATACAGCTGATAGAAGAAGGCTCTTGAGTGTCCAAATTTCCCACAGTAATGACATCTCCATCTTTGGTGTTTGTCTTTCTGTTGTTCTTTCTTCTGATGGTGTGACATATGATGTGACATCTTGAAACTTCTCTTACTATTGCTGCATTTAGGTTTAGCTTGAGGTTTGCAGCCAGTGTAACTACTTTCAACCTTAGTTTTATGGTACCCTAATCCAGATTTGACTCCTGTGATTTGTCCAGTTAGAAGAATCTTGTCTAAGGAATCAGATCCATTGTTCAACATCCTTACATACTTGGTTGTCTCTTCTAGTTTTGAGTTTAAGAGCACAACTTCAGTCTTTAGCTTGAAGATGGTTTCCACATGTTCTGCTTTTTCTTTCTCCAGTTGGACTATCTTCTGACTCTCAACTTGTTGATCTTCATCTAGCTTGACCTTTAGAGCCACAACTTCTGTTTTCAATTTGGAGATGGTTTCCAAGAATTCTACCTTCTCATTCTCAAGTTGAGTTATGTCTTTCTCCTGATTTAAAGACTGCTTGTTCAGCTCAACACTTTTCTGACACAGCTCTCTGTAGGTAGAGGCCAATTCCTCAAAGGTTACCTCACCATCACTTGATTCAGATTCCCATCTTCCTATCAAAGCAGTCACAAGATTTGCAGCCTCTTCAGTATCACTCTCATCAGACCATGTGGCAGCAAGACTCATCTTCTGTTTCTTAAGGTAGGTCCCACATTCAGACCTGATGTGTCCATACCCATCACATTCATAGCACTGAACCTCTTTTCCTTCTTTGGGCTTCTCATCTGCTCTTGCTTTTCTTCCAGCATTGTTGTCAGACGAGATGTTCTTGATATTTGCCTTGGATCTGACATCCATTTTCTTTAACAGTCTGTTAAACTGTCTCCCCAGCATTGCAACTTCATTGGCCCACTCTTTATCCAAATCTTGACTGTTTTCCTCTTCTGTGTTAGATACAAAGGCAATGCTCTTGGTTTTCTTTTCAGTTCCCTCAATCAATCCCATCTCAAAGGTTTGGAGGGAGCCAATTAACTCATCTACCCTCATGTTGGAGATGTCTTGAGACTCTTCTATGGCAGTCACCTTCATTGCAAATCTCTTAGGGAGTGACCTAAGTATTTTTCTCACCAACTTTTCATCTGTCATCTTCTGTCCCAGGGCTCCTGAAGCATTAGCTATCTCAAGGATACTCATGTGAAATTCATGAATGTTTTCATCTTCTTTCATCCTTAAGTTTTCAAACTTGGAGGTGAGCAGCTGAAGTCTAGACATCTTTACCCTAGAGGTGCCTTCATGAGTGACCTTGAGAATGTCCCAAGCATCTCTGGCCACTTCACAGTTGTTTATCAGCCTGAAAATATTCTTGTCTACCCCATTGAATATTGCATTCAAGGCTTTAGAGTTTCCAAGAGCAAGATTATCCTCCTCCTTGGACCATTGTTCTTTAGGCTTCTTCTCAGTGGTGGCTTCTCCTTCTTTAGTAATGACAGGATGCACCCAACCTGTTAGCACTGCTTTCCAAGCCTTGTTATCAAGGGATTTCAGAAACACTACCATTCTAGGTTTCCAATATTCATAGTTAGAACCATCCAAAATTGGTGGCCTATGAACAGATCCTCCATCTCTCTCCATTGTACCAGAAAGTATAGCCCCTAGATCTCACCCAGAACCAGAGCAGGATGCCTGCTCTGATACCAATTGAAATTCTGGTATCAGATATAAGATGTCGAAGGTAATGTCACGACACTGATATCTGCTAATACACAACGGATAAAATAAACAGAATGGTAAAGCGAATAACACAAGCAATTGTTAACCCAGTTCGGTGCAACTCACCTACGTCTGGGGGCTACCAAGCCAGGAAGGAAATTCACTATAACAGAATTAGTTCAAAGACTATCCGTACACTTCACCAAGTTACAGTCTTTCTCACCTAATCTCTACCCGTGCAATTTCTACCTAAGCACTCTTAGATATGATAACCCACTCACTTCCCTTACAATCACACACCCGTGATTTTAAACAACAATCCCTTGTGAAAAGAAAATACTTTTCAATTACAAACTCTTGATTTTACTTCACAATTTTAATCAAGAAGACACACTCTTGATCTTGCTTCAAAGCTTTGATCAAGAAGATAAATCAGTCCAATTCAATCATCAATGGATGACTTGAATGACCTACAGACACAAACCCTAGCTCTCTCTCTAAATTTCGCTCAGTTTTGGTTGTGTGTTCAAACAGGTTTTCTGAGTCCCTTTTTATAGAAACATTGGACAACTTGAAAACCCTAAATATATTTTCCAATCAAATCTTTTCATATCAGCTGTAAAGATCTCCTTGGAAAATAAACAAATCTGGTTGAAATCCCTGAAAGAATGCGCCAGCTAGCCATATCTTCAATCAACCAATGATTGCCATTAATTGTGCAATCACAAAACATCAGACATTCATACTGAATGTTCTGTGTACAGGATGTCATGACATCGGGTCTGACATCTGGAAAAATCCTGCATAATCCAATTTCCTTTTATAGCAGGTACAACCATATCAGATACCATGACATTGTGTATGTCATCTGAAATAATCTTGCATGAACATGTCTTCTAATTAAGCTCCAGCAGGTACATCCAATATCACACGCCTTAGCATTGTAAGTGGCATTCTGAAACAATCCTGCTTGCACATGTTCTTTAACTCCAGCAGGTACATAGGATATCTTATGTTAAGACATCACACATGACATCTTGTGAACACTCTTTGTTTTGCCAAAATTGCGGCCAACACTTAGAATCAACTCATGAGCATAGTCCATTATACTATGTCTCTAACATGCATTAACACCAAAATTCTATTGCCCGACCTCAAATAGTTGTGACTTCTACATAAGTCCAACTACGATTGCTTAACATAATGCTAAATTTGTGACATAAAAGGCATAGCATTCTAGTTAGTGAGATTGTAAGTCTCCCCTCTTTCATGGTATTGTATGGAAACTTGGCCCTTTTTCCTTCCTTTGGAAGATGTCTTCGCTAAAGGACCCATGCTTGTGATAAGTGGGTTGAGTGTTCTCCAAAGAATGACTTAAAATGAAAAGCAAAAGCAAAACAATACTAACTTCTAACTCATTAAGAACTAAATTTTAATTTCAAGCCATTTACTTAAATGTCATTTAATTTTAGTCTTTATTCATTTGCCATTATTCATACAATTCTAATTGTTTATGTTAATGCAATTTTCACTTTGTCCATTTGGACCATATTGTGTGATATATCTTGTGTGTGTATACTTTGCTTGTTTGTGTGGTCTTTGACCATTAATGTACATAATAACAACAAAAACCCTAAAAAAACTTTTGTGTGGACTGTTGGCTTAATCTTGGATAAATGGACTTAGAATTTAGGCAACATTCCTATGCTAAAGGACTTGGCCAATGCCAACTTGTTGTGAAACCAAGTGCTTGCAATTTGAAACTTCATCTGATACATCATTCAAGATCCCTTTGAGTTCATCTGCAACATGATCATTATGAAGCTGTTATCTTGAACCTGTGACTTGTGGAATTCATCTATTGCATGGGCTAATTTGAAGAAGATCATGGAGTAAGTAAGCTTGGATGTGGCTATCTTTATTTGATGCATTTGCTCTTCAATATTGATATAATTGTGCATTTGTGTGGTACTTGATTCTAAATGTCCAAGGGAATTTTGGTTTCTATATGGCATTCTTGCCTATTGGATTGCTACCCATCGATCAGATCTTTTCAACTCTTAACTTTTAATTTTATGCATAGGATTAGTCTCTTCATCTTCTCCCCATTTCTTCAACTTCAAAATCTCTCCCTCCCTTTAAAAAAATTCTTCTTTGTTTGAACTAGTTTTGTTCTAAACTTTGACCACTTTGCAAAAAGATAGAAACTTTGGCCTTATGCCATTGCATTTTCAAATTTCTTTTCTTAAATCAAATTTGTAAATAAATTTAACTATACTTGACCTAAACTTTCAAAAAGCCAAAAAAAACAAATTCACTCAAATCATTTTTAGGTCTTTGTGCCTTTCAAACTTAATTTTTGTTAAAAGCAATGCACCCATTTTGAATTTTGTATTACGAACTACGAGGTTTTGATCCCTCATTTTTATGTTGGTACGTAGGCACAAGTCCGAAGGTCTTGTCAAACACAAAAATATAACTAATGAATTCTCTTCTCACCCCCCCCCCCCCCCCCCCCCCCCCCCCCCCCCATTCTATTTCTTTGTAAACATCATTTTGTACAAAATACATATGCACACAAAAAGGGCTCCCTAGGAGTACCTAGGACACTTTGGGTGCTAACACCTTCCCGCTGTGTAACCAACCCCCTTACCTGTAATCTCTGACATTTTATTAGTTTTGATTTGAAAACTTATTACTTTTGGGTTTTATTCGTACTTTTTCCCTTTTCTCATGGAAATAATAAAAGCGCGGTGGCGAATTTGGTTTTATTGATCTCTAGCTTATCCATAGCTTGATGATCATGAATTTACCGCTACAGGTAGATGACTTCCTTTTAACATATTTCTCACAATATTCATGATGGTTTTGTTCTTCCATTATGCATCTCCATTATGATGTGGAGTGTAGGGTGACACCACCTCATGCACAATCTCTTCTTTCTCACATAACATGTCAAAGTCTTTCGACACATATTCTTCACCACCATCAGTCCTCAGAATCTTAAGCTTTCGCCATTTTATCTTTCAACCATAGATTTAAACTTGGCAAAAACCTTGACCACTTCACTTTTCTTCTTGATAATGTAAGTCCATAGTTTTCGATTGAAATCATCTATGAAAGTGACAAAGTATCTGTTACTTTCAATCAAATGCACCTGGATATGATCATACACATCAAAAAATATGACTTCAAGAATGGCCTTCGACTTGCTTCCCGCATCCTTGTTGAAGTTGTTCTTGTGCTACTTCTCCTGCATACATTCCTCACATACTTCATTTGGAATGTCAATTTATGGTAACGCTGAAACCATATTTCTACTTTTCAGATCTCTGATGTCTTTGTAATTGAGATGGCCAAGTCTATAGTGCCATATCCATTCATCCATACTAGCTGCAGTTGCAAGGCACTTGTGCTCCATCACATTAAGTTTAGTACTAAAGGTTCTATTATGAGACATAAGTGCCTTCAAGATTAACCTTCCATCTGAGTCGATAATTCTCATTATCTTGTCTTCGATCGACACTTTGTAGTTATTTTCGACCAACTGACCTATGCTGAGAAAAATACTTTTCATGCCTGGTATGTATAGTACATTGTAAATTACTGACCTTTTGCCATCTTTCCTCATAATCAGAATATCAATAATACCTTCAGGTTCTAGAGTATTTTCATTTTCAAATTTTACCATGTTCTTCATTGAGGGTTTCATGTTGACAAACCAATCTTTCCTACCAGTCATGTGTGATGAGCATCCTGAGTCCAAGTACCACTGATTCTGGAATCTTTCTTCATCTCTTGTTGTGACCATTAACAACATTTCTTCTTCTTCATGCTTTAAAAACTTTGCATCATTTTCCTGATTATTCTGTTTTTCAGGACAATCACTTGAGTAGTGACCATACTTCTGACATTTGAAATACGAAATGTGACTTTTGTCAGGTTTTCGACCACTACCTCTTCCTCTACCTGCAACACCGCATCTTTGGTTGCTTTTGTATGAGGACTTTTTTTTATTCGACCATCCTCTTTCTTGCTGATTTCAACCCACTTCCTTTTATTATCGAGCTACTTCCCTTTACCTTTATTTTCTCTTATTGATTATGTCTGCAAAGCTACATCACTCTTCGACTTGTATGCAGCTCTTTCATTCATTTTTTTCATGATATTCAAGTGTCCCTTGAAGCTCTTCCTTTTTCAATGTTGACACATATTTCGACTCTTCTATGGCTACTACTATGCCGTCGAACTTTGGATTCAATGATCTTAAGATCTTTGCAACAACTGATTTTTATGTCAACGCCTCTCCACATACCTTGATTTGATTTACCAATTTTGTAGCCTTAGTGAAAAAATTATTTATGCTTTCATTGTCTTCCATCTGAAGCAATTCATACGTTCTTTTGTGAGTTTGTAACGTCACCTCTTTCACCTTTCTTGTGCCTCCAAACGATTTCTCCAATATCTCCCATGCTTTTTTCGACGATTCTACATCCCTGTCCTTTTTGAAATTATCGAAATCAACACATTAATGAATTATAAAGAGAGCTTTATAATCTTTCTTCTTTAATTCTTTGTGTGCATCATGTTCTTCATCATTTGCATTTTCTTCAAGCGGCATCACTCCCTCCTTTACAAGATCCCAAAGATCTTGACAACAGAAAACAACCTTTAGCTATTTACAGCTATTCTCATAATTCTGACCCTTCAGAATTGGGAGACTCTTCGAAAAATGTCCATTCGGATGATTTAACGCCATCATTGTTTGCTTCCCACGAATTGCGCAGCTAGTGCTCTAGATACCACAAGTTGGAAATTTGCTAATTTCCCCTCAAGAATTTCACCAAAGCTTGATGAATTACGAACCAAATATTGATGAATAAGAATCAATCTTTCTAATTGATTACTCATATTGTTCTTCACTCTTCACTCCAGTGAATCAACTGTACTTTGGTTGCAAGATTTCACTGCACAATTGATAATGGAAGAAGAAAGAAAAGATAGAATTGAAGAAATAAGAAATCAGGGTTTAGCCAAAATAAGGGAAAAAAGAAAAGATTTTCTGCAGAGCTTCTCTCTGCACTTCAAACTAAAGTTTTATTCTCTGCAACTGCAAGTTATTACAATGATAAGGGTTACTCCCTATTTATAGATTTTGGTTTGCTTTCTCGTCAAGCAAAGTCCAAAAATACCTAATTATGCTAACACTATAAAATTAGACCTATGTCGAGGTATACCACTTCAACATTTTTACATTTACATAGTTTGACATTTCCTTTCTTTTGTCGAGCAACCATCTTCGACACAAGGAATTACAATTAAACACACTGCCTAATTCATTGTGTCTAAGCTATCTACATTCATCATAGGTCTTAACTTCTTAAACACTTCGACATGAACTCCTTTTGTCATAATATCTGCAATCTGATTCTCAGTTTTGCAGAGTTCCAAGTTCATCTTCGCTTATGTTGCTTGCTCTCGAATATAATGGAACCTTATTTCGATGTGCTTGCTTCGTCCATGTGCTATCGGATTCTTCGCTATATTGATAACATACATGTTGCTGATCTTTATGGTAATCGCTCCATAATTCTTCCCTCTAATCTCTTCGACCAAATTCACCATCCATGTTGCTTTACATGCACAACGGGAAGCGACTATGTATTCTGCTTCACATGAAGACAATCCTACTATAGGTTATTTTCTCGAACTCCAAGCAACTGATGTACCACCTAACATAAACACATAGCCAGTTGTGGATTTTATATCATCTACATCACTACACCAACTTGAGGGGGTGTAACCCACTAACTTTCATTCTTTTCCTACATCACCTGTAGGAAAAAATATCCATAGTCGAGAGTTCCTTTCAAATACCTCAGTATCCTCTTTTTTGCTGCTAGGTGTGATGCATTTGGCTTGTGCATGAATCTACTCATCATACCTACATTGTATGCTACATCAGGCCTTGTGTTACAAAGGTATCAAAGTGATCCAATGAGTCTTTTGTACTGTGTTGGATCAACGTCATCTTCATATGTGTCTTTCGACAGTTGCAATCTGGGCTTAGTTTGAGTTGAAGTTGGATTTCAATCTTGCATCTTAAATCTCTTGAGTATTCCTCCCGCATATCTTCTTTAGTGCATCATTAATCCTCCACTACTATTATAGAATCCAATACCAAGGAAGTATGCGAGATTTCCCAAGTTTGCTCTGATACCAGCTCCCACTCCTCCACAAAGTTGAACCACGACTCTCATACTATTATTGGGGTGTTCGGGAGAGTCGGGAGCACCAGTAGAACTAATTCTCCAGGACCACAAGAGAGGGAGATGCCATATCCCAATGCAAAACCTTAAGGTGTTAGGTAAATAGGTATTCTCTCTTATAAATCAAACATTCCACCCATTCATAGGCAATGTGGGACTTTAAACACTTATACTTACACCCAACATTCTCCCTCACAAGTGTGATTCCCCCACATTCTATAACCGGATCCAACACCAGATCTAACTCCCACTCCCCCACAAATTCGAACCACGACTCTGATACCACTGTTTGCGAGTCCGGAAGAGTTGGGAGCACCAATGGGACCAATGCTCCAGGACCACAAGAGAGGGAGATTCGATATCTCAACCCAAAACCTTAAGGTGTTAGGTAAATGGGATCTTATAAATGCTTAATGTCTTTTTCAAACTGCTTAAGGTTTTAGGTTGAGGCGTGGTGTCTCTCTCACTCTTGTGGTCCTGAAGCATTGGTCCCATTGGTGCTCCCGACTCTCCCGATATCCCAAACAATGGTATCAGAGTTATGGTTCGGCTTGGTGGGGGAGCAGGAGCTGGAGCTGGATCCGGTGTTGGATCATGTTATAGGAGTGGGGGCTCACACTTGTGGGGAGAATGTTGGGTGCAAGTTTGAGTGGTTAAAGTTTCATATTGCCTACAAATGGTTGAAATGTTGGATTTATAAGAGAGATAACTCATTTACCTAACACCTTAAGGTTTTGGGTTGATATGTGGCATCTCCCTCTCTTGTAGTCTCGGAGCATTCACACTTGCACCCAACAAAAATCACACTTAAGAAGATTCAGTTTAAAATTATGTTTCTCATTCTTTTGATTGTAGTTTGTAAGTTTGTTAGAGGATATTTCTTTGATTTGGATTTAACAACTACATCATAAATATAAACTTGAACGAAGTCTCCAATAAATTCATGAAAGATTAAATTCATCTCTCTTGGATAAATTTCCCATACATTCTTTAAACCAATTGGTATCATAGTTCATTCAAAGGTTTTAACGCCCCTGAGGCATCTAAATGTAGTTTTTAGGAATATCATCTTTATCAATGAAGATTTGATTGGTTATATCCTGAGCACCGATTCATTAAACTTGGGATTTCAATGTCAGAAGTTGAGTAAATCCACATATCAACCACTTTGATAATATACTCATCTTTAGGTGTATCAAAATTTAGATCTCTAAATTATATGCATAATCTTCAAGAATTGTTTTTCTTTATTATTGGTACTGTATTAAAAAAACACATTCTTAGTATCCGGTTGTTTTAGTGAACATTATGGTTCTATGTGGTATGCAGATAATTGTAGTTTTAAGGATGATAAAGAAAATAAAGCAAAACTATCACAAGCATCATGTAAGACCCCAATTTTGACCATAAGATCCCTCATGCAATTTCATCATAAGCATTAGCATTGGGATCATACCTTGGCATCCTCCTAACCCCTCTTTCATTGGGTTTGTTTTGGGAGAGATTACCAAGCACTATGTGATTGTATCATACTTGTATATCATCATTATATCTTTAAATTTGCCTAACTCCTTTGTAGGTAGGGCATGATCTCCATTGATCTATCAAGTTCATATCTAGGGTTTGAGACCCTCATGGCAAAGAGCACAATCATGAATTGATCCAAGAATGGTTATGAGCATCATATATGAGTTCCATTGATTCCTACATTGGAAACCCTAGTTTGCCTAGGTTTCTTGAGTAACTTCTCCAACAAGCTATCTCACCAATTGATCAAATTTCTCAAGGGACACTTCAAAATTCCTCATCTTATGCATATGTGATCTACCATGAGCCAAGAAAGTCAAAGGAATTGAAGGTTAGCAAGTTGGCTGATGGTGGTTGGCCAGATGAATTCATTTGATCCAAACTGGGTCTCCCTAGACCCTATCTCCTACAATTTTCACCATATGAAACTTATTCCAAGATAAACGTTACTCTAAATTACATTCCAAACAACTTTCATGTTGAGACCTAGAGCTAGTTTTGCTTGGAAAATCATTTTCTATGTTGGAACATTATAGGTCATTTTGTTTAAAGCCTAACTTAAAAGTTAATTTCCCAAGGCCATAACTTGCTCAATTTTTATGAGATAAAAGATTTCCAAGTTTCACAATCAAATTCAAGATTTCTAATTCAACTTTGATGTTTTGAGTGAGAGCTAATTCAACTTTTATGAGCATGTGATATGAGGTTACATTATAGGTCATTTTTTACCTATACCATTGAACAAGTGATTTTTCCAAACTAAAAAAATGCATAACTCTATCATTATAAATCCAAATTAGATGAAATTTGTGACCATTTTGAAGGTATTCAAAAGAGCTACAACTTTTATGAAGACACGTTTTTCATTTGAAGCTCACATGAAAAGTTAAGTAAGGTGGAATATTGAGGTATATGGCTTGACACTTAGAAAAAATTTCAACATGTTGAAATTTCCAAACTTCCATCTCAAAGTTATCCATGTTCCAAATGAAAAAGTGTTGAACATCAAACTTGTTCCCCTTGATCCAAGCTTTCCAAAGAACCCAAGTTCATGCATTTTGGACAAAAATTGCTAGGTCTGCGCATGGCTTTAACAGGGCTGCATCATTGGAAAGAATCAATTGCACAAACTTCAGTTCACAATGCCTTGCTATTCAAGCTTCATTCATACTTCAATTGGAATCATTTTGGACCTTAATGCATTGCATCATGGGCCTGTACATGCCCATGCACCCGTGCCATCCACATTGCCAATTTTGGACAGATTTTTGAAGTATGCAAATATCATTCCCTTTGGCTATAAATAGAAGGCCTCTGAGCTCATTTGAACAACACTTTGCGCGCCAACTTTTCCCCCCATTGAAACCCTCTCATTCTAAAGGAAAACCTGAGAAATTTCAATTTAAAATTTGAGTTTGAATCTCAACTGTTGAAGATTCAAGAACTCCAGGATCCAAAGCCTTGCAACCTCTTTAATCACTTCCTACTAGCTTCTCAAGTGTGATCAGATCGTGTTTGGAGCAAGCCACATCAAGAACTGCATAACATTGAAGGTAATTTTCAGAAAACTTCATATCTTCGATTCTCACTCAATTCTACTCAATTCTCTTGGATATTTGGTTGTCTGAAGTCCTACCAATGTAGGCAAGAAGATTGAATTGCTTAGAGGTCAAATCGAAACAACTCAGTTGACACACCTCAAAATTCAACTTCTCATATCTTTTTATATATTTTGAGTTAGTTGAAATTGAGGTCAGATTCGTGCTCTACGCCATTTTTTCTTTCAGATCATGTCCTCCTTTTTTATTTTGGTGATGGTTGAGGGTGGACCAGTCCGGTGAGGTCCACCAGAGAAGAAGACCGGAGTTACAACTTCGACGATGTGTTGGCATCTCTCCTGACCACAGGATCCTTTTCAAATGTTTTAATCTCACGCGTTGGTTCTGATTACCATCCCTGCAGCACATTGATTAGTGTCCATTGTGGAACGCGCGCTGATGACCACTTGATATGCCACCTCAATTAATGAGGGAGATCAAGTGGTCCACATTTTTTTGCTATTTTATGATTTTCATTTTAATCCTTTTATTTTCATTAATTCATATTAATTTTAATATTGGTCCAAAAAATATGAGAGTTTCACCAAAAAATTTCAAATAATTTCCTCTTTTATATTCTGAATTAAAATTATTTTTTGGATCGTTTTTAATATTTTTCGTGATTTAATTGATTTTGTGATTATTTTTAATTGTTTAAAAATTCTTTTAAGTCTTTAAAAAATCTGAATTTTTTTCTCCAAGGTCCTTTGACCTTGTTTGACCTATGATAAATCTCATGACCATTTCTTTGGTGTTTTGATGAGGTTTTAGGAATTTGATAAACCATATTTAATTTAAATGTACTATTTTAGTCTTTTTAATTTGAATATATGCAAATTAATTGTGTTGACCAATTGTGATGACTTGTTTGAGTTTGACTTTTGTTGTTAGGCCTTGGTCAAGGTTAATTTGACTTTGTCAAGTTAATATCATTGTATTTAGGGGATTAATGGAATGTACATTCCATCTCCCAAAATGAATGGATGATATTAATTTTGTAAAATTCCTCCTTTGACCAATTTGAGTTTTGATCCATTCCCCTCCCTCTTCATCTCATTCCCATTCTTTATGCATTCATCTCATTTGGCCCATGATATCTCAAAGTTCTAAGGCTAGTTGATTGGAAAATCAACATAAGTATGGATGAGATTAGGCCACCTCTTTTGCATATTCTTTTTTGTGTGTGGTATGTTTCATGAGCATAGTCCATTATATTATGTCTCTAACATGCATTAACACCAAAATTCTATTGCCCGACCTCAAATAGTTATGACTTCTACATAAGTCCAATTACGATTGCTTAACATAGCGCTAAATTTGTGACACAAAAGGCATAACATTCTAGTTAGTAAGATTGTAAGTCTCCCCTCTTTCATGGTATTGTGTGGAAACTTGGCCTTTTTTTCTTCCTTTGGAAGATGTCTTGGCTCAAGGATCCATGGTTGTAATAAGTGGGTTGAGTGTTCTCCAAAGAATGACTTAAAATGAAAAGCAAAAGCAAAACAATACTAACTTCTAACTCATTAACAACTAACTTTTAATTTCAAGCCATTTACTTAAATGTCATTTAATTTTAGTCTTTATTCATCTGTCATTATTCATACCATTCTAATTGTTTATGTTAATGCAATTTTCACTTTGTCCATTTGGACCATATTGTGTGATATATCTTGTGTGTGTGTACTTTGCTTGTTTGTGTGGTCTTTGACCATTAATGTACATAATAACAACAAAAATCCTAAAAAACTTTTGTGTGGACTGTTGGCTTGATCTTGGATAAATGGACTTAGAATTTAGGCAACATTCCTATGCTAAAGGACTTGGCCAATGCCAACTTGTTGTGAAACCAAGTGCTTGCAATTTGAAACTTCATCTGATACATCATTCAAGATCCCTTTGAGTTCATCTGCAACATGATCATTATGAAGTTGTTATCTTGAACCTGTGACTTGTGGAATTCATCTATTGCATGGGATAATTTGAAGAAGATCATGGAGTGGCTAAGCTTGGATGTGGCTATCTTTATTTGATGCCTTTGCTCTTCAAGATTGATATATGCATTTGTGTGTTGCTCGATTCTAAATGTCCATGGGAATTTGGGTTTCTATATGGAATTCTTGCCTATTGGATTGCTACCCATCGGTCAAATCTTTTCAACTCTTAGCTTTTAATTTTATGCATAAGATTAGTCTCTTCATCTTCTCCCCATTTCTTCAATTTCAAAATCTCTCCCTCCCTTTAAAAAAAATCTTCTTTGTTTGGACTAGTTTTGTTCTAAACTTTGATCACTTTGCAAAAAGATAGAAACTTTGGCCTTATGCCATTGCATTTTCAAACTTCTTTTCTTAAATCAAATTTGTAAATAAACTTAACTATACTTGACCTAAAGTTTCAAAAAGCCAAAAAGATCAAATTCATTCAAACCATTTTTAGGTCTTTGTGCCTTTCAAACTTAATTTTTTTTGAAAGCAATGCACCCACTTTGAAATTTGTATCACGAATTACGAGGTTTTGATCCCTCATTTTTATGTTGGTACGTAGGCACAAGTCCGAAGGTCTTGTCAAACACAAAAATATAATTAATGAATTCTCTTCCCCCCCCCCCCCCCCCCCCCCCCCATTTTATTTGTTTGTAAACATCATTTTGTACAAAATACATATGCACACAAATAGGGCTCCCTAGGAGTACCTAGGACACTTTGGGTGCTAACACCTTCCCTCTGTGTAACCAACCCCCTTACATGTAATCTCTGACATTTTATTAGTTTTGATTTGAAAACTTTTTACTTTTGGGTTTTATTCGTACTTTTTCCCTTTTCCCTTGGAAACAATAAAAGCGCGGTGGCGACTCTGGTTTTATTGATCTCTAGTTTATTCATAGCTTGATGATCATGAATTTACCGCTACAGAAATTAAGTGGCGACTCTGCTGGGGAGTAGTCTCCAGTGGGTTTAGCCTACTTTTGTGTGTATATATTTGTATATATGTGATGTTTGTATATATATATATATATATATATATATATATATATATATGTATATATATATATATATATATATATATATATATATATATATATATGTGATATAATCTGCTTGTTGTGCTTGGTGATATCTGAGTGGTGAGATGAGTTCTAACCCAAACTTGAGTGCAATTAAGATAGGAGGATGGTATAGTCATGTTCGACTTGTGTGGAGTAGTCCTTAACAAGTTGGCTTGAGATCCATCTGCTAAGTGGAGACCCTTTTGGATTTGGAAATGTCACACAAGTATTTGTGGTTAGGCATTACTATCTCTAATTTGGGTCCGAGAAGCTGAGGATCGTAGAACATTTACCCCCTTTTGGCCTATTTAGGATGTAGTGCAGAAATTGTTCAAGTGTAGACTTGATAACAGTTGTTACGTGATACTACAGTTAGACGAGTTTCTCTTGAGAATATTATGGGTCGATGAGTCAGTCATCTTAACCTGTAATATCCGATAGATGGAATTAAGACTCTGGGAACTTTTTAGAACATGATCTACAGGTTTTTATCCTTAGTTCACTCCTTTGGTATGGTTCTTACCCAGACTCCATGCTCGTGACTTACAACAAACCCTTGATTCTTGGTTGATCCAATCAAGTCTTGTCAATATCAATGGAACTTGGGTGTTGATAAGGTGTAAACCATAATCCACCAAAATGGATGATTCATCTTGACAATGACTTGATTCATCCCTTGACCTTTGTTTTCCTTGTGTGTGATCCCTTATCTGTGATTGTTGCATTCATGCGCATTATAACATTCATCACATGGAAAATTTCAAGGAACTGAGGTATTATTTGCAAATATTTTCAGACCATGGATTGTGGACGAAGGAACACTAAGAAGTACAGTTTCAGATGTCCCGACTTGAAAGAGTTAAGGAAGCTAACATCTTTTGTATTAGATCTCTTGGACTTCAAACAACGCCATGGAAAGCTTTTGTCTATCTTGTCTGTTGATGTGGTTGAAGGACTTTTGAGTGTGTTAGTGCAGTTCTATGATCCTCTCTACCGTTGTTTCACTTTCCCAGATTTTCATCTTGTGCCTACCTTGGAGGAGTATTCTCATCTTTTGGGGATACCTGTTTCTAGTAGAGTGCCTTTTAGTGGATTAGAGGAGATTCCCCGATCTAGTATTATTGTTGAAGCTCTTCACTTGAAGAAGTCTGAGATAGAGGCTCATTGGGTGAAGAAAGGAGGATTGTTTGGGTTGCCATTTGATTTCCTCATGAAGGAAGCTACTGCTTTTGCTCAAGCCGGTAGTATGAACGCTTTTGAAGCTATCTTTGTGTTGCTCATATATGGATTAGCTTTGTTCCCTAACATCGACGGTTTTGTTGATGTTAACATCATTAGACTTTTCCTGATTGGGAATCTTGTGCCTACTTTGTTGGGTGATATGTATTTCTCTTTGCATCTAAGGAATTCTAAGAGTGGTGGAACGATTGTCTGTTGTATTCCTCTTCTGTACAAGTGGTTTATTTCGCACTTTCCTCAGACACATGCTTTTGTGGAAAACAAACAATGTCTAAGGTGGTCTCAGAGACTTATGTCTCTCACTAATGATGATATCGTTTGGTATGATCCGTCTTTGAGCAGTTTGGAGATTATTGATAGTTATGGTGAATTCTATAATGTACCTCTCATTGGTACATAAGGAGGAATTAACTACAACCCTACTTTGGCTCGTCGTCAACTTGGGTTCCCCTTGAGATACAAACCTAATAACACTTTGTTAGAAGGTCTTTTCTATCAAGAGGGTAAAGATCCCAAACATTTGAAGCAGAAGATTGTGCATGCGTGGCATAATGTGCATAGGAAAGGAAGATCCGAGCTTGGTCCGTGCAATTGTGTAGCTTTGGAAACTTACACTCTTTGGGTGAAAAAGAGAGCTTCGGAGTTGAAGATGTTTTATCCTTGTGAAAGACCTATGTCTATGGTTGTGGTTGAGCCATCAACTCTCCCTAAACAAGATGTAGAGGAGTTGAAAGACGCGCTCGTCAAGATGAAACAAGAGAAAGATATGTGGTAAGAGCATTTTCGCGCTTTGAGTAAGAAGCATGAGGAGTTGCAGTTGGAGTATAAGGACAAAGATGCACTTATTGAGATACTTGAAGACCAAGTGACAAAGAGACGGAGAGAGCCAGAGGTTTCATCTTCTAGCATGCATCAACCTTTCGTTGCTTGGAAGAAGATTGTTGATCAGCTTATCCTCGAGAAGACTCAGATGAAGGTTTCTTTTGAAACCGAGATCCGTCGCATTCGAAGGAAGTACGCGCCTTCAGCTAGGTCTTCTGACATTGTTGTTAGGGATCCTTAGGATGACTAGTTTCCTTTTCTCGTGTACTTTTCATTTGGTTTCTGAAATTGTACTCAGTGTAATCCTTCCAATTATATAAATGAAAAGAGATTTTTGGTCATATAAAAGTTATTGCAATTGTTGTTAAGTATATATTTGCAAATAATATAGTAAGCTCCTTGAAAATAAAAAAATAAAATAATTAAGCATTGCATTTCCTGCATCATGTGCATAAGCAGGTTTCTCTTTCGCCAGATGTCTCATTGGTGTTTCTTCTGTGCTTTAGCCAAGCTGACTCATCGGTACAACACCCACGCCAATCATCTGAGAATTATGGAGCATCTAGAGCAAGAGAACAAAGAGCTGAAGGATGAGATCGCCCGCTTGACTGCCATGATGGAGTCAGTTCTTGCTGCTCAGAGCCAAGCTTCTCCAACACCTGCAACTCCTCCTCCTCAGAGGACAATCATTTCAGAGGTGTCTACCTCTACCATGCCTGCTGCCACCGCTCATTTTGCGCCCACTATGCCTGCCGGATTCCCGTGGGGAATGCCGCCGAATTTTATGCCTGAAGGCTTTGCGCCTACATTTTCTTCCATGTCGGCATCTAGGCCGGTCATGTCTATGCCACCTCCCGTTGTGCACACCTTACCTCGTGTAGAGGACACCATTTATCACTCTGAGCCGTCTGAGGGTCTAAATGTTTACGAGAAAATGTATGAAATGAAAGATCAGTTTCTTGAGCTGCGTAAGGAATTGAAGACGCTAAGGGGTAAGGACTTGTTTGGAAAGAGTACTGCTAAGTTGTGTTTAGTGCCCAACGTTAAGATCCCGGTGAAGATAAAAGTGCCTGATGTCATACCCTGAAATTCTCCCCACCCTTCATTAATCATATAGGTCATTAACCCTAATCATTTGCATATCATCCTCATCCATTCATTTCATCTGGATAAGCATGGTTCAATCCGATTTACAAGTCGCGTCAGTTAGATTCACCAATCCATTGCATATACAGTCGTCACTTTGTTATCATGTCAATAATTGTTTTGATTAATTCTAATGTTGTAGTGATTTTGACTTCCAATTAACTTTCGAAGTTTAAGTTGATCTCGTGGTTAGATTTGATCTTTGAAAATAAATTTGGTTTTAGAAATCATTTCGTTCTTTTTCGAATTAATTTTGGAAATTCAAGTTGAGTTGGACGATCCAAGTTGATTATTGAAAAGTCGAACTGATTTTGGAAATTTGATCATTTTTGCATTGAGCCCATTCCTTTGTTTTCTTTAAGCCCATTTAACTACTCATTTTTTGGAGTTATCCATTTTTAAAACAATAACCAAATTTTCCATTCACCAATTAAAACCCATAATCCAACTTTCCATCCATTATAATCCATCATTATCCATTTCATTTATTAAATCTGATTTAATCCATTTTTGACCTATCCATATTCCTTAAGCCCATATTTCATTATCCAAAATCATTTTAATCCATATCTCATTTTAATCCAATTTTCATTTTTATCCAATTTCATTTTAAACAACCCAAATCCATTATCCATTTTTTAATCCATTCAAATAACCAATTATCCAATTTATATTGTCCATAATATTATCCAGATTGCCATGTAATCCATGTGCCAAATGTACCCAAAAACAATACCAGCTACACCAGAGCAAGAAAATGCAAGTTGCTGCAACCCCAAACCAAACCTGCTAAAGGCTGCTACAAAAACTTCCAAAAGTTGAGCCAAACAAGCAACTCATAAGTTGTAGCTGAAAAACGATGCACCAAAGCCAACAACAAGTTGTAAGCAGAAACACGCCAAGCCAATAATGATAAGTTTCACTAAGTTGATACACTGCAAACGGAAACAGAAAAACGTAGAAACGAAAATGAAAAAGTCAAAACGGAAAATACAAGTGCGCAAAGCAGAAGTTGAAAACGACACAAGCTAAAAAATTGCTATGTACGAAACGCAATGAAAATGCAGCGGTAAACGACATGAACGACGGAAATGATTCAAAAACGCAAGATGAATTTCAAACTCATCAGGTTATAAATTCAAGAGCTCAGAATGAATTGGGGTTCTCTTTCTCCTCTTCCTTCTTCAACCTTTCAGAACTCTCTCTTCATCCTCTTTCTTCTTCAACCTTCCGAAAAATCTTCTTGAACTTTCTCTTTCTTCTTCTTCACCAACGCCTTCAATCTTCATCTTCCAATTCTTACAAATCACACTGAACTTCAACTCACCGTGCCACAACATATTCAATTCTCAACAAGACAAAGTTGGGAAGGAGATCAAAGAACTGAATCGAATTTCGGTTACCTGAGCTTCGATCCGTTGTCGTTGTTGCCGGTAGGATTTACATAGCGGATTGTTTCGTTATTGAGTTGTGTTTATATCGAGAGAGAGAGAGAGAGAGAGAGACATAGGTCGAGATGACGTGTTTGTCGCTGCTGTGAATCGCCGCCGCCGGTGACGAAACCCAACACGGCCAAGCTTACCGTTGCGGCCAGGATCCGCGCGATTGTTTTTCTTCTTCTTCTGGTGCGTGTACTGTGAGGGAGAAGAAGTGGAGTCTTTGGACTTCTTACCTCTTTCATTTTGGGCATAATTCTGCCCAACCAAGGCCCAACCAAGTCTTGTTAGATCATACCCCCTCACATGGCCAGTGCACCCCCTCCTGCTTGGGCTTAGGGTGGTTTAGGCCCATGTTAATCTTACTAATAGACATTAATTCTGCTAATTAGATTTTACTGTTGTTAATTTGATTTTAATTTTGTTATTAGAATTTTAATTTTGTTATTAGAATTTTGGATCGAATTTTAGTGTTGTGGATTGTTTGATTTTAAGAATAGTGATTTTATTAATTAGGATTTTATTTTAGATATTAATTGATTGTTAATTTTGGAATTAATTTTGGTTTGTCGTTTAGACTTTAATTTGGTAATGATTTGTGAGATTTTCATTGGTTGGTTAATTGTTTAAATTTTATTTTGTTAATATTTTAGAATTGATAGTTGGATTTAATTCTCTTATATTTTCTACTTTAATCTAACATCTACCAATTAACTTCTAACTTTTACTTTCCGCATTCTAACTTCTAACTTTTAATTTCCGCTTCTAACATTTAATTTTTGTCATTTACTTTACATTGCTTTATTTTGCTTTATATTGTACATATTCATCTCATTCTAAAATGAACCTAAAAATGGATTAGACTTAAAAAATGCAAAAAAGAAGATAATTCCCAAGCATGTAATTGACATTGGAATGGACTTAGAGATTGTTGTTAGGCCCCTTGCAAAAGACCTTTGATAAATATCCAACCCGAACATGGAAGGAGCATTCAAGAATTAAGATAAATTGTAATCTTTTATGTGCTTTCTAGTTTAGGACACAATTGCACACACATGGCTTTCTCTTGGGCTACCTGACGATGAGACCATTTATTTCTTGCACTCCCTTGTACTTTACATGTACCCCCCCTCCCTCTCCTTTCCGATGTACGCATTTACTTGCTTTCTTTTCTTGCTTGTTAGCTACTCCTTAGGCATTAGGAACATTCACCCGTTCAAAATCGATAATCAAACCCTTGATCCAACGTCAAGCGGTCTCTTTTTCAAGTCAAACTCAATAATCAAACCCTTGATCCAACGTCAAGCGGTCTTTTTCTAAATCTAACTCAAAAACATAATAAATGGCGATTAGGATCGTACGTCACGAGCCTTAAGCGATAAAGAAGGGATGAGACTGGAGCTTTCCTACACTCATTCTGAATGCTTCGAACACAAGACGTTTGGATTGATCGTTTGAGGTATTCACCTTTATCCATAGTCTTTAGTGCAATCCAAAATCAATAGCACTTTCTCAAAAACATAAAAACAATTCAATGCATTCAAACCTTTTGTTTGAGCCTTAAGGCGACACATTCGAAAACCCTTCTTCAAGGTAATAAAATCAACAAAACAAACAAACAATTTTAAACCCACGAACTACGAAGGCTATGATTTCTCACTTCAACAAGTGGGCATACGTAGGCACGAGGATCCATTCCTTGGCGAGCACACTAATTTAAAATCTACCTCCACTCCATAAACCTATGGTAAGCAAACATTCGATGAATAACACACACGTAAGCACAAACATCCTAGATGGTTCCCATGGAGTACCATGGATGTGAGGGGTGCTAATACCTTCCCCTTGCATAACCGACTTCCGAACCTGTTCGTGGTTGCGATGACCATTCTTTGGGGTTTTCTCGATATTTTCCACTTCCTTTGGAGTAAATAAAAACCGATGACGACTCTGTATTTTTCGCGTAGCGACAGCTGGCGACTGTTAGGGACCATTTATCACTATTTTTCATATACTTTTATTGGTCCCTTTTACCATTTTCTTATTGAATTACACACTTTTATCCTCACAATTTAGTAAATATACAATTAAGTTTAATTGATTATGTTTTGAGTAGATATTTCACTTAATTGTTAGTTTTGTAGAGTTTTTGGACAAGAGAGCATTGGATTGCATAAGCATAATTTGGAAGGAGTTTGAATGGCATTTTGGAAGCATTTGAAGAACAAAGCTTGGGAGAAATAGTTTAAAGGAAGCTTGCAAGGAAAAGAAGCTGGAATTGCTTCAGTTCGCGCCGCGACCAAGGTTGGCGCCGCAAACCTTGCGAAAACAGCAATATTGTTATTTGGTTTGGGCCACTTTGTATGCTTTGCACCCAACTTAAGTGTGATAGTTTTAGATAATTTTTAGAGTACTTTTCAGTTTTAGACCAAAATGAGACATTTAAGAAAAGGATGAACTCTTTAAACACATAATGGGAGAAAAGGAAAGATTATCATACACAAGTTGGAGAAGAAAAACAGAGCTTACTTTGGTATTTCATTTTGCTGTCAAATATGATGATGAAGAGCTAAACCCCACTTTGTCAAGATTGGAGGTAGTAGCTATTCCTTATTGTTTATGTATTCCTATTGACTCTTGTATATGACAAAAGATTATTGATGTAAAGATTGATATTTTTGCCCTATGTTGAGTTTTCAGATTTGAGTTATTGTTGAGAAAGATAATTCAAGTCTTGACTTAAAATATGCTTTCAAGTAGTGAATAAGTTGTAGAGATAGATTTATACACTACTCTTATTTTGTATCAAACATTAAAGATTGCTATATTAATAGTTAGGTAGAGAAATTGTTTAACGATTAATATAGTGATTATCACAATCTCATTGAGAAATAAATGTTGTTGAGAGGATACTTGAACATCATCAATAGTTTAAAGTCCATATAGTCGTCATTAAGGAAACATAAGAAATTTGGATAGTGAACTCCAATCTTGCCAAGCCTTTTATATTTGATTAAAACTATTTTCATTGTCATTTAGTGTCATTTTACTCAAATGATAATTATCCAATCAAAACAACGTGGTTACATTTCAAACTTATAACACTTGGAATTATAGAACGGCGGTAATAACAACCAATCTTTGTGGATACGATATAAAAATATTTGCCGGAAATATACTTTTCAACAAATTGGCGCCGTTACCAGGGATTGGTGTTCGATATTACAAGTATTGCAATAATTCATTGTTCTAAGTTTTTTATTTTTTTTATTTTTACTACTATCACTCTTGTGTTTCACTTGGTTTGTTAGTTTTGTAGATTCTAGTGCATGCGAGAAAAGGCTACCGAGGAGCAATTTCAATTCGATCCCGAAATTGAAAGAACACTTCGAAAGCTCAATAGCAAAACACGAAGAAGAAAGAAACTAGCCGAAGAGAGGAACCGGAGAGAAGAAGCATCTACTTCTTCACTTGTTCAAATCGAAGAAGTGGGTGTAGAAACTTGTGAAGGAAGCATGGCGGATGAAACTCCTACCGAAATGTCCGCTAATAGTCCAAGGCGGAATGCCCAATTTGCTCGTGGTGGAAGGAACACGGAGATGAAAACCGGAACCCTCCAACTCCTTTATGCAAATCCATTCACCGGAATAGACCATGAAGATCCGTATACCCATCTCATCAAATTCTATGAGATTGCGGGTTCTACGGGAATAGAGGAAACGGGTGAAGAAGCATTATTCAAGAGAATGTTCCCACATTCCTTAGTGGGAAAGGCAAAAGAGTGGTATCTTTATCAAGCACCAAGAGTCATGAAGGATTGGAATTTATTAGAAGAAAAGTTTCTAGAAAGATATTTTCCTCAATCCCGATTCATGGAAGCCAAAACGGCTATTGCGGTATTCACTCAAGGGAGCAATGAGTCACTAAACGAGGCTTGGGAAAGATTCAAGTCAATGTTGAGAAAATGCAAAGGCCGTGGTTTTGATGAACTCACTCAAATCCATATTTTTCTAAATGGGCTCCAATCGACTCACAAAACACTTTTGGATGCTACGCGTGGGTGGCTCTCTTATGTCAAAGAATACGGAAGAGGCGAAAGTCATTATTGACCGAATGGCACTCAATGATCGTCAAAGTCAACATGATCGTAGTCCTTCACAAAGGAAACCGGGAGTTCTTGAATTAAATACCAATGATGCTATTCTTGCCCAAAATAAGTTACTTTCTTAACAAGTGGAGTTACTCACTCAACAAATGTCCAAACTTCCACAACAAATGTCCAAACTTCCACAACAAATGAAGGAAATGCAAGGATCTCAAGCTAGACATCAAGTAGCATGTTGTGAACTATGTCAAGGAGATCACCCAACCGGTTATTATCCTCCATTGGAAGAAGTGAGTTATGTGAAAAACCAAAATCAAGGTTATCAAAGGCAACCTCCACCCCACAACAACTCATATCAAAGGAACAACCAAGGCTATCAACCATCAAGATTCAACAACCAAAATTTTCAGCAACAAAGTCCATATCAAAATCCAAATTCTCAAGGACAACAATCGCAAGGCGGAAGTTCAAAGCTAGAAGATACTCTCACACAATTCATGCAAGCCTCCATGGCGAATCAAAAGAGCAATGAGGCAGCTATCAAAAATTTGGAGAATCAAGTAGGCCAACTTGCGAAGCAATTGTCGGAACAACACGCGGGTTCTTTATTCTCCGCCAACACTCAAACCAATCCAAAGGAGCATTGTAAAGCAATTGTTACTAGAAGCGGTAAAGAGTTGACAAGTGGAAGAAGTGAGGAGATTACAGTAGAGAATGATATGAATGTTGTACTTGAAAATGAGGACGTGGAGTGTGAAAAGAAAAAAGAGGCAGAAACTGTTCAGTTCGCGCCGCGATCTCCTTTGGCGCCGTGAAAAGAGCAGGAACAGAATAGCTCAGCAGAACAGCAGGTTGAAGTGGGTGAGAAGAAAGAAGCAGAGCCGAGAAAAAAGAAGAAAGGAGACAAAGGAGTGAGTGCCATTCCAGCTCAACATCTACCTTACCCGCACGCACCATCAAAGAAGGATAATGCTGGACACTATGCACGGTTTATGGATATATTTAAGCAACTTCAAATAAATATTCCATTTGCCGACGCATTAGAGCAAATGCCAAGGTATGCAAAGTTCATGTAGGATATTCTCACAAAGAAGAGGAGATATGTGGAAGACGAGACAATCTTGCTTGATGCACGTTGTAGTGCCATAATCCAAAAAACTCTCCCAAGGAAGGAATCTGATCCGGGCCGAGTTGTTTTACCAGTAACCATTGGAGGCACTTACATTGGCAATGGTTTGATATACTTGGGATCTAGAATAAATTTAATTCCCTTATCCATTGTTAAAAGATTGGGGAATGTTGAGATTAAATCTACAAGGATGACTTTATAACTAGCCGATAACTCTACCACTTCACCATATGGAGTTGCTCAAGATATGCTAGTGAAGGTGGACAAATTCTTGTTTCCGGTAGATTTTGTAATAGTGGACATGGATGAGGATCGTGATGTTCCTCTAATTCTTGGAAGACCATTCATGAAAACAGCCTGAATGATGATTGACATTGATGATGGACTCATGAAAGTAAGAGTGCAAGATGAAGAGGTAACTTTCAATCTTTTTGAGGCCATGAAGCATCCTAATGACAAGCATGATTCTTTCCGAATCGATGCCACCGAGGAGGAAATCGTGGAGGTTGCAAATCAAGTTCATTTTTCTAATCCGTTATAGAGATCTCTTATCGGAGCTTACAATGTTTTAACCGAAAAAGAGGAAAAAGAAATTGAAGCAATTTTGCATGAATTGGAGTCTTGTGGAGAGATTGCTTATCATGAGGAGAAAAATGAGGACTTGGATGTGAAAAAGAAAGTGGAAGAGCCAAAGTTAGAATTGAAGATGCTACCTCCACACTTGAAATATGTCTTCCTTGATGATGATTGTACTAAACCGGTGATCATTAGCAATGCCTTGTCCACAAAAGAGGAGCATAAATTGATACAAGTGCTGAAAAAGAATGAAGGTGCAATAAGGTGGGTATTATCCGATTTAAAGGGTATTAGTCCGGCTTATTTCATGCATAAGATCATGATGGAAGAAAATTTCAAACCCGTTGAACAACCTCAAAGGCTCTTAAATCCATCAATGAAAGAAGTGGTGAGAAAAGAAGTTGTCAAACTATTGGAGGCCGGAATGATTTATCCTATATCCGACAGTGAATGGGTGAGTCCGGTGCAAGTAGTTCCAAAGAAGGGTGGTATGACGGTTGTCAAAAATGATAAAAATGAGTTGATTCCAACTAGAACGGTAACCGGATGGAGGATGTGCATTGACTATAGGAGGCTAAATCAAGCTACAAGGAAAGATCACTTCCCGCTACCTTTCATGGATCAAATGTTGGAAAGGTTGGCCGACAAGAATTTCTATTGTTTCTTGGATGGTTATTCGGGTTACAACCAAATTTCGGTCAATGCGGCGGATCATGAGAAAACGGTTTTTACATGTCCTTTCGGAATTTTTGCTTATCAAAGAATGCCTTTTGAATTATGTAATGCACCGACAACATTTCAACGGTGTATGCAAGCAATATTCTCGGATTTGATCGAAGAATGCATTGAGGTGTTTATGGATGACTTTTCCGTGTATGGGTCGTCCTTTGACTTGTGCTTGAAAAATCTTGATGTGATCTTGGAAAGATGTGTGGAAATAAACTTAGTGCTCAATTGGGAGAAATGCAATTTTATGGTCACCGAAGGTGTTGTTCTTGGTCACAAAATCTCTTCCGAAAGGCTAGAAGTTGATAGAGCAAAGGTGGAAGTCATTGAAAAATTACCACCTCCAACAAACATCAAAGGAATAAGAAGCTTTCTTGGACATGCCAGATTTTATCGAAGATTCATCAAGGACTTCTCAAAGATAGCAAAGCCTTTGAGTAATTTTCTCAAGAAAGGTACGCAATTTCTTTTCGATGAGTCGTGTCTAAAAGCATTCCTTGAGTTGAAAGAAAAGTTAGTCACCGCACCCATAATCGTTGCACCAAATTGGACACTTGATTTTGAACTTATGTGCAAGCGATTATGCGGTTGGTGCGGTTTTGGGTCAAAGAAGAGCTAGAATTTTTCATGCCATCCACTATGCTAGTAAAGTTTTAAATGAGGCGTAAGTCAATTATGCGACAACCGAAAAGGAGTTACTAACTATAGTATATGCATTGAAAAAGTTTAGAGCTTATTTGATCGGGTCCAAAGTTGTAGTTTACACCGACCATTCGACAATCAAGTATTTGCTAACCAAGTCGGATTCCAAACAAAGACTAATTCGCTGGATTTTGTTATTACAAGAATTTGATTTGGAAATCCGGAATAAAAAAGGTTCCGAAAACTTAGTAGCGGATCATTTGTCCCGTTTGGCTAATGTGGAAATTACAAATAAAGAAGAAGAAGTAAGGGAAGAATTTCCGGACGAAAAGCTTTATGCGATTCAAGGGAAGCCTTGGTTTGCCGATTTTGCTAATTACAAGGCAACCGGTTTGACACCGGAAGACCTCACTAGTAATCAAAGAAAGAAATTCTTAGCGGATGCAAAGTAATATGTGTGGGATGACCCGTATTTTTTCAAAGTGGGTGTGGACAGTATTTTAAGAAGGTGTGTAACACTTGAAGGGTCAAAAGATATCCTTTGGCATTGTCATAACTCTCCGTATGGAGGTCATTATAGCGGTTTGCGAACAACCACTAAAGTCCTCCAAGCGGGATTTTATTGGCCGTCCGTGTTTAAAGACGCACATGAACATGCAAAGAGTTGTGACACATGCCAACGAAGCGGAGGGATAGGCAAACGAGATGAAATGCCCTTAACCAACATGTTGGAAGTAGAAGTTTTTGATTATTGGGGCATTGATTTTGTTGGCCCATTCCCCTCTTCCTTCTCTAATGAGTATATTCTTGTAGCTGTTGACTATGTGTTAAAGTGGGTGGAAGCAATTGCTTCACCTAAGGCCGACTCCAAAACCGTGATAAGATTTTTAAAGAAAAACATATTTTCACGTTTTGGTGTGCCTAGGGTGTTGATAAGCGACGGGGGATCACATTTTTGTAATACACCCTTGGAAAAAGTTTTGGAACATTATGGTGTAAAGCATAAGGTGACTGCTCCTTACCATCCACAAGCAAATGGTCAAACGGAAGTTTCAAATAGAGAAGTGAAAAGGATACTTGAAAAAACGGTTTCGAGTTCAAGAAAAGATTGGTCATCAAAATTGGATGAAGCTTCGTGGGCGTATCGTACCACCTACAAAGCTCCTATTGGACTAACCCCATTTCAGATGGTTTATGGGAAGGCTTGTCATCTCCCGATAGAGATGGAGCATAGAGCACTCTAGGCTCTTAAATTCTTGAACTTTGACTCCACTCTAGCTGGAGAGAAAAGAAAAGGACAGCTCCATGAATTGGAGGAATCAAGGAACAATGCTTACCATTCAAACAAACTTTACAAGGAGAAAGTGAAAGTGTACCATGATGGAAAGGTCCGTCACAAAGAGTTCAAAGTTGGACAAATGGTGCTGCTTTTCAATTCAAGATTGAAGTTGTTTCCGGGTAAGTTAAAGTCCAAATGGTCGGGATCGTTTGTAGTAAAAGAGGTGCGAAACTATGGAGCCATTGTGGTTGAGGACCCAAAGTCAAAAGAAAGTTGGACTGTGAATGGGCAAAGACTAAAAGTCTACCATAATAGAGAAGTGAATCGAGACGTCTGTGTCATTTCGCTCGCCGGACCGTGAAGTATCACTGAACCGTCGAGCTCAAAACGACGTTAAACAAAGCGCTTGTTAGGAGGCAACCCAACTTCGTAAGCTTGCATTTCAATTTTTGTTAATTCAGTTGTGAAATTTATTCTGTTTTGGTTTTATAGAGAAAGATGGAGTTCTATCCAATGTCCAAACAATTTTTGAAAATTCCTTCATGAAATTCTAGTTATCAGACTTTCGATGTCACACGGGTTGTTATGACATCCAATTCTGCACAGACAAGAATTAAGCAGAACTTAAAAGTAAGTGCAGTAAATAACACAAGTAATTGTTTACCCAGTTCAGTCCAACATGACCTACGTCTGGGGGATACCAAGCCAGGGAGGAAATCCACTATTAGTAGTATTAATTCAAAGCTAAACTCCCCCGTTTACAACTCTTCACTTAATCCCTACCCAATGCAATTTCAATCTTACACTAAGATCAGAGTTCCTACTCACTCCTCCTCAATCACCTCAGTGATTACTACCTTTAATCAATATTAAAGACAATTATGAAGTCACACTTCAAACAACTCTTGATTGTGCTTAACAGCTTTAATCAAGATACACAACACTCACGCTTAAAAGCTTAGAGTGACACAACACTTACAACTCAATGAACACCCTATACCAATGCAATCATCTATGTGATAATAGCTTGGCTTACAAGATACGTCTAATACAAGACACACAAAAATACAGCAGTGAAGTATGATGAACACACTAAATCTTCACGCCTAAAATCCCCAGTCCTGAATGAAGGATTGCCATCCTTTTATATTGCAGCACTTGGGCCTTGTACTTGTATTCTCCTGAATTTTAGGTCACGCGAGTTCCCCTAAATTCCATATCTAGGTTACTAACAAATAGGCTATTTGTTAGGTTCATTAAATGTAGCTTGGTTGTTGGTTTCCTGGATTTTCTCTCAGCTGTTGAATCCCTGAAGAATAGCCTGAGAAAAATGCTGAAACAGAAAAACTAAACAACCTACAATATAGCATATGCTGTCAGGAATGAATGTCACAACATTCAGTTTGACATCCAAATCAAGGACCATATGCTAAGTCTGTTTTTCTTGAAAACAAACTATACAATTTACTGTACTGTACATAATCAATCTGTCCATGGTTCAGTATCAGCGTACATTAATAAATATCAAAACATCCAATTTTGACATTCACACATAGAGACTTACATCAGGTCTGTTATCCTCTTGATAAGCAGACTGACAATAAATACTGAGTTATAGTAGAACATCACCTGTTCTATTCCTCAGTATCTGCTGACAGGGATGAATGTCATAACATCCAGTTTGACATTCAATAAATCCTGTATTAGCTAATCCTGCAGTACACTACTCAGAATGTCATGACATCAGCCAAGACATCAAAGTACAGCTAGATATTCTAACATACAATGCAGTCAAACAAACATCTCCGCAGCATGTCATGACATCAGTCAAGACATTAGAATCCAGCTAGTGTTTTACCATACAATGCAGCCAATTAAACACCTACAAACTCCCCCTTTGGCAAATTTTTGGCTAAAACACTTTGGTCTCACAACAGAGTCCATAGCATCGGAAATCTCACATCTAGCAGGGAATTAACCTAGCTAATACACTCAGAGTGGCAGCACACTCACACACATGGAAGTTAAATAAAAACTTCTAATTGCAGCTCACACATACATACTCACACTCATTAGAAGTGGAACAACAGTTGCATAGTAGGGGATCTTGAATCTGTCACGAATATTTGTTTTAACAAAACAATCTGTTGTCCTGGGATTATCACAGGTGTTACTCCCCCTTTTTGTCAAAAATGTTGCCAAAGCAACACTTTAAATTACAGATCAACATAGCATAAACAGAATTACATATAAATGACAGAATTACAGTCTTGGTTTTACTTCACAGTTTCAACCAAGTCAACACCCACTTGATCTTGCTTCACAACTTTGATCAAGTAGTCACACATTCTTGCTTTACAGTAGGTACCACCATATCAGATGCCATGACTTTGTGTCTGACATCCAGAACCACTCCTGCATGAGCATTGTCCTTGAACTCCTGCAGGTGCATAAGTTGCCTCAAGTTAGGAAATCTCCTTAACCTCTTGTTGCCACACTTGTTGCAAGTGACAAAGCTATGATCTGTAGACCAATCAGAGCACACTTCCAATTGTTTAATAGGCAGAGATATTAAACAATACATCCCAGACATCATTGGTTGCTATAAGTTCTCAGAGAGACATATTCCCAGTTTACCCCTTAAGTTTTCAAACTGAGTAGCATCCAGAGCCTTTGTAAATATGTCAGCCAGTTGGAGTTCAATGGCTACATGTTCCAAGGTAATCACTTTGTCTTCCACCAGATCTCTGATGAAGTGATGTCTTATGTCAATATGTTTGGTCCTGCTGTGTTGGATGGGATTCTTGGAAATATTGATGGCACTGAGATTATCACAGAAAAAATGTCATGACATTTTGAGAGACATTGTACTCAGTGAGCATCTGTTTCATCCAAACCAGTTGGGAACAACTGCTTCCAGCTGCTATGTATTCAGCCTCTGCAGTGGACAGGGATACACAATCCTGCTTCTTGCTGAACCATGATATGAGATTGTTTCCGAAGAAGAAACATCCTCCCGATGTGCTTTTTCTGTCATCAGCACTCCCAGTCCAGTCATCATCACAGTACCCAGATAGGACAGGCTCAGAACCATGTGAGTACAACATCCCATAATCACAAGTCCCATTGATGTACTTGAGAATCCTCTTGACTTGATTCAAGTGGCTCACTTTGGGCTCTGCTTGGTATCTAGCACACACTCCAACTGCATAGGAAATGTCAGGTCTACTTGCAGTTAGGTATAGAAGACTACCTATCATGCTTCTATACAAACATTGATCAACACTTGGCCCTCCATCATCTTTGGTTAACTTTAGATGAGTAGGTGCAGGAGTTCTCTTGTGCCTAGCATTATCCATACCAAACTTCTTAACTATGTTTTTGGCATACTTTCTTTGGGAGAGAAACATAGAATCCTCCATTTGGTTGACTTGCATTCCAAGAAAATAAGTCAGTTCCTCAACCAGACTCATTTCAAACTCAGATTGCATTTGGTGAACAAACTGTTGTACCATTTGCTCTGACATTCCACCAAAGACTATATCATCCACATAGATTTGAGCAATCATGATTTTTCCATCTTCATCCTTCACAAACAAGGTCTTATCTATCCCACCTTTTCTGTATCCATTTGAGGTCAGAAATTCAGTCAACCTTTCATACCAAGCTCTAGGTGCTTGCTTCAACCCATACAAGGCTTTCCTCAACTTTTACACATGTTTAGGTTGGTTAGGATCACAGAACCCTTTCGGTTGTTCCACATAGACTTCTTCATTTAAGTAGCCATTTAAGAATGCACTCTTCACATCCATTTGGAACAATTTGAACTTCAGAATGCATGCTACACCTAACAACAATATGATTGACTCAAGCCTAGCAACGGGTGCAAATGTCTCATCAAAATCAACCCCTTCAACTTCAGTGTATCCTTGAGCTACTAGTCTCGCTTTATTCCTAGTAATTACTCCTTTCTCATCCGACTTGTTTTTGTAGATCCACTTGGTACCAATGATGTTAGTCCCTTCAGGTCGTGGAACTAGCTCCCATACTTCATTCCTTTTAAACTGCTCCAGTTCATCTTGCATGGCATTGATCCAATATTCATCAGTCAGGGCTTCTTTCACATTTTTTGGTTCAACTTTGGATACAAAGCAGGAATTTGAGCTAATTTCCCTTGATCGGATAGTCACACCACTATTGGGATCTCCTATGATAAGATCCTTAGGGTGGTCTTTCTGAATTCTGATAGATGGCATTTTGGTGGGTGCATCTACCTCATATTCAGTAGGAGTCTCCTGTACTTCTTCAGACTTGACTGGTATGTCTGTTGTAGTATCAAGGAATGTTCCAACATCATCTATGACATCGATTCCTTCCTCTTTATCATCCACAATAACATTTATGGATTCCATCAGGACATTTGTCCTGTAGTTGAACACTCTGTAAGCTCTGCTGTTAGTTGAGTATCCTAGGAATATACCCTCATCACTTTTGGGATCCATTTTCCTTCTCTGTTCATGATCCGTGAGAATGTAGCATTTACTTCCAAAGATATGAAAGTACTTCACAGTGGGTTTTCTGCCTTTCCATATTTCATACAAAGTGGAGGAGGTTCCTTTTCTCAAGGTGACTCTATTGTGAACATAGCAAGCGGTATTCATAGCTTCAGCCCAAAAGTGCATAGGGAGCTTCTTTGCATGAATCATAGCTCTGGCAGATTCTTGAATAGTTCTATTTTTCCTTTCAATTATCCCATTCTGCTGAGGAGTTATAGGAGAGGAGAACTCATGACTTATTCCTTCAGACGAGCAGAACTCATCAAACTTGGAATTTTTGAACTCCGTACCATGATCACTCCTAATTCGGACAACACAACTGTCCTTTTCCCTTTGAAGTCTGATGCACATGTCTTTGAAGACATCAAATGTATTTGACTTCTCTCTGATGAAGCTTATCCACGTGTATCTTGAATGGTCATCAACCACCACATATGCATATCTCTTTCCACCCAGACTTTTAACCTGCATAGGTCCCATTAAGTCCATGTGCAACAGTTCCAGAACTCTGGAAGTTGTAGGATGTCCCAGCTTCGGATGTGACATCTTGGTTTGCTTGCCCACCTGGCATTCTCCATAGACTCTTCCTTCATCAATAAGCAGCTTTGGGATTCCTCTAACTGCTTCCTTGGATATGATCTTTTTCATTCCCCTTAAGTGTAGATGACCAAGGCGTCTATGCCACAGCTTCACCTCCTGTTCTTCCTTGGCAGAGGAGCACATTGTGGAGAAGTTTGAGAGCTTAGGTTCCCACAGATAACAGTTATCTTTGGATCTGGATCCTCTCATAACTTCTTAATTATCTCCGTTTGTCACAACACATAGCTCCTTAGTGAACTGAACATAGTACCCTTGATCACACAACTGGCTTATGCTGATGAGGTTGGCCGTCAGTCCTTTTACTAACAGTACATTATTCAGTTCTGGGACTCCAGAGCAGTCCAGCTTACCCACACCTTTTATTTTTCCTTTAGCACCATCACCAAAGGTCACATAACTGGTAGTGTGAGGTTGTATATCCACCAATATATTCTCCATACCAGTCATATGTCTTGAACAGCCACTGTCAAAGTACCAGTCTTCTCTGGTAGATGCCCTTAGAGTTGTGTGAGCTAACCTAGCATACCATTGTCGCTTCTTGATGGGGACATAGTGCCTATAGGTCTTATGCTTAGGCCTGACATGAGGGGCTTGGTTAGGGTAACCATGAAGCCTGTAGCAGAAGGCTTTTATATGGCCAAACCTCCCACAGTGGTGACAACTCCATTTCTGGAATTTCCTCTTCTGATGATTATTCATCCTGGTTCCCTGATGTTGAGACATTGGATGTGACCTCCGCTTGAATTTCTGAACTTTAGCCTTTGGGCGTTTGAGTTCAGCTGAGGATGTTTTCACAAAGCCTAAACCAGATATGGTTCCAGACTTCTGTCCCACCTTTAGGATCTCTTCTAAGGTGTCAGTTCCTTTATTCAACATTCTGATGGATTTAGTCATTTGATCCAGCTTGGAGGTCAGCAGGGTTAACTCACCATTTAGACCCTCTATGACTGTCAGATGCTTTTGTCTCTCATCTTCCAGCTCCTTGATGAGCTTCTTCTGCTTTTCTCCTTGTACACGCACTTCTGCACTGGTGACACATAGCTTCTTATAAGCTGCAGCAAGTTCATCCAAGGTCAGTTCATCTGCACTTGAGTCATCATCAGTGGCACAAACACTCGTTAGTGTAGTGACATGTTTAGCAGATTCTCCTTCAGATTCACTTTCAGAATCTCCCTCAGACCATGTGATAGCTAGCCCCTTCTTTTGCATCTTAAGGTAAGTAGGGCATTCAGCTCTAATGTGTCCATAACCTTCACAACCATGACACTGGATTCCCTTGCCTTGGTTGAACTTTTCTTCAGAAGTTGATCTTTTCCTGATGTCAGACGAGATGTTCTTGACATTAGGTCTACCTCTTTGATCAATCTTCTTCACGAACTTGTTGAACTGTCTCCCAAGCATAGCTATGGCTTCTGATATGCTTTCATCACCTCCAGTATATCCTGCTTTTGACTCCTCTTCAGTATTTGATACAAAAGCTACGCTTTTGTTCTTCTTTTCAGCCTTCTCACACAAGCCCATTTCAAAGGTTTGGAGAGAACCAATGAGCTCATCCACCTTCATATTGCAGATATCTTGAGCCTCTTCTATTGAAGTGACCTTCATGGCAAATCTCTTAGGTAATGACCTGAGAATCTTTCTTACCAGTTTCTCTTCAGCCATTTTCTCCCCTAAGCCACTAGAGGTGTTTGCAATCTCAAGAATATTCATGTGAAAGTCATGAATAGTCTCATCCTCTTTCATCCTCAGATTTTCAAACTTGGTGGTCAACATCTGAAGTTTAGACATCTTCACCTTGGAGGTACCTTCATGAGTTACCTTGAGGGTATCCCACACTTCCTTAGCCAGCTCACAATGGTGCACTAGTCTGAAGATGTTCTTACTGATTCCATTGAACAATGCATTCAAGGCCTTAGAATTTCCAAGGACTAATGCCTCTTGCTCCTTGTCCCACTCTTCTTCAAGAATCTGCACACTGCCTCCATCTTCACCTGTCTTCGTTGGATGTTCCCATCCTTTGTTGACAGCTCTCCAGACTTTGCTATCTAGAGACCTTAAGAAGGCTATCATACGAGGCTTCCAGTCATCATAGTTAGAACCATCCAACATGGGTGGTCTATTTGAGTGTCCTATATCCTTGTCCATGGTACTAGAAAGTAACTTCCCTAGATCTCACCGAGAAATTAACAGGCAGGGTGCCTGCTCTGATGCCAATTGAAATTCTAGTTATCAGACTTTCGATGTCACACGGGTTGTTATGACATCCAATTCTGCATAGACAAGAATTAAGCAGAACTTAAAAGTAAGTGCAGTAAATAACACAAGTAATTGTTTACCCAGTTCAGTCCAACATGACCTACGTCTGGGGGCTACCAAGCCAGGGAGGAAATCCACTATTAGTAGTATTAATTAAAAGCTAAACTCCCCCGTTTACAACTCTTCACTTAATCCCTACCCAATGCAATTTCAATCTTACACTAATATCAGAGTTCCTACTCACTCCCCCTCAATCACCTCAGTGATTACTACCTTTAATCAATATTAAAGACAATTATGAAGTCACACTTCAAACAACTCTTGATTGTGCTTAACAGCTTTAATTAAGATACACAACACTCACGCTTAAAAGCTTAGAGTGACACAACACTTACAACTCAATGAACACCCTATACCAATGCAATCATCTATGTGATAATAGCTTGGCTTACAAGATACGTCTAATACAAGACACACAAAAATACAGCAGTGAAGTATGATGAACACACTAAATCTTCACGCCTAAAATCCCCAGTCCTGAATGAAGGATTGCCATCCTTTTATATTGCAGCACTTGGGCCTTGTACTTGTATTCTCCTGAATTTTAGGTCACACGAGTTCCCCTAAATTCCATATCTAGGTTACTAACAAATAGGCTATTTGTTAGGTTCATTAAATGTAGCTTGGTTGTTGGTTTCCTGGATTTTCTCTCAGCTGTTGAATCCCTGAAGAATAGCCTAAGAAAAATGCTGAAACAGAAAAACTAAACAACCTACAATATAGCATATGCTGTCAGGAATGAATGTCACAACATTCAGTTTGACATCCAAATCAAGGACCATATGCTAAGTCTGTTTTTCCTGAAAACAGACTGTACAATTTGCTGTACTGTACAGAATCAATCTGTCCATGCTTCAGTATCAGCGTACATTAATAAATGTCAAAACATCCAATTTTGACATTCACACATAGAGACTTACATCAGGTTTGTTATCCTCTTGATAAGCAGAATGACAATAAATACTGAGTTATAGTAGAACATCACCTGTTCTATTCCTCAGTATCTGCTGACAGGGATGAATGTCATAACATCCAGTTTGACATTCAATAAATCCTGTATTAGCTAATCCTGCAGTACACTACTCAGAATTTCATGACATCAGCCAAGGCATCAGAGTACAGCTAGATATTCTAACATACAATGCAGTCAAACAAACATCTCCACAGCATGTCATGACATGAGTCAAGACATTAGAATCCAGCTAGTGTTTTACCATACAATGCAGCCAATTAAACACCTACACTTCAGTTCGCCCCGTGAACTGAATGGAAAATTTCAGTTGGCGCCGCGAACATAGCGTGGCAGACCCTTTTAAGTTCTATTTTGTGTTATTTCTATTTCCTTCATAATTTGTAACTTCCTATTTCTCTTCACCATTTTCACTACCTCACTTCCAAATTCAAACTTAACCCTCTCCATTTCATTAATCCCAAACTTTTTAGCAAGAATCAATTCAATCTCATTCTCTTAACAAAGGTATGTGTAATCTTTCTTCCTTTTCCTTCTTTGTTTCTCATTAAGGTGAACTAGGGTTTTTTAGAAGATGATTTAATTGCTGAAACTCACCTTGCATGTGTAGAGATGATTCAAATTAGGATTGGTTAAGGGTTTGTGGAATCATTGTTGAAAAAAAGAGAGCAGTAGGAACCCTAGGGGCTGCTGAGTTTTTCTGGTTCGCAGGGATCGCGCCGCGAACGGGCCATCGCGCCGCGAACTGGAAAATCTCAGCTTCATTTTTGTTGATTATATATGCTGACTTCAATCATGTCTATTGTGTGGTTGTTTGTGGTTTTATTGAAGATGTCAAAACGTACCAAAACAACGAGCTCCGGTCCTTCAAGATCCGTGCAAAGATTCACTAGTGATGAGCATGAGGAAAGATTTGAAAAACCGATTAAGAGGACCATTCAACCAGAGAAATTCATTCGTATGTCACCGGGTGACAATTATAGGAAGCTGGTGGCAAACTTTGAAAGGAGAAAGTGGAGCAAACTCTGTGAGCCAGAATCAGAGATCAACTACGACATTGTGCGTGAATTTTACGCCAATGCTCTGCAGTTGGAGGAATGAGTAGCATATCATTAATAAACCAGGGTGAGGGGAAAGATCATCACCTTCAGTAGGGATGCGATCAACGCTTATTGGGTAATCCTCTCATTTTGGGGGGATAACGGGCGGTGTGAATACCGTGCCAAAGAAATGGCCAATGATTGGGATCTTCCTACCGTGAGTGCTCATTTGTGCCTTTAGGGAAGGACATTTGATTTGAATGATCAGGGATTTCCAAAGTCGTGGAAGAGGGAGAATTTGAATTTGGAAGCAAGAGCTTATTTAGTGCTTTTATTGAACAATATTCGGCCACGGAGCCATAGCACCACCATTCCATTGGACGTCGGATGCCTCTTGTACTACATCATGATTGGTAAATTAGTGGATGTGGCATCCATCATCGCGGGGGAGATGCGCAAAGTTGCAACTAGGAGAACCAAGTTCGATGGGAAAGTCGGTGTTCTAACATATCCGGGGCTGATTATGGGACTTTGCCGAAGGGCAAATGTGCCCATTCCGGATGAGGTACACCTGTACATTACCAGTGTAATTAATGATGCTTATTTGAACAGGTTCTACCAAAGCCAAATGGATAGAGCTGAAGGAGCAGGCACTTCTTCCTCTAGACCCCGCGCCCGCAGCACACCAGCTTTTGATCAAATGGCGTTCGCCACCTACTGCTGTGAGAGTTTTGAGGCTTCTAGGAGGTCTCAATCATTCCTTTTTGATGCTATGCAGCAACAGTTTCAGAATACCTTTCTTGCGCCCGAAGCCCGCACTTTTCCGTCCCAGGCAGAGTATGCTTCTTATTCTAATTGGCCTGAGCGTAGGCCAACATTTATGGGGGGTACAGGAGGTGGTGGTGCGGCCCATGATGATGACATGGAAGATGTCCTTGGATCCGTAGGTGGTGGACATGATGAGGAGGATTGAAGATTTTGTTTTGAGTAGTATTAGATTTTTATTTTTAGCTTTTTATTATTATTGTTTTATGTTTTAATTATGATTGTACTTTTGGTGGCTCTCGTTTCACCGCAAACTTTGGTTTTGTTAATTGCATGGATCTTTTTGTGAGATTTAATTGTGTGTTGCAATGAACTTTGGTGTGCCCCATTTGTTTATTTAATTTTTCTTATTCTTAAGTTAAGCTTGAAAGAATAAAGTAATGCTTGCAAGGAAGGAAGCGTAGGACACTTCGAGTGGTGATGATAAGAATTGGTGTCGGCATTTCAAGGTACACTTTATCGCTTTCTAGACTTAACATGAATGGTTTGATGGTGTGTTGCAAATTTCATATCATAAATTCCTTGAGATACATGTCATTTTTGAATCAAAGTAGAACTTAACCAATAATGAAACAATTTTTTGAATCAAAGTAGAACTTAACCATTGTGCACTAAAATGCGAGAGACCGAAAATTATTTCAATTCATTCTTATCATGCTAAATCATGCATTAATCTATTTTTGTGAAAATTGTGAAAATGATAGAGGCATTGTTTGTTATTGAGAAAAACTACTTGGCCAAAAAGTTTTGAATCAAATAACCTTGTGAGGAGTGATCCTTAGTTAACCCCTTTGAGCTTGTTTTAGGATTCGTTTGATTGATAAGTGTAAATTCCATTGAAAATTTTGCGAATAAATGAATCCTAATTTCTTTCATTTCAATTGAACCTTTAACCAAGTTTGTTTGCAAATTTTGTCTTTCGCCTATGTCTAAGTAGGGAGCATTATTGGATAAATATGGTCTTGAAATCTAAAGTTGGGGAGAGTAAATTAGAAGAGTTGATTAAAAACTTGGAAAAGTGATGTTTTAGAAAAGGTGAAAGTGTGAAAAGAAACAAGAAAAATAAATCACCTTTGAAATTATGAAGCAAAGAAAAGAAAAGAAAGAAAAAACAAAAAGAGAGCTCATGGTTGTGTGGATGTTGAAAAATAAGAAAAGAAGAAAGATTGGGATAAAAAAAACGGAAATTGTTGTTGAGTTTGAATTTATGGGAATGCTCCCTTGGGATAGGCATTTTTGTGTGAATTCTCTTAATTATATCCGTTCTTGTAACCCAAGCCACATTACAACCTTTGAAAGACCTCTTGATTCTCATTTTTCACATGATCTAGTGTTTGCTTTGATGACCGCATGATTCGAGTTGTTTTTGATTTAATTGTTTGGATGAGTGAAAGAAAACCCTCGTGTGTATTCATCATTACTATGATGTGTGTGTAAGTTTAATTCAATTTTGACATATATTGCTTTGAATTCCTTGGTATGTCATTTGCACCCAACCATTGTTTTTATTCATGTTTTGTCTAGCATTGAGGTAGGTGGATTGAGAAAGTGATGTACACTTTTGAACCATTTGAATGTCTTTGGTTAATCCTTGTTTCAATCTATTGTTTCATTATTTTGGTTGTTTTGGTGAAAACTTTTGTTTATGGACAAACAAAATGATAAGTTGGGGAAAGTTGTTAGGGACCAATTATCACTACTTTTCATATACTTTTATTGGTCCCTTTTACCATTTTCTTATTGAATTACACACTTTTATCCTCAAAATTTAGTAAATATACAATTAAGTTTAATTGATTATGTTTTGAGTAGATATTTCACTTAATTGTTAGTTTTGTAGAGTTTTTGGACAAGAGAGCATTGGATTGCATAAGCATAATTTGGAAGGAGTTTGAATGACATTTTGGAAGCATTTGAAGAACAAAGCTTGGGAGAAATAGTTTAAAGGAAGCTTGCAAGGAAAAGAAGCTGGAATTGCTTCAGTTCGCACGGCGACCAAGGTTGGCGCCGCAAACCTTGCGAAAACAGCAGACTTGTTATTTGGTTTGGGCCACTTTGTATGCTTTGCACCCAACTTAAGTGTGATAGTTTTAGATAATTTTTAGAGTACTCTTCAGTTCTAGACCAAAATGAGACATTTAAGGAAAGGATGAACTCTTTAAACACATAATGGGAGAAAAGGAAAGATTATCATACACAAGTTGGAGAAGAAAAACAGAGCTTACTTTGGTATTTCATTTTGTTGTCAAATATGATGATGAGGAGCTAAACCCCACTTTGTCAAGATTGGAGGTAGTAGCTATTCCTTATTGTTTATGTATTCCTATTGAATCTTGTATATGACAAAAGATTATTGATGTAAAGATTTATATTTTTGCCCTATGTTGAATATTCAGATTTGAGTTATTGTGGAGAAAGATTATTCAAGTCTTGACTTAAAATATGCTTTCAAGTAGTGAATAAGTTGTAGAGATAGATTTATACACTACTCTTCTTTTGTATCAAACATTAAAGATTGCTATATTAATAGTTAGGTAGAGAAATCGTTTAACGATTAATATAGTGATTATCACAATCTCATTTAGAAATAAATGTTATTGAGAGGATACTTGAACATCATCAATAATTTTAAGTCCATATAGTCGTCATTAAGGAAACATAAGAAATTTGGATAGTGAACTCCAATCTTGCCAAGCCTTTTATATTTGATTAAAACTATTTTCATTGTCTTTTAGTGTCATTTTACTCAAAAGATAACTATCCAATCAAAACAACGTGGTTACATTTCAAACTTATAACAATTGGAATTATAGAACGACGGTAATAACAACCAATCTCTATGGATACGATATAAAAATATTTGCCGGAAATATACTTTTCAACAGCGACTCTGCTGGGGATACCTCTCTAAGCAAGTTAATCCTAATTTAGGTTGATTCCTCGTATGTGTGTATGTTTATCCTTTTGATTGCTTGCCTTATTTATTGCCTTTTGCTTTAAATTTTATGATGTAACATGTGGATTCCATGATTCTATGATACCAAGTGGATGGTACTCCGATTACAAGTAACCTTGTGGGAAAGACTCTCCACCCGACTCTAGAGTGCAAACTTGAGATAGGAGAGGTTGAGTAGTATGGGCCATCGAGAAGCATTTCTCGTAAGGGTCGATACGAGAACCCCGCTTAGAGTAGATTCTTTTGGAGACGTTGACGACCGTCAAGCTTTTGGCGTAAGCGATCAATGTCTTCATTAGGATCCATAACTCTAAGGACCTTTGTAGAACATTAAACCTATGGCCCATTAAGATTGATGATCGCGTAGTACGGGTCCCCTAGAAGCTTTTCTCGCATGGGTCGGTACGAAGATCTCACTCAAAGTAGATCTTCTTGATGGAGTTGACGACCGACAAGCTTTTGCCGTCAGCGGCAAACAGTCAAGGAGGTCCGTGACTTTGAGACCCTTGTCTAGAACCCAATGTCGATGGTCGCGTAGTGCGGGCCCCCGAGAAGCTTTTCTCGTGTGGATCGGTACGAAGATCTCACCCAGGAAAGGCTCATTTGAGAGATTGATGACCGACAAGCTTTTACCGTAAGCCGCAAACAGCCAAATGAATCGATGACTTGGGGTCCCTATCTAACCCTAGACTACGACCGCTGAGATCCCCATTGTGAGTAAGCAATCAGAGATATCCTCCATCCGTATCTCGAACCCGTGATACCATGCCAACTTGTGTCTTCGACTCGTGGGAACCATGCTTGTGTATCATTCATTCGCTCACTCATGCATTCATGCATAAAAAAAAATTCAAATACAATATTCATGCATCACTCTGCATGTCATCAAACAAAAGCTAGAAAATTTACCATTCTACCCTTCTATCCAGAATCATCCAAAGTCAAGCTGAGTTCCTAACGTTCATACTAGACGCGCAATAATCAGAAGTTGCTCATGGATCAGTTGGAGCAAAACCAAGCTGCTATGAGGGAGGATATGACCACTGTGAAGGCTCAGATGGGTCAACTTGTTGAAGCCCTACAACCTCTGGCTAGGGGACAAGAGAAAATGCGTCAGGCTAATCTGAGAGTCTCTGTTGCCAACCCTGTTGTTGTGACTATACCGGTGAATCCACCAGGAGGAGCTGGTACGCCTGCTGTAGCTCAGCCACCTCCCGAAAGAGGTTTGATGTATCAAAATGCTAATCAGACGTTCAATATCCCCGCCAATGGGAGATTCCAACCTGAGATTGACGATCAGCTGGACGCTTTCTTCACTACAAAGGTTAACTCAGTTTATGAAGCTTTTGGGCATTCTCCTGTTGACCTCGAAAGGAGATTTCAAATGATGGAGGAGAGATTCAAGGCGATGCAAGGTCCTGATACCTTTGGGTTGGATGCTGCCAAGATGTGCCTAGTGCCAGATGTGAAAATTCCTCCCAAGTTCAAAGTCCCGAGCTTAGAAAAGTATCAAGGGGTCACTTGTCCAAGACCCACATTCGAGCTTTCTGCAGAAAGATGGCCGCTCATTCTAATGACGAGAAACTCTTAATGCACTTTTTCTAGAACAGTCTTAGTGGAGCTTCTCTGGAATGGTATATGCAGCTCGAACGCACGCATATACGAACATGGAGAGAACTTGCTGAAGCTTTCTTGAAGCATTATCAGTATAACTCAGACATGGCTCCCAATCGGACTCAGCTCCAAAGCCTTTCTCAGAAGCCGGATGAATCGTTCAAAGAGTACGCTCAACGATGGAGAGACCTAGCTGCCAGGGTTCAACCCCCACTTCTTGAAAGAGAGTTGATAAACATGTTCGTGGATACCCTTCAAGGGCTGTATTTTGTAAAAATAATTGGGAGTACCACCTCGGGATTCTCAGACTTAGTCATTATCGGCGAGCGAATTGAGAATGGCATGAAGATCGGCAAGATACAAGACATGACAGCTGCGGCTAGTGGAGCGAAGAAACCTCATTCCGGATTCTCAAAGAAGAAGGAAGGAGAGACCAATGCAATCGCTAAAGGGGGAGATGGAGGTTATCAAATGCCATACTATCCGGTGGCAGTAGTAACACCTAACCCATATCCGCAGCCAGCGTATGTCATTCCAACTGGTCCTCTAGCGATGCAATATCAGCAGCCCTACGCTCCTCAGTAACCTGTTGCTCCGTAATAACAGAACTACTATCAGCAGGGTAGACAAGGACCAAGGAGGCCTCCTAGAAGGTTTGATCCAATTCCCATGCCGTATGGACTTCTGCTAGCTCACTTGCTCAAAGATTTGCAGGTCCAGTTGAGAGAAGCTAAGGCTCCTCCTGTACCTCTTCCTCCCAGGTATGACATGAACGGCAGTTGCGAGTATCACTCTGGGACGCGGGGGCACTCCATCGAAAATTGCAATGTCTTCAAGCACAAAGTACAAGACTTGATTGACTCAAAAGCAATATCGTTCAAGCCATTTGTTCCAAATAACCCCGTGCAGGCAAGTACATCTGCAGCGCCGTAGTCAGAGCAGCGGTAGATCTAAAGGATCTATATCTGTGGAACTGTCTTGTCAACTTTTTCCAGAATCAAGACCTCATGCAGTGGGAGAATAAAGCGGATCATTCCAGCAATTTCTGGTTCAATCATGTTCATGTGTGATTTTCTTGTTTGTCATTTGTAATAGTCATTTGTAATAAACTCGTTTGTTTTTGAATAATAATGACATTGAAATGAATATGCATGTTTTGAATAAATCCATTCGTGGCCACTCATAATTTATCTTGTCAATGTTCAAATGTTGATTTTAAGAGGAGGATGATGAAATTAAAAACACGAAACGAATTCACTGCTCGTGCGCTTTCGAATAAAATCTTGCTGATGATGTAAGGCATTGTTTTAAATCTCAAACACCGGAGATATAAGGAAGATAATCCCTAGTCAACCCCTTCGAGCCGAGGAGTGGGAGTTTCTTTCTTAAATATAAAACCCTTAATCTCAAACCGGGGCAGGGTAGTCGTCAGTCAGTTTGACCAAGCGTTCAAACTTCAAAAGAGGAGTGTCCTATCTGAGGACCGACCATATCTTATCCCTCATAAGAGGTCGGAAACCACCAAATTCAAAACGGTTGTCCCTCACCCACAGAGGCACGAGGCAGTCACAACCCCTTCAAATCAAACAGTCAAATGTCACACGATTTGTTTCAACAAAAAGAAACAAGGAAAAAATCAGAAAAACAAAGAGAAAAAAAGCCCTCTAAGTCGAAAGCTCAAAAACGAGTGACTTAGGCAAAAACTAGGGCATCCCGGTGGATTGTAAATCTGAGCCAATCCGGTAAAAATAGGGAAATGAAAAAACAGAAAGAGGAATCAAAAGAAAGTCCTCAACAAGAACAAATTCGTGTGGCTACAAACCAAACAAAAGAAGGATGGTTGCCACACCGAAAACCTCGTGGGTCCATTAACCTTTTCACTTCAAATCCCTTTTGGAAGAAGAACGCTTGTATCGAACTAGCTGAACGTAGGACTGGAGAACATCACGAAGAGCGGGTGGGTTAGGATAGCTTCGAGCCTTGTATCCTTTCTTTCTTAAACCATGAACCAGACCACGTTACAACCCTCAAAAGACCTAATTGAAGCAAAGGTTTATTTTGAAGGCGTACTATAGTCAGAACGATCGTGTTAAAATTGTCTCCTCATCAATTTACTCATATGTGTTGATATTGATATGTGACATTCATTATCAATGATGCATTCATTAAATGTCAGAATTTCAGTGAGCATGTTTGCATTTCAAAACTGCATAAAAATGACGTTGCCTTATCATTTCAAAAATGGACTTGTCTTACTCGTGAGTAAGCACCTGACATCAAGAGATCTCCCACTGTGAAATAACTTGATGGTTCCAAACGCCTGAGACCTCCGTTGAGCAGGGGCAAGCCACTTCTCTTTTGATCACATCAATCAGAATGTTTGAAGACTCTGTCGAGCAGAAAGACAAACTACTTCGAGATCTCTTCGATCAGAGGCAGTCACGTCGAGAAATCTCTACAAGATTCAATCAATCTGAAGTAGTCAAGGCGAGATTCAATCAATCTCTCTGAAGATCAGTGAATCAGGGGCATTCCTTCAAAAATTAGCCAACCAGAGGAAAAGTTACTTCAAAGCTCGTACTAGGGTAGGCCACTCCAAGAGCACAAGAAGTCAATCTCCCTAAGAGGGTTAATCAGAGAAATGCGGTTCCCAGACACTGGGGCAGATCCGATTGAGATAATCCATGGCGAAGCTGCTTCATAACTAGTGATTGGGGCAATCCTTGCAGATACCCAACAGACTGGGGCAAGACGATCCAAAGAGAGGAAGGTTCTCTCCCTACCCGGGAAGATATTTCCGTATCCAGCCTGGGGCATCCGCAGGTCTACGTCAGATCCATTCTCCAGCAACAGTAGAAGTCAGATGTCGGGAAGTCATGCGAGATGGAACCACCCTCCATAAATCAGAAGCCTTGCAACCCAAAAAACTTCCGCATCATTCATTGCATCGTACCCAAGATTGGGGCATCCGTAGATCCTTATATCATTGCATCAACCCGTCATGCATAATTTATATCATTTCATTTATACATATCATCTAGCATATCACAAATCTCTCTAACAAGGAAGAATCAAGCCCAAAGCTCTCTTGGCACTATTCAACTGCCCATTTTCGTTGGCATCTTTCCATAATCCACCCCGTTGGCATTAAACAATAGCAAATAAATGACCTTTTTGATCCTTGTAAAGCTCCTAGTCGGCAACCCCGACAGGATTGTTCGAAGTCATTCCTTTTTCGCTTACCTGCCGTAAGCCTGTTGCATCCTTCATGGAGATGATTTCATTGAGATAACTCTCCTTTCGTGAGTTTATTTTGTTGCTTGGTGCGTGAAATCACGTCTCCCCCTTGTCGCCTTTCACACGAGAAGGGTTGCCTCTGTCAAGACATTTCCTTTTGATTTGTAGGTTTGGTGAGTCCCGGGAAGGGTAGCCATATTTTGAAAACTCCATCCTCGCTGTTGTGCCTGTGGGACCCCCTGAGGTTTTCGTATCTACAACATAATGCCCAATTGACATAGCCTGCTAATGCCTAGACCTTGTTTGGCAAACATCTTGCAAAGTCCAATTCTCATTGGCAAAACCCCTACCTCTCAAATTTGGAAGACCACTCAAGCAGTAATCGTCAGTGTCTATCACTTTTTCGATACCCGTCGGTGTTGATATCTCTTCCCCAACCACAGAGTTGTAGATAATCACCCTTTACTCAGTTTTAGATGCCATTACCTCTAACCCCAGAGTTGAGAGACTATCCTATACCCAATCTCAGAGTTGATGTTAGTTCCCACTCCAACCTCAGAGTTGTTACTTCTTCCTTCTTTCCAGCCTCAGAGTCATTGTCTATTTCTCTTATTCCCAACCTCAGAGTTGTCGTTTATCCCTTTCATATCCGACCTCAAAGTTGTGTGTTTCCCCTTTCCAACCTCAGAGTTGTATGTTTCCTTTTTCCAACCTCAGTGTTGTAGCCCTTTTGCAGCCTCAATATTGTTATCCCTTTTCCAGCCTCAGATTTGTTGTTACTTTTCTCATTAACCAACCTCAGAGTTGTATGTTCACCTCTCCTTCTCCCATCCCCAGAGTTGATGGTAACCTTTCTTATTTGCAGCCTCAAATTTGTAACCCCTTTTCCAACCACAATGTTGTCTCCCCTTTTCCAACCGCAGTGTTGTCGCCCCTCTTTTCCAACTACAGTGTTGTCGTCCCTTTTTCCAACCGCAGTGTTGTCGCCCCTTTTCCAACCACAATGTTGCCATCCCTTTTTCCAACCGCTGTGTTGCAGTCCCTTTTTCCAACCGCAGTGTTGTTGCCCCTCTTTCCAACCGCAGTGTTACCGCCCCTTTCCTAACCGCAGCGTTGTAGTCCCTTTTTCCAACCGCAGTGTTGTAGCCCCCTTTCCAACCTCAGTGTTGTCTCACTTTTCAACCTCAGAGTTGTCGTTGCTTATCGTATTACCCTAACCTTAGAGTTGTATGTTGCCTTTCCTTATCCCAACCTCAGAGTTGTTATTCCTTTTCCAGCCTCAGAGTTGTTATTCCTTTTCCAGCCTCAGAGTTGCTATTTACCGTTTATTCTCCCAACCTCGGAGTTGAGTATCTGCTTGTTTCCAACCTCGAAGTTGACGTTCACCATTTTTCGCTCCCGGCCTCAGAGTTGAGCAGTTACATTTTTTCAACTTCGGAGTCGGTGTATCTCTTTCTAGCCTCTGAGCTTAGACCCCACTTTTTCCAACCTTAGAGTTGACGATTACCATTCTTTTCCAACTGCAGAGCATATCATCTACCTTTTTCCAACCTTAGGGTTGACAATCACCTTTTTTCGACCTCAGAGTTGAGTACCTACCTTTTTACACTTCAGAGTGAATATGTCGTGTTACCCCAACCTCAGAGTTGAATAACTACCCTTTTCTAATCTTAGAGTTGATGGCTATCATTCTCACCCCAGCCTCAGAGCTAAATGTCTACCTTTTTCCAACATTGGAGTTGATGAACTTTTTGCCTACTGTCGTCTCAATAAGGTCATCCGCCATCCCGAATCCTAGGATTCACCTAGAAAACCATTCCCCCCCCCCCCCCCCCCCCAAAAAAAAGAACAAGAACCAAGGAGATATCCCCTAGCGGCAAATTCTTTCTTGGTGCCTTCAAAAAACTTGTTAGTAGAGATAAAATAAAAAAATAGTCAATCATACTGCATTAGCATACTGCATATGTCATGCATGTCCAGCCGCTCATTACCCACTTACCGGTTGACGTTCCAATTCCCAGCAGATGCCCTACGCAAAGACTAGCCTGTTCATCCCACATATCCCAGTGAATAAGACCTCCTTGTGACCTACCTTCACATAGCTTTCCATTTGTTCATGGCGGGCAAATTTCAAGTTATTCTAGTATTTAATCCTCTCCTAGCTTGATTGTCTGGAAGTTGTTGTTGTCCATGCAGTCAGGTCCGAGAAGATTAAATAGTGCCTGATGTCATACCCTGAAATTCGCCCCACCCTTCATTAATCATATAGGTCATTAACCCTAATCATTTGCATATCATCCTCATCAATTCATTTCATCTGGATAAGCATGGTTCAATCTGATTTATAAGTCGCGTCAGTTAGATTCACCAATCCATTGCATATACAGTCGTCATTTCGTTATCATGTCAATAATTATTCTGATTAAATGTTGTATTGATTTCGAATTCCAATTAACTTTCGAAGTTTAAGTTGATCTCGTGGTTAGATTTGATCTTTGAAAATAAATTTGCTTTTAGAAATCATTTCGTTCTTTTTCGAATTAATTTTGGAAATTCAAGTTGAGTTGGACAATCCAAGTTGATTATTGAAAAGTCGAACTGATTTTGGAAATTTGATCATTTTTGCATTGAGCCCATTCCATTGTTTTCTTTAAGCCCATTTAACTACTCATTTTTTGGAGTTATCCATTTTTAAAATAATAACCAAATTTTCAATTCACCAATTAAAACCCATAATCCAACTTTCAATCCATTATAATCCATCATTATCCATTTCATTTATTAAATCTGATTTACTCCATTTTTGATATATATATATATTCCTTAAGCCCATATTTCATTATCCAAAATCATTTTAATCCAAATTTCATTTTTATCCAATTTCATTTTAAACAACCCAAATCCATTATCCATTTTTTAATGCATTCAAATAACCAATTTATCCAATTTATATTGTCCATAATATTATCCAGATTGCCATGTAATCCATGTGCCAAACGTACCCAAAAACAATACCAGCTACACTAGAGCAAGAAAATGTAAGCTGCTGCAGCACCAAACCAAACCTGCTAAAAGCTGCTACAAAAACTTCCAAAAGCTGAGCCAAACAGGCAGCTCATAAGCTATAGCTGAAAAACGATGCACCAAAGCCAACAACAAGTTGTAAGCAGAAACATGCCAAGCCAATAACGATAAGTTGCACTAAGCTGATACACTACAAACGGAAACAGAAAAGCGCAGAAACGGAAATGAAAAAATCAAAACGGAAAATACAAGCGCGCAAAGCAGAAGTTGAAAATGACACAAGCTAAAAAATTGCTATGTATGAAACGCAATGAAAATGCAGCGGTAAATGACATGAACGACGGAAATGATTCAAAAACGCAAGATGAATTTCAAACTCATCAGGTTATAAATTCAAGAGCTCAGAATGAATTGGGGTTCTCTTCCTCCTCTTCCTTCTTCAACCTTTCAGAACTCTCTCTTCATCCTCTTTCTTCTTCAACCTTCTGTAACACCCCAAAATTTGCCCTCCTTATTCACGCATTCATTTTTAGGTCATTTAACATTTCATATTGCATTTCATCATGTCAATCAGAATCAGATCCAAGAAACTTTATTTAAAAAAAAAAAAGAAAAAAAAAAGAAAAAAAAAGAAAAAATAAATAAATAAATAAATAAAATAAATAAATAAAATATAATAGAAAAATCTTGGACTTGGACCTCTCTCATTTGAGCCCACAAAACCATGAAAATTAGGTTATAAAAGAGGGAGAACAGACAGAAAAAGGAAGAGAAGCAAAACACTCTGAGGTTTCCTTGGAACAAAATCCTGGACAAAACCTGAAGAGAAACCTAGACAGAGAGAGTGAGAATTAATCTGCAGCAACCTCCAGGCAACTCTGAAAGGTTCATTCTGACTCACACACTTTCAGCTCAAGCAAACCCTAACATTGGTTTGCAAATCCAGCCGTGCCATTTGATTTCAACCGATCTCTCCAATCAGGTTTGCCTTATATCCATCATCTTTATGCCTTTAATTTGAATGCTCTAAATGTATGAGGTATTATGGGTGAATTTGATACCCTTTTGATGCATGTGTTTGACAAGAGGTTTAGGCCTCCTACCCTTGGTTGCTTTTTGTGAGCTTTTTGTGAATTGAAAGGGCATGATTCATGTGGTTACATTTTGATTTGGGGGCAACTCTTGGTTACCCTATTTTGTTTCTCTAACCTGTTTGTTGAGTTTTGTTTTGTGAGGGCTCATACGACTCTTGCAGAGATGGTTTGCCTGGTGTTCCACCTTATTTGTGGGATACCCCCTAGAGGTTCATTCCGATTACCTGTACTGACCCACTTTCTTTGATGATGTTAGCTTGGAAGGATCTCAGGGTTTATCGTTCCTTTAATTGCTGTTACCTGGGATCTTCATCCGTGTGGTACTTTTATATTTTTCCTGCATTTTACTGCTTTCCTAGCTGGAAGACCTCGATAGGAGGCAATGTTTCTGTGTTTACTTTATGCAGGTTCCTTTGTCCAGGACTCCTTTTGCCTGAGCGTCCCTAACCCTACCAACTCATTGATTTTTCTTCTCCTAAGAACACGTTTACTCCTTCTATTATAGGCGAGTAAGTCTCCAAAGGTCGAGCATCCGGTAGATTGCGTAGTAACGTTGTTCGTCCAAAACCCAATCCATAACCCCGTAGTTAGCCGAACTACGGCTTGCTCTGATTCTCATTCCAGATGAGATACGTAGGCATAAGACGCGATGTCTTAGCGAGCACAATTACCCTTAACCCCTAGGTAGCCGAGCTACGAAGACTCTGATTCTCATATTCAGATGAGATACGTATGCAGTGGATGCGACATCCGTGCGAGTCATTTTCTTTTGACCCTTTTTTTTAGTAAATAACACATTAGATAAACCCACACCCTTTAGACAAGAACTACAAAAGTGGATCCCGTAGAGTACTACGGATGCGTAGGGGTGCTAATACCTTCCCTTCGCATAACCGACTCCCGAACCCAAGATTTGGTTGCGAGACCTTGTCTTTTCCTTTCCTCTTTTTAGGTTTACTTCGAGCGTTTCCTTTCCCTCCTTTGGGATAAATAACGCACGGTGGCGACTTTTCTGTCATTTTCTTTCACCGGTTGTTTTTTTTCGCATTCCATTTTTCAGGTTGCGACAGTTGGCGACTCTGCTGGGGACCCGGTTTCCCTAAGAGAGTCCCTCCTAGCTTTTATGGGTTGTTTGTTTATTGGGTGTTTATTCTTTTGTACAATTATTTATCTTTCAGCATTTACCTGCTTTATTGCATTGTGTACATATGACTGCCGTATCTGCTGGTTCTGTTTGTGAGATGAGTTCTATACCCGAACTCGAGTGCACTTAGGATAGGAGAATGGCATAGTCTTGTTGACTTGTGTGGAGTTATTCCTTAGCAAGTTGACTTGCAAGCCCATTCACTTGGTGGAGGTCATGTTGGGATCAATAATGTCCCACAAGTAAGTTGTGGTTAGACATTACTTTTTCCAATATAGACCTTAGAAGCCAAGGACCTTAGTTTACCAAACCCATCTTGGCCTATTCGTAGGACGTAGTGCGAAATTCGTTCAAGTGTAAGATTTGATACGATTGTTACGCGATACTACACTCATAAGAGTCTCTCTTGAGAATATTTTTGGAATACAAGTAGTCGTTCCTCCGATAATATCCGAAAGATGGGATTATGACTATGGGAAGCTTTTGTAGAACATGTTTGGAAGGTTTAAACTTTAGTACACTCCCTTTGGGTGGTTCTTAACCTAAACTCCATGATCGTGACTTACAACAAACCCTTGATTCATGGTTGATCCGTTCAGGTATCCTTAATATCAATGAAACTTGGGTGTCGATAAGGTGTAAACCATAATCCACCAAAAATGGATGGTTGATATTAAGGATAACGTGATCCATCCCATGACCTTTGTTTGGTGTGCTTTGCTTGATCCTCTTAATTTCTCTCCAGGTAGTGCAACCTGACAGATGTTCAAGTGGATCCAGCAATTCTGATTGACATGCCATTGCATTGCATAACATCATCTGCATATTTGCATCCAACATCTCATGCTTATTCATTTGGAGGGTATTCCCTTTTTAAGGGGGATGCCTTAAAATCGAATAAGCAGTGCATCGCATACCATGCATACTAACCCTTGTTTGTTTTGCAGGTGTCACCGCAGTGTCTAATGTTTGTTCCCTGTTTCAGGCAGTTATTGGTCCCAAGCGAGTTCACAGGTACCCGACAAAGGAAAACCGTCCACGACTAGCAATGGACCAAATACAGAAAGAACTGGCTGATATGCGTGAAAGGATGGATCAGTTCATGACATTGATGACTGGTATGGCAGAAGGCCAGGCAAAGCTGAGGGAATTGGTTGAGCAACCGAGGCCCGATCCAGAGGTGGAAATACCAAGTGTTGAGGAGAACCCTGGTAACCCTGGGAACGCTGATAACCCTGTGAACACTGGAAACGCGGGTAACGCAAATGTTGATGGAAACCCGGGTAATGTTGGCAACACGGGAAATGTTGGGAATGGTATTGGTGGAAGATACAATGTGAATCAAGGGATTCGGATTAACGGGCGCCCCGTTACTGAAGATTGTCAGTATGATCAATTTTCTTTGCACGACGAGGCCCTCGAGACCACTCGCCGTATGGATGAGCTTGCTGAGAAGCTCAAATCTTTGGAGTCTCAAAATTCCTTAGGTTTTGATGTCACCAATCTTGGTCTGGTTCAGGGACTAAGGATCCCTCACAAGTTCAAACCCCCTACTTTTGAGAAATACAACGGGGCTTCTTGCCCACGCACTCATCTCCAATCTTATTTGGGAAGGTTGGGAGCTCACACGGAAGATGAAAAGCTGTGGATGTACTATTTTGAAGACAGTCTAACTGGAGCTTCTCGTGAATGGTACTCTCATTTGTCTCGTACTACCATCAAGAGCTGGAAAGACTTGGCAGAGGCTTTTATCAAGCAATATCAATACAACTTGGACATGGCTCCAAATCGGACCTTGTTGCAAGGAATGTCTCAGACTGCCAAGGAAACCTTTAGAGAATATGCTCAGCGTTGGAGACAGATCGCTGCATCCGTCCAACCCCCTATGTCTGAAAGGGAGATGGCGGACATGTTCATGAACATTCTTCAAGGCAATTATATCGAGAGATTGACTGCTTGCCCGTCAATCAGCTTTGCAGAGATAGTGATTGCTGGAGAAAGGATCGAGAGTCTGTTGAAGATGGGCCGAATTCAAGACAACAGTGCTTCCAACTCATCAGTTCCCAAGAAACTGTTTGCTGGTAACGGTCAGCGAAGAAGAGAAGGTGAGACGAGCGTTGTATATGCCGGCAGAGGCAGGGGAAGAGGACGCCCTAATTATTATCAAGATCAAGTGCCCGCAGTCACTATTCCAACACCTGTTCCTCAACCGCAGTATCATCCGCATCAGCAACCCAGGTACAACAATCAACAACAATGAGGTAATCCGGGTCAGCAGAGACCCTATCAACAACGTCCAAGGCAGGCGGACCGGGTCATTGAGCCAATCCCAATGCCTTATTCTGTATTACTTCCCAAGCTGATTGACATGAATCTGGTTACGTTGAGAACTCTGGCCCCACCGGTCGATCCTAACAATCTGCCTAGAGGTTATGATGTCAATGCCAGATGTGCTTTTCACTACAACGCACCTGGCCATACTACAGATAATTGCAAGGCTCTCTAGCTAAAGGTACAAGATTTGAGAGATGCCCAGGCCATCAATTTTTCTCCGGTGCCTAATGTTATCCAAAACCCGATGCCAGCCCACGACGGGCAGAGGATTAATGCTGTTGATAGTGGGGAAATTTTGAATTTGGTTTCTGATGTGACTAAAGTGAAGACTTCGCTATCGGTAGTTAAAGACCTACTTTTGAAAGGACAAATTTTCCCGGGCTGTGGGGAAGAGTGCAGAAATTGTCAAGCTGCCGAGAACGGATGTGACAGTTTGAGAAAGGGTATTCAACAACTGATAGATGAAGGTTGTCTTCAGTTCGATCAGACTCGTCCAGTGAAGAATGATGTGTCGACAGTAACGTTTTATTTCACTCCTGAAGAAATATATGTTCCCGAGAGACCCGCTCCGACAACAATATATTTCCAAGAAAGTCCAGCACCAATTTACTCTGACAACCCTCAACCGACTTTGATTGGTCCGGTCACCATCACGGTACCAGGACCTGTTCCGTATGAGAAAGACAGTGCTATCTCGTGGCACTATGGGGCTGATATCTACTGTCAGGGGCAGAAAGTTAACGAAGAAGACATTGACATTGGTAGCTCCGTTGTAGACAATGTTGGAGGAATTGGTGGCTTCACTCGCAGTGGACGCCTATTTGCACCATCAACATTGTGCACGAATGCTGAAGCTGAGGGAGCTGCCAAGGCTAAAGGAAAACAGGTATCCACCGAAGAGGTTACTACCGAGGAAGCTCCTCCTAAGACCGCATTCGAGAAGGAAGTGGATGAGTTTATGAGGATTATCAAGAAAAGTGACTACAAGGTAGTCGACCAGCTAAATCAGACACCCTCAAAGATCTCCATTCTCTCATTATTGATGTGCTCTGAGGCGCAAATAGCGGTCTTGTTGAAAGTATTGAATATGGCCTATGTTCCACCAGAGATAACTGTTAACCAGCTAGAGTCGGTAGTTTCAAATGTAAACGCTAGCCATGGGCTAGGTTTCACCAACTATGACCTGACATCTGAGGGCAGGAATCACAACAAAGCCTTGCATATCACAATGGAATGCAAAGGGACGGTGCTTTCCCATGTCTTGGTTGATACAGGATCTTCTCTGAATGTTCTTCCAAAGAAAGCCTTGATGAAATTGGATTGCGATGACGCCACCCTGAGGCCGAGTAATTTGGTTGTGAGGGCTTTTGATGGCTCTAAGCGAGCTGTCTGTGGCGAAGTTGAGTTGCCAGTTAAGATTGGACCGCAAGTGTTCAAGAGTACCTTTTATGTGATGGATATCCATCCTGCTTATAGCTGTTTGCTAGGTCAGCCCTGGATTCACGCTGTCGGTGTTGTTACTTCTACTCTCCACCAGAAGCTCAAATATGGACTAGAAGGTCAGATCGTCACTGTTTGTGGTGAAGAGGATATTTTTGTTAGCCACCTGTCTACATTTAAGTATGTGGAGATGGATGGCGAGATGCATGAGATGCTGTGTCAGGGCTTCGAAGCCATAAACATCAATGAGGTCGCGCCCGAAACTGTCTTTTCACTTGAGTCTGAGAAGGTCGGGACTTCTATCTCTTCATACAAGCAAGCTGTTGAAGTGGTTAAGGCTGGTAATGCCCAAGGCTGGGGCAAATTTGTGGAGCCAATCATAAAAGAAGATAAGTTTGGATTGGGGTATACTCCGGGTTCTCAGAAGAATGAAGCCGGTACTTTCTCCAGCGGGGGTTTGGTTTCTCCCCACACCGTCAATGCTGCAGATGAAGACAAGGCTGACAGTGACGGTGACTTAGATAGCTGGATTCGCCCGTGTGTCCCAGGAGAAAAGCTCGACAATTGGTCGTCTGAAAAAGTCGTCCGGTTTACTCTACTGAAGGAGTAATTTTTATTGTTTTCCTTTTATCACATGCATAACAAAGTCTTCCACTTTGACCAAGGTGTAATGACTCATCTGTAGGGCCATCCATTTAGTTACATTTCACAATTATTTTCATCATCAATAAAGGACAACTTTTGCAAACAATTTTGTGTTCTCTTTCTTTCAATTATTTTTACTTTTACAAAAACGGCAATGTTTCTTTTTCATGTTTCTTTTTCGTTTTTCTTTCCAAAAAACACCTCGTAAAACTGATCACCCGGATCTCACTGCTAACGACACTGCTATGGCCAAGTATGACTTCGACAATCCTATCTATCAAGCCGAAGAAGGGGTTGAGGAAGATTGTGAATTGCCTGAGGAGTTAGCCAGGTTGTTGAAACAGGAGGACCGAGCTATCACACCTTATCAGGAGGTGGTTGAGACCATCAACATTGGTACCGAAGACGACAAGAAAGAGATCATGATTGGGGCCAGTCTACAGGCCGAGAGGAAAAGACCGTTGATCATGTACTTGACTGTGTTAGAAAGGTCAATTGGTTGTGTGCTCGGTCAGCATGACGAGTCAGGTCGAAAAGAGCATGCAATATACTACCTTAGCAAAAAGTTTACCGACTGTGAACAAAGATACTCACTGCTCGAGAAAACTTGTTGTGCTTTTACATGGGCTGCTCGCCGACTAAGATAGTATATGTTGACTCACACGACTCTATTGATATCAAAGATGGATCAAGTCAAGTACATTTTTGAAAAGCCAGCATTTACCGGAAGGGTTGCTAGGTGGCAAATGATGCTGACAAAGTATGACATCCAATACACTTCACAAAAAGCCATCAAAGGAAGTGTCTTGTCAGACTATCTTACCGAGCAACCGATTGATGATTACCAACCTATGAGGTTCGACTTTCCTGATAAGGACATCATGTTTCTCAAATCGAAAGATTGCGAGGAACCACTCCCGGAGGAGGGGCCTGACCCTGAATCCAAATGGATTATGATGTTTGATGGGGCGGTCAACGTCAATGGTCGTGGAGTTGGGGCAGTGTTGATCACACCGGAGGGGGTTCATATGCCATTTTGTGCCAGAATAACTTTTCCCTGCACCAACAATGAAGTCGGACGAAGCAGAATGGGTCCGTTCTCGATACAATCAGCTAAGCCTAGTTGAGGAAAAAAGACTAGCAGCTATATGCCATGGCCAGCTATATCAGAGATGGACGAAGAGAGCGTTTGATCAGAAAGTGCGCCCTCGGGAGTATCGAGTCGGTGAATTGGTACTCAAAAGAATTCTTCCTCCCAACACAGATCACAAGGGCAAATGGACACCTTACTACGAGGGTCCGTACGTGGTTAAAAGAGTTTTCTCTGGCAGAGCTCTGATGCTAACAACCATGGAATGGCGAAGATTTCCCGTCCCCTGTCAACTCAGACACAGTTAAAAATTACTTCGCATAAAATAGACCCGCTGGACAGTAAAAAGAATAGTCCAGGAAAAAAAAGGGCATCCCGACGAACCAAAAAAAAGAACAAAGAGGTTCGGGCAAAAATTAGGGATATAAAAAATAAAAAAAGTGTACACCCGGTGAGTCGAAAACCCGAAAGGGAGGCTCAGGCAAAAAAGGGTATCCCGGTGGATTGAAAACCCAAAAGGGCGGTCCACGCAAAAGTTAGGGAATAAGCGAATGACTGCGATCTGAGTTCATCCGTGTTACATCACCGTTTCATTCAATCCAACAATCTTCGAAGGTTAAAGATCGTCTAACCATCCACTTCAGAAAGCAAGATGAGCAGAGCGTCTTGAGGACATCCGAGCCATAGCAGAGTCGAAACTCGGTGGGACCCCGTTTCCACATTGCCATTAGGATAGTTTCTCTTGTTCAATTTATAGCGATCGCCTCTTTCCAGGGATCAGCTTCCTGATGTACTCGCCTATTCCTGACACAAATTTTTCAACCAACAAAAGTCGAATAATTCAGTTAAAAAGCCTCTTTACTTTTCATTTATCAGTTTGTTTGCAAAAGATGTCTGAATTCTCGAGGAAACATATTGCATCTGAATGTAATGGTGGCTTTTGCAGATGACTTGCGCAAGAAAACAGTCAAAATTGCTTTGAATGTGCTTAATCCCGGACGGTGAATTCAAACCGAGTAATTCCCCGGGGCATACTGTATTTTTTGGTTACAGGTCACAGGAACCGGATGCCAAGTCATGAATCCTCACCCCTAAGCGGTTGACAAAGCCTCTCCTCTGCAAAGCAGGTTCCCCAGTAGAGTTGACAGTATCCATACTGTATATCCCCAATAGAGTTGACAGTATCCAGACTGTATATCCCCAGCGGAATTGTCAGTACCAGACTGTATCTTCCCAGCAACAGCGGAGTAGTTGCATACCCAACAGAAAAGAGGGTGGTGTTCCCAGTGTTCATCTCGTCCCCAACAGATTATTTCTAACAGATTTGTTTTAATCCCCAGCCCGAGGACGATTAGCAAGTTCATATCCACAGCAAAGGTCGATTCCTACGAAATTTCCCCAGGAAGTGCTTTCCTCACAGACTCTCCTCGCAGAGCCTCGCCAAGCAAAGTTTCCATAGTTGATACTTCCCCAGCAAGGTCAACTTTTCAAAAAAGGCCGATTTATTTTCGGTGGCTCCTTGGTCCCGACAGACGGATCGTTCCCCACAGAGCATTCAAGGATTGATACAGCGATCCGCTCCCTACCAGAGTTGCTTCCCCAAGAAGATTTCTTTTTTTCTTTTGCACCATGCATAACATTTGCATTTGCATGCATATCATATCAAGCATACACATAAGCTGATAAACAGGTTCTTTAAAGCAGACTGAAGAACTGCTTTACAACCAGAGTCATGAGATCCAGCCAGAGGATCAAGTGTGAGTGATCCAGCCTGAGGGTCATTTTTGAAGATTCAGCCTGAGAATCGTTTTCCAATGATCCAGCCTGAGGGTCATTTTTGAAGATTCAGCCTGAGAATCGTTTTCCAATGATCCAGCCTGAGGATCATTTTTGAAGATTCAGCCTGAGAATCGTTTTCCCCAAGAGTCAGCCTAAGGTTCATTTTGAAGATTCAGCCAGAGAATCGACTACGAGCGTTATTTCCCCAGCAAGCCAGCTGGAGGAATAAATTGACAGCTCAACAGAAAATCAACCTACATGAGGATCCAGCACGCGGATCGCATTTAAAAAACAAAGTCTAATCGAAGAGTCGTTATAACATGTTCTAGCCTGAAGAATATGAACGAAGCCCAAAAGTGGGATATTCTCGAAGCTGCATATCTAACATGAAGACTGTAGATTTTGAAAGAGGGTCAACCAGCGCATGCCCCACATGCGAGATCCTGATGATGGGAATTTATCATCGAAACAATTCAGATCTAGCCAGAAGATCGAAGAGGATATAGCCAGAAGATCAAAGTTAGGTCTAGCCCGAAGACCGGAAATAGATTCAGCCAGAGAATCGAAACAATTCAGATCTAGCCAGAAGATCGAAGTAGATTCAGCCAGAGAATCAAAGAAAATAGATTCAGCCAGAGAATCGAAACAATTCAGATCTAGCTAGAAGATCGAAATAGATTCATCCAGAGAATCAAAACAAAGGAGATCTAGCCAGAAGATCGAAGTCAGGTCTAGCCCGAAGACCGGAAATAGATTCAGCCAGAGAATCGAAACAATTCAGATCTAGCCAGAAGATCGAAGAAGATCTAGCCAGAAGATCGAAGTCAGGTCTAGCCCGAAGACCGGAAATAGATTCAGCCAGAGAATCGAAACAATTTAGATCTAGCCAGAAGATCGAAGTAGATTCAGCCAGAGAATCAAAGAAAATAGATTCAGCCAGAGAATCGAAACAAAGGAGATCTAGCCAGAATATCGAAGAAGATCTAGCCAGAAGATCGAAGAAGATCTAGCCAGAAGATTGAAACCGTATCCAGCCCGAGGATCAAAATTAACATCCAACCAGAGGACTAAATTGAGTATAGATTCAGCCAGAGGATCGAAACTCCAGATTAAGTCGGAAGACTGATTCAGATTCAGCCAGAGGATCGGAAGAGAAATAAATAGCGCGGTGTATTTCAACATTTTTGTGGTGTTCTCGGAGCGCAGATTTTCGGTCTGTCTTTGGTATTCAATCACAGCTCACCCTGTTTGTCTGATAAGCTGTTCGCTTTCATCCTGCTCGGTTAGCTGATGACTGAATAGAGGCAGTTGTAACACCCCAAAATTTTCCCTCCTTATTCACGCATTCATTTTTAGGTCATTTAACATTTCATATTGCATTTCATCATGTCAATCAGAATCAGATCCAAGAAACTTTATTTAAAAAATAATAATAAACGAAAAAATAAACGAAAATAATAATAATAATAATAATAAATAAAAAAGTTAATTAAATAAATAAATAAATAAAATATAATAGAAAAATCTTGGACTTGGACCTCTCTCATTTGAGCCCACAAAACCATGAAAATTAGGTTATAAAAGAGGGAGAACAGACAGAAAAAGGAAAAGAAGCAAAACACTCTGAGGTTTCCTTGGAACAAAACCCTGGACAAAACCTGAAGAGAAACCTAGACAGAGAGAGTGAGAATTAATTTGCAGCAACCTCCAGGCAACTCTGAAAGGTTCATTCTGACTCGCACACTTTCAGCTCAAGCAAACCCTAACATTAGTTTGCAAATCCAGTTGTGCCATTTGATTTCAACCGATCTCTCCAATCAGGTTTGCCCTATATCCATCATCTTTATGCCTTTAATTTGAATGCTCTAAATGTATGAGGTATTATGGGTGAATTTGATACCCTTTTGATGCATGTGTTTGACAAGAGGTTTAGGCCTCCTACCCTTGGTTGCTTTTTGTGAGCTTTTTGTGAATTGAAAGGGCATGATTCATGTGGTTACATTTTGATTTGGGGGCAACTCTTGGTTACCCTATTTTGTTTCTCTAACCTGTTTGTTGAGTTTTGTTTTGTGAGGGCTCATATGACTCTTGCAGAGATGGTTTGCCTGGTGTTCCATCTTATTTATGGGATACCCCCTGGAAGTTCATTCCGATTACCTGTATTGACCCACTTTCTTTGATGATGTTAGCTTGGAAGGATCTCAGGGTTTATCGTTCCTTTAATTGATGTTACCTCGGATCTTCATCCGTGTGGTACTTTTACATTTTTCCCGCATTTTACTGCTTTCCTAGCTGGAAGACCTCGATAGGAGCCAATGTTTTTGTGTTTACTTTATGCAGGTTCCTTTGTCTAGGACTCCTTTTGCCTGAGCGTCCCTAACCCTACCAACTCATTGATTTTTCTTCTCCTAAGAACATGTTTACTCCTTCTACTACAGGCGAGTAAGTCTCCAAAGGTCGAGCATCCGGTAGATTGCGTAGTAACGTCGTTCGTCCAAAACCCAATCCATAACCCCGTAGTTAGCCGAACTACGGCTTGCTCTGATTCTCATTCCAGATGAGATACGTAAGCATAAGACGCGATGTCTTAGCGAGCACAATTACCCTTAACCCCTAGGTAGCCGAGCTACGAAGACTCTGATTCTCATATTCAGATGAGATACGTATGCAGTGGATGCGACATCCGTGCGAGTCATTTTCTTTTGACCCCTTTTTTTTAGTAAATAACACATTAGATAAACCCACACCCTTTAGACAAGAACTACAAAAGTGGATCCCGTAGAGTACTACGGATGCGTAGGGGTGCTAATACCTTCCCTTCGTATAACCGACTCCCGAACCCAAGATTTGGTTGAGAGACCTTGTCTTTTCCTTTCCTCTTTTCAGGTTTACTTCGAGCGTTTCCTTTCCCTCCTTTGGGATAAATAACGCACGGTGGCGACTCTTCTGTCATTTTCTTTCGCCGGTTGTTTTTTCTCACACTGTATTTTTCAGGTTGCGACACCTTCCAAAAAATCTTCTTGAACTTTCTCTTTCTTCTTCTTCACTAATGCCTTCAATCTTCATCTTCCAATTCTTGCAAATCACACTGAACTTTAACTCACCGCGCCACAACATATTCAATTCTCAACAAGACGAAGCTGAGAAGGAGATCAAAGAATCGAATTGAATTTCGGTTACCTGAGCTTCGATCCGTCGTCGTTGTTGCCGGTAGGATTTACATCGCGGATTGTTTCGTTATTGAGTTGTGTTTATATCGAGAGAGAGCGAGCGAGAGAGAGAGAGAGAGAGAGAGAGAGAGAGAGAGAGAGAGAGAGAGAGACGTAGGTCGAGATGACGTGTTTGTCGCTGCTGCGAATCACCGCCGCCGGTGACGAAACCCGACGCGACCAAGCTTACCGTTGCGGCCAAGATCCGCGCGGTTGTTTTTCTTCTTCTTCTGGTGCGTGTACTGTGAGGGAGAAGAGTTGGAGTCTTTGGACTTCTTACCTCTTTCATTTTGGGCATAGTTCTGCCAAACCAAGGCCCGACCAAGTCTTGTTAGATCATACCCCCTCACATGGCCAGTGCACCCCCTCCTGCTTGGGCTTAGGGTGGTTTAGGCCCATGTTAATCTTACTAATAGACATTAATTCTGCTAATTAGATTCTACTGTTGTTAATTTGATTTTAATTTTGTTATTAGAATTTTGGATCGAATTTTAGTGTTGTGGATTATTTGATTTTAAGAATAGTGATTTTATTAATTAGGATGTTATTTTAGATATTAATTGATTGTTAATTTTGGAATTAATTTTGGTTTGTTGTTTAGACTTTAATTTGGTAATGATTTGTGAGATTTTCAATTGTTGGTTAATTGTTTAAATTTTATTTTGTTAATATTTTAGAATTGATAGTTGGATTTAATTCTCTTATATTTTCTACTTTGATCTAACATCTACCAATTAACTTCTAACTTTTAATTTCCGCATTATAACTTCTAACTTTTAATTTCCGCTTCTAACATTTAATTTTTGTCATTTACTTTACATTGCTTTATTTTGCTTTATATTATACATATTCATCTCATTCTAAAATGAACCTAAAAATGGATTAGACTTAAAAAATGCAAAAAAGAAGATAATTCCCAAGCATGTAATGGACATTGGAATGGACTTAGAGATTGTTGTTAGGTCCCTTGCAAAAGACCATGGACAAATATTCAACCCGAACATGGAAGGAGCATTCAAGAATCAAGATAAATTGTAATCTTTTATGTGCTTTCTAGTTTAGGACACAATTGCACACACATGGTTTTCTCTTGGGCTACCTGACAATGAGACCATTTATTTCCTGCACTCCCTTGTACTTTACATGTACCCCCCTCTCTTTTCCGATGTACGCATTTACTTGCTTTCTTTTCTTGCTTGTTAGCTACTCCTTAGGCATTAGGAACGTTCACCCGTTCAAAATCAATAATCAAACCCTTGATCCAACGTCAAGCGGTCTCTTTTTTAAGTCAAACTCAATAATCAAACCCTTGATCCAACATCAAGCGGTCTTTTTCTAAATCAAACTCAAAAACATAATAAATGGCGATTAGGATCGTACGTCACGAGCCTTAAGCGATAAAGAAGGGATGAGACTGGAGCTTTCCTACACTCATTCTGAATGCTTCGAACACAAGACGTTTGACTTGATCGTTTGAGGTATTCACCTTTATCCATAGTCTTTAGTGCAATCCGAAATCAATAGCACTTTCTCAAAAACATAAAAACAATTCAACACATTCAAACCTTTTGTTTGAGCCTTAGGGCGACACATTCGAAAACCCTTCTTCAAGGTAATAAAATCAACAAAACAAACAAACAATTTTAAACCCACGAACTACGAAGGCTATGATTTCTCACTTCAACAAGTGGGCATACGTATGCATGAGGATCCATTCCTTGGCGAGCACACTAATTTAAAATCTACCTCCACTCCGCAAACCTTTGGCAAGCAAACATTCGATGAATAACACACACATAAGCGTAAACATCCTAGATGGTTCCCATGGAGTACCATGGATGTGAGGGGTGCTAATACCTTCCCCTTGTATAACCGACTTCCGAACATGTTCGTGGTTGTAATGACCATTCTTTGGGGTTTTCTCGATATTTTCCACTTCCTTTGGAATAATAAAAACTGATTGCGACTCTGTATTTTTCGCGTAGGGACACCTGACTTTGAAAAGTATAAAGAGAACACTTGTCCACTCAGTCATCTAGTGATGTATGATCGCAAGATGTCTACTCAGACTGACAATGATCAACTGTTGATTCATTACTTCCAAGACAGTTTGACCAGTGCTGCGCTCAGATGGTATATGGGATTAGACAGTGCAAGTGTTCGTACCTTCAATGACTTGGGAGAAGCTTTTGTCAAGCAATATAAGTACAATATGGATATGGAACCTAATAGAGACCAACTGAGGTCTATTTCTCAGAGAGATAAGGAGACGTTTAAAGAGTACGCGTAGAGATGGAAGGAATTGGCTGCTCAGATCACTCCTCCCTTGGAGGAAAAAGAGATGACAAAGATCTTTCTGAAAACTCTTAGTTCATTTTATTATGAACGAACGATTGCTAGTGCCCCCAGTGACTTTACCGAAATGGTAAACATGGGGATGAGGCTTGAGGAAGGAGTCCGAGAGGGACGTTTGTCGAAAGATGAAGCATCGTCGAGTAAGAGGTATGGAAGCACTTTGGGAAGAAAAAATATAATGAAGCGAATGCAATTTCAAGTGGGAGGCAGAGGAAGCCTCAAATCAGAAGGAATCCATCATCCTGTAAACATCATCATCAAGTATCTTCAGTTATCCCTGTATTTTCTAATCAACAATCAACATCAGTTCAACAACAACCACAACGTCAACAACAACAACCGCAACAACAAACAAACACCTACAACAACAACAATACCAACAATCGTCATCAATAAAAATTTGAGAGGAAGAAGGTCTCTTTCGACCCGATTCCTATGTCTTATGCAGAATTATACCCATCTTTGGTTCTCAAGAACCTAATCCAACCGAGGAACCTGCCGCAAATTCCGGAACCACTTCCATGGTGGTATAAGCCTAAGCTCCGTTGTTATTTTCATCAAGGATCACCCGGACATGATATAGAAAACTGCTATCTGCTCAAGTATGAGGTTCAAAAACGGATGAAGAGTGGAATGGTGTCCTTTGAGGACCGCGCGCCAAATGTGAAAGCAAAACCATTGCCCACTCATGGGAACTCTTCTATGAATATGGTGGATGATTGTCCTGGCGAATTTAAGGTTTTTGATGTGCGCTTTATTCGGAGGTCCTTGGTGCAGATGCATAAGGACATTTGTTTGGTGAGTGATTGTAAACATAACCATGACGGTTGTGTTATCTGTAGTATTAACCCGAGGGGTTGTGAAGTTGTGAAAAGGGACATCCAACGACTAATGGATGAAGGCATGATTCAAATTGTTCAATCCCGTCATATAGATGATGATGGAAATGTCATAGTGCCTATTTTCAAGCAACCAGAGAGATTGGTAATCCAGTACGACAGCAACAACAATAACAATGTCAACAATAGATCAGTATCACCATTGGTTATACGGTTAGAGGGCCCAGTCCCGTATTCATCTAGCTGTGCCGTATCAGCTTAATGCTTCGATGATGAAAGATGGTCAAGAGGTCCCAATACCTACGACCAGTTCTGTGGTGAGCATTGTTGATGTTACCAAGGTGACCCGCAGTGGTCGTGCGTTTGGGCCGGTGTTCCCAAAGGATAAGGAGGAATCAATTGTAAGTAAGAAAGTGGAAGTGCCTGTTGTAGATCCAGTTGGTGCTTCAAAGGGTACGTCTGGTGAATCCAGCGATTTGAACGCTAACGATGATGATGAGGTACTTCGATTGATCAAAAGGAGTGAGTTTAATATGGTGGAGCAGCTGCTCCAAACCCCCTTAAAAATCTCAGTGTTGTCTCCGCTCCTGAATTCTGAAGCGCATAGAGAAGCACTACAGAGAGTTCTTGAACAAACTTTTATAGAACATGATGTTACAGTGGATCAATTCGATCATATCATGGCTAACATCACTTATTGCAATAATCTTAGCTTCTGTGATGAAGAACTCCCTGAGGAGGGAAGAAATCATAACTTGGCTTTGCATATTTCTATGAATTACAAAGAGGATGCTTTGTCAAATATGCTTGTTGACATCGGGTCGTCACTGAAAGTACTACTGAAGTCAACTCTGTCAAAGCTATCATACCAAGGAGCACCTATGAGGTATAATGGTGTAATCGTCAAGGATTTTGACAGTTCGCGCAAAACGGTTATTGGTGAAGTGGACCTTCAGTTAAGATAGGTCTGAGTGATTTTCAGATTACTTTTTAAGCAATGGATATCCACCCGACCTACAGTTGCTTGTTGGGAAGGCCATAGATTTATGAGGCAGTAGTTATTACTTCCACATATACCAGAAGCTCAAATTTGTGAAGAATGGCAAGCTTGTGATTGTTGGTGGGGAGAAAGAGTTGTTGGTTAGCCACTTATCATCTTTCTCTTATGCTAAAGCTAAGGATGAGGTTGGAACTCCGTTCCAAGCCTTGTCTTTTTCTGCTGAAAAGAGAGTTGGGGCACATATGTCCTCATTGAAAGCTTCTAAGAAGATTGTGGAAGAAGGCGATGTTGATCAGTGAGGGCGCATGGTAGAGGTCTCCGACAACAGAAGCAAAACCGGTTTGGGGTTCTAGAAAGGTTAATCAACTGCAAGGACTGAAGATATGCAACTTAGCTTCTGTAGCAGAGGGTTCATTCATGGTAATGAACAACACTTAGCTGTTGTGCTAGAGGATGACGAAGAGGAAGAGTGCACCAATTTTGTGACGCATGCAAAGGCTTGCAACAATCGGACTGCTTTTGATATTCCTGTTATTTTGTATCGATCTAATTAATTACTTTTATATGTTTTTAAAATCCTTCTCCTATGCCTAAGGGAGAAGTGAACATTGCTTGGGCATTTCCAAATTGATCATTAATAAAATTAATTTTATTCATCCACATCTATGATGTTTGTTTTTACTTTTTGCTTTACTCTGAAAATGGTAATCACAAAAAACATAAATAAACAATATAATTATCCATCTACATAATATTTGGTCACAAATTCACATCTCTAAAATCAAAATATCAAATCATTATGCAGGTTGGTTTCTATCCCCATTGAATACAATGATCCTTCTCCTTCTCCAAATTTTGAATTCCCTGTGTTTGAGTCCGAGGAGGAAATTGATGAAGAAGTGAGTGATGAATTGTATCATCTTCTTGAGCATGAAGGAGAAGCCATTCAGCCATTCAAAGATCAGATTGAGTTAGTCAACTTGGGTTCTGAGGATGATGTGAAGGAAGTCAAGATTGGGTCTCGACTATGTCCAGATGTGAAGAAGGGGTTGGTTGATCTTCTTCGAGAGTATTCAGATGTGTTTGATTGGTCCTATCAAGACATTCCTGGTTTGGGTTCTGAGATTGTGGAGCATAGATTGTCGTTGAAGCCAGAATGTCCGCCAGTCAATCAGAAGTTAAGAAGAACGCATGATATGGCTGTAAAGATCAAAGAGGAAGTGCAGAAGCAGATTGACGTCGGTTTCCTTGTGACCGCTGAGTATTCCCAATGGGTGGCCAATATTGTGCCTGTGCCGAAGAAAGACGGGAAAGTCCGTATGTGCGTTGATTATAGAGATTTGAATAAAGGCAGTCTGAAAGATGATTTCCCCCTGCCACACATTGATACGTTGGTAGACAATACTGCTAAATTCAAAGTCTTTTCGTTTATGGATGGATTTTCCGGATATAATCAGATCAAGATGGCATCTGAAGATATGGATAAGACCATATTTATTACACCTTAGGGAACATTCTGTTATAGAGTGATGCCTTTCGGTTTAAAGAATGCTGGTGCAACTTACCAAAGAGCAATGACTACTCTTTTTCATGATATGATGCATAAAGAGATTGAAGTATATGTCGATGACATGATCGCTAAATCAATTGATGAAGAGGAACATGTTGAGCATTTATTGAAGCTTTTCCAGCGTTTGAGGAAATATAAACTCCACTTGAATCCCAATAAGTGTACTTTTGGTGTTCGTTCTGGTAAGTTGTTGGGATTTATTGTCATTGAGAAGGGTATTGAAGTTGATCCTGCCAAGGTCAAAGCAATACAAGAGATGCATGCACCCAAAACTGAGAAGTAAGTCAGAGGTTTTCTCGGCCGCTTGAATTATATCTCCAGATTCATTTCCCACATGACTGCCACATGTGCGCCAATATTCAAGCTTCTTCAGAAAGATCAGTCTTGTGATTGGACCGAAGACTGCCAACAAGCTTTTGATAGTATCAACGAATATCTGCTTGAACCTCCGATTTTGTCTCCACCTGTTGAAGGAAGACCGTTGATCATGTATTTGACTGTGCTTGAAGATAGTATAGGTTGTGTTCTAGGTCAGCAAGATGAGACTGGAAATAAAGAATTTGCAATTTATTACCTCAGTAAGAAGTTCACCGACTGTGAGACTCGGTATCCTATGCTAGAGAAGACTTGTTGCTCATTGGCTTGGGCTGCTAAGCGTCTATGTCAATATATGTTGAATCATACCACTTGGTTGGTATCCAAGATGGATCCGATCAAGTATATATTTGAGAAGCCTGCTTTAACTGGGAGGATTGTCCGTTGGCAGATGTTGTTATCAGAGTATGATATCGAATACCGATCTCAGAAAGCGATCAAAGGTAGTATCTTGGCTGACCATTTGGCTCACCAACCAATTGAAGATTACCAGTTGGTACAATATGATTTTCCCGATGAAGAGATTTTGTACTTGAAAATGAAAGATTGTGATGAACCATTGCTTGAAGAAAGGCCAAAACATGGTTCTCGTTGGGGCATGGTATTTGATGGAGCTATTAATAAGTATGGTAATGGCATTGGGGCAGTGATTATTACTCCTCAAGGCACGCATCTACCATTTACAGCTAGATTGACTTTCAAGTATACAAACAACATGACAGAATATGAAGCCTGCATTATGGGGCTTGAAGAGGCCATGAATCTCAGAATCAAGTATTTAGATGTCTTTGGAGATTCAGCTTTGGTTGTGAATCAAATCAAAGGTGATTGGGATACAAATCAACCTGGTTTAATATCATATAGAGATTATGCGAGGAGGATTTCAACTTTATTTATAAAGGTTGAATTTCATCATATCCCTCGAGATGAGAACCGAATGGCAGATGCTCTTGCAACATTGGCGTCAATGATTGTAGTGAAGTATTGGAATGAGGTTCCCAATTTGTTCGTGATGCGTCTTAATAGGCCAGCTCATGTGTTTGTTGTGGAAGAAGTCAAAGACAAGAAGCCGTGGTATTATGACATCAAATGTTTCCTCCAAAGTCAAATTTACCCACTTGGAAAATCTTTGAAAGATAAGAAGACTTTGAGAAGATTAGCCGGTAATTTCTACTTAAATGGTGATATACTGTACAAGAGAAACTTTGACATGGTTTTGCTCAGATGTGAATAGACACGAAGCAGACCTGTTGATGACTGAAGTGCATGAAGGTTCCTTTGGTACTCATTCCAATGGACATGCAATGGAAAAGAAGATGTTGCGAGGAGGTTACTATTGGATGACAATGGAATCTGACTGTTGCAAGTTTGTGAAGAAATGCCACAAATGTCAAATTTATGCTGATAAGATTCATGTTCCTCCGAAACTATTGAATATTATCTCTTCCCCATGGCCCTTCTCCATCTGGGGAAGTGATATGATTGGGATGATTGAGCCCAAAGCGTCGAATGGACATTGTTTCATTTTAGTGGTAATTGACTTCTTCACAAAATTGGTTGAAGCGACATCGTATGCAAATGTAACCAAGCAAGTTGTTGTAAGGTTTATCAAGAATCAGATCATATATCGTTATGATGTGCCAAGCAAGATCATTACTGACAATGGATCAAACTTGAATAACAATATGGTGGAAGCTCTTTGCAAAGACTTCAAGATTGCACATCATAATTCTTCTCCCTACAAACCCAAGGTGAATGGGGATGTTGAAGCTACAAACAAAAACATCAAGAAGATTATTCAGAAGATGGTTGTAACGTATAAGGATTGGCATGAGATGCTCCCATTTGCTTTGCATGGGTATCGTACATCCATCCGCACTTCAACAGGGGCAACCCCTTTCTCTCTCGTTTATGGCATGGAAACAGTGCTCCCCGTAGAGGTTGAGATTCCTTCATTGCGTGTGCTCATGGAAGCCAAGTTGACTGAGGCTGAATGGTGTCAGACTAGGTTTGATCAACTGAATTTAATTGAAGAGAAGAGATTGACAGCCATGTGTCATGGTCAGTTATATCAGCAGAGAATGAAGAAAGATTTTGATAAGAAGGTCAGACCTCGTGTGTTTAGAGAAGGCGACCTTGTGCTCAAGAAGATCCTGTCGTTCAAACCAAATTCTAGGGGAAAATAGACTCCTAATTATGAAGGCACATATGTTGTTAAGAAAGCCTTTTCGGGCGGTGCTTTGATTCTTACAACTATGGATGGTGAAGAGTTCACTCTTCTTGTGAATGCAAATACAGTCAAGAAATACTTCGTCTAAAAAAGAGAAAAGAACAACTCGCTAAGTTGAAAACCCGAATAGGCGGCTTAGGCAAAAATGAGCGTCTCGGTGGATTGAAAACCCGAAAGGGCGATCCAGATAAAAACTAGAGACATAAAAACAGAAATAGTTTCCCGATAAGTTGAGTACCCCACCTTGGGGAAACTTATACAAAAATTAGGGATTATGGCAAGTAACTGCAGTCTATTGATTGTCCAATTTTAGAAAGACTTTGTTGAGCACAAGGGCAGACGTCGATTCATCATCCCAGTAGCGGTCAAGAGCGCAGTGGATATCAAGAGTTGGTAGAAGGATTAAGGATCATTTGTATTCAATGTAACCCTTTTCCATGTAAATTACCATTTTCAACTTTGTAAAAATTTATGGAGTCTTATCATTTACAGACTACCATCCCATTAAATAAAGTTGAGTTTTTATCCAATTGTTTCTACTCTTATTTACTTCAGCCAATTGTTTAAATTTTATTATGATCATTTTGTAAATTTAAATTTTTTAATCAAAATCATTTTTCTTAAAAACATATAAAAACAAGAATTTCTCAAAGCAATTAAAAGGAAGTATCAACAGCACTTCAAAGAGCAGTAAGTCCTTAAGTGCGAAACATTAGAGGTTCCCCAAGCAGTTAACCCTTCAGGTATCCCTAGTTGTTTGTGTTGATCTGATTCCCCTGTAGAGTGTTTGTTCCCTAGCAGAGTTCCAATTCTTTTCCCCAGCTGAGTTGGTTGATTCAGTACCTTGTGGCGTGTTATTTCCCCGACATTGTTTCTGTGTTCCCCAACAGAGTTCACGTTTCTTCAGCAGAGCAAGATGTTTTCCCCAGTAGATCGTGTTGGTTTCCCCACCAGTCACCACCCGACTCGCTCCCAGTCAGAGTTTCCTCCTGGTTTCTGAGCAGTTGTTTTGTGTTTATCTTCTATATGGTTGTCTCCCATTTGATATGGCGTTGACCTAAAATTCCCTGCAGACTCGATAACTTCTCCTCTCCTCAGCAGATCTCCTCCCTCGGTTAGATTTGAGCCTTTGGATTATTGATTTCTCTGTTCTCCAGCAGTTGTCTCCCTCTTTTTTGCCGATTGACCGAGGATTGTACCAATGATTCAAATTCTTTGCGACACCTTTGTATCCTTCGTGATCGTTTTGTCAGCATAATCATCATATACATATATATATATATATATATATATATATATATATATATATATATATATATATACATTCATTTCATAATTACATATTGGCACCATCATATTTGATTGATTTGTCGATTTGAGATTCTCATTCTCTGTATGGCGGTACTTTATCCCCATACGAGTTCGGTGTCTGTCCTCCCTCAATCGTAGAGTGTCATCCCCTTAGGCAGAAATACTTTAACCTTTCTCCTCTTCCCCACTGAGTTGTTTCCTCGTGGATGATTATTACTTCAGTTTCCTTCCCAGTTGATTATCTGGATGGAATCACTCCCCTTGAGTTATGTCCTCGTTGGATTGAGTCTTGATTGACTGTTTCTTTCTAGCTCTTACCTAGATAGATGCTTTGAGTCTCCTAAGAGCTTGTTACCCAGTAACTGGTAATATTCTTCTTAGTTTGCAGTTTGTTACTTCTTGCCCAATACCTGGCAAAAGTACCCCTGTTTTCCCAGCAGTGGAGTTCCTAGTAGATTCATTTGTTTCTGATTCCCCAGGAAGTATATCCTTGATATGTTCACCCTAACCGGCGACAAATATCTTTCTCTCCCTTTCCTGAGTCTATCCTTGATATGTTCATCTTAACCGATGACGAATATTCTCATCTTTGGTGTTCTACCCAGTAAAAAGGTAATTGTCATCCCTATTGTGTTCCCTAGAGAGTTAATCCTTGATATGTTCATCCTAACCGATGACGGGTTTCCTTCTCTTTGTGGTATTCTACCTAGTAACTGGTAGTTGTAAACCCTATTTTTCCCCTCACATAGTCTATCCTTGATATGTTCATCCTAACCGGTGACGGGTCTTCTCTTTGATGGTCTTCTATCCAGCATTCGATAGATGTAATTCCTATGTTTTGTTCAGTTGGTTTATCCTTGTGTCTCACCTCGAAAAATGGGGATATGACTTTAAAGCGAAGGCGAGATCGCACGCTCGCAATGATGGACTGAACAGAGTCGCCACCGAACTTTATTTATTCCTAAAAAGGAAAGGGGAAATATCGATAAAACCCAAGAAAGAACGATAATGGTTATGATCGTCGCAACCAATATCAGGGTTCGGGAGTCGGTTACGCAAGGGGAAGGTATTAGCACCCCTCACGTCCGTTGTATTCAACGGGAACCGTTTAGTTAGTTTCGTTTTGAATGTTAGCTTATGTTAGTGTTCTCAAGTTATACTGAGGGAGAGAATAAATAGAAGAGAGAAGAAATGTTTTTGGATTTTTAACGAAGGACTAAACCTAAGTTTTTTTATTAATGGGCCTGACAAGATTTACAAATCCTGCTCCTACGTATCTCAAAAGAGAAATCAAGGCTTACGTAGTTCTGGGTAGAAAAATGTTTGTTTGTTGGTCGATTTTAGCGAAAGCCATATTGTATTAATCGATAAAACATTGTTTTACCCAAAAACAGATGAGGAGTGGACGCATACCACACATTGAACGGATTTATAAATCTACATTCGGAAAAGCGTAGCTTATCTCGACTCAACAATCGTGGCCGAAACATTGTTTTGCATCACCTTAAGACAATATATCTTCGTTTATGAAAAAGGTTTTTGATTAATCGCACGGCGGAGAGAAAGAGTTTGATTGGTTGGATGTATTTTGAGTGATGGAGAGAACTTGGATGAGCGAGATATCCATCTCGAATCCTAGTCTCAGGAGTGCACGGTATACACCATGTTCCATTTCCATCTTTATTGGCAAAATGTTTAATAAAGATTAAGTGTTTTAAATTTGATTGAGAAAGGGTTTGAAGAAACCGCATTGACAATTTTAGACGATGGCGAGAGCTAAGATAGGCAAGGCATCCACTTTGAATCTTAATCTCAGGAGTGCACGGTATACACCATGTTCCATTTCCATCTTTATTGAAAAAGTGTTAAGGTAGGAATTAAGTGTTTTTTGAGTTTTAAAAGACGAATATTTGATGAGAACGAGATATGAGCCTCAGGATCTATCACACGGGGTTTCACTGGAATGCTAGATTCCGATGGTCCTTCTTCATTCGAATTATTTAAGAAAATTATTTAATGGACAACGAACACTTGATGAGAATCAAATGTTCACAAGGGTTACGCCAGAATGCTTGATCCCAACGGCCTTTATTTTGCCCAAGTTGATCATTACGTGTTTTAAGAATGAAGGAAAAGAATGGACAGTTAATCCAAAATGCGTGGCTCAGGACGAATTATTCGAGGGTTCCCACTGGAATGCGAAATTCGAATGGTCCTCTTCTTTCGTGTGTTTTTTTTAAAAAAAAAAATTAATCGAGTTGTAAAGATAATTTGAAAATAAAATTATATTATAGGGATAAAATTAATTTTACAATTTTATATGTATATCGAATTAATTTTATATATAAAATCGAGTTCCCACCAGAATGCTATATTCTAATGGGAGGAAATGGAATTAAATGTCGAAACTATGGAAAGTTAGTGAAATTTAAATTGAAAATATTAGTGAATTTGAATATAATTATTTACATGTGTAAAGGTATGAATATAAATGTTAATAACCTAATTAAATTAATTAACGCATGGAAATCGATTAACCATACCAAACCTCGAATCAAAAAAATCAATAATTAAGAAAAATCTAAAACAAACTAAACATTTAAAATCTAACAACTAATTAACAATTAAATTAAATTAATCAAATAAAATACTTAAAGTAAGATAAATAGTAGAAGTTATGAAATAGCAAGCATAAAAATATATAAAAGACATGCTACTCCTAAGTATCAAACCCGCCCCACTAAAGAAAATGAAACTACTCTCTCTCCACTAGGCCACTTATGGTTATTTATTACCTTAGTAACAACTTGGATATATAAACCAGAATAGATTAAAATATAAATTATAATAAAAAAATTCAAATGAGGTGGTCTGTTAATGGACAATTAATTGGAACAATGGAAGAATCCCAAACGTGACCCTAGCCGCCTGGCTGTTGGGTTTGCAAAAAGATATTAATGGGTGATAAATTAATGGGGAACACAAAACGTATTAAGTTTTTAAATGATTTTAATGTTTGTTTTTAAAAAATAAAAATAAATAAATAAAAGGAAAAAATGTGAGAGGTACTATAACAGAACCCAGAAATGTTCATCGTCCTCGCTCCCTCAATCTCACTCGTCCTCTCTCCCTCAATCTCACTCCCTTAATCTCGTCACTCTCGATCGCTCGCACCTCTCAAACGCTCGCAACTCTCTCTCTCTCTCTTGCACCAATTCGACCTGTACCAACCTCACAATACCCTAATCCCACCCTAAGCGCACAATCGTGACCCTCAAAGAATCAACAAAGGATGCTTACCTTTGTTGTTGGCTTCCAAGAACTCCCACGGTGGCTTTTCGGTGGAAAAAGGTTGTTTTTTCGCTATAGTTCCCTCTCCTCTTCTGGATTTTTCGCCGTCTCCAAAGATTGGTTTTTTCGTTTGGAAATTTAGGGTTTGTTCGTGGCCGCCCCGATTTCGTCCTCCCCTCTCACCTTTTATATTCAGCAATTAGGGTTTTAGACTGGCCTCTGGAGATCAAAAGGGGTTTCTGCGAAATCCCTTTAGGGTTATCAGATTTTGGTCTGCCTCTTTGGTGTTTGGTCTGGAACGATAACGTGAACCTACCCTTTCTCGCTCTATTTCGTCTTGATTCTCTTTCGGGTATTTTTTGAATTTTAACGCCTTACCAATTACTTGTGTTTTACTGCAGTGAAAAAAATTAGTGAAAATTCATGAGCGGTTTCGATTTTCACATGGCCTTGGTGGTGCGACTTCATTATGGATTTGTTGCAGATTGGTTCAGGTTCATGACATGGTTGATGGTAGGTTTTGATGCAGGTCTCTGCGTTGAAATGGTTGTATCTACTGCAAGTTTGTAATGTTTGGAATTTGTTGTCGGTATGACTTGTTATGTTTTGCAGGTAACAGCATAGGATGTATCTAATGATTTTGTTTTTGGTTTGCAGGTTGTTCGATCAAGACTCCTGAGAACAACCTCATCTGTTGTAATCATATTCACCAGTTTTGAAATGATACACCGTTTTCTAGTTTCACTTTCCCCTTCTGACCCAGAGACTGCATCACATCTCATGCACATATCCAATGTTGGAATTTTGATTCAAGTTTGCAAAACAGAATGCTAACCACTGCAGACTGTAGGATGATTCCGTGATTTATGGTTGCATTGCTTTCACCAATTAGCTTCAATGTTGACGGCGACAAGCAGCTTGAGCAATGTACTAAGTTGGACTGATTTTGTACTGCTTTTCTTTTGCCATTTGCAGGTTTTACTTGGAATGTGAGTTTGAATATTTGTCATGGCAAGCTGTGTTGTGAGGCAAGTATCTGTCATGCTGGTGTTACTTATTCTTGTCTTGTGGTTCGATATCCCATGGTGATCTTGCAGGTATACTCATAATTCTTGCTCTGGTTTTGCAGAGTGTGCGCATGGCTGGAGAATGGTGAGGTTTTCAGGGCTCCTGAAAGTTTCTCTATAAGGTTTGTTTTTTCTATTGAGAAGTTGAGGGAGTTGGTTATCAATTTGATTGGAGGCGGTTATCGGTTGTAGATTCAGTTAGAGTCGGAGATTTTATGAGTTAGCTTAGCAATTGGAGGAATTGGTTGTTAGACCGTTATTGGAACTCCGTTGAGTTTCGTGGTTCCAGAAGTTCATTGAACTGTTATGAGTTTTTATGGTCGATAACTGTTAACTGATTTCCCTTCTTTTCTTTAGGTTCTAAAAAAATCATGAGCCACAAGTGGAGCGCCCCTTCCAGGTTTCCGTTATACACCTGCACTCTTATGCCTCTGATTTGCTAAAACTGAGCATTAAAAGGCTCAGTTGTGAAGCTTGAGAAATGTCTTGCAACTAAGTTCATATTTTGTTATTGTCTGCGGCGGTCAGCGAGAGATTCCGATGCAGTTTTTGTGGTTAGGTGATTTAGGTACGACTCTGATGGTGATGGATGTGTTTTGCCAAGAACTGTTTCATTTCCTTGGTTAGAATGCATTGGTTCTACCCTGTTTTCATAACTGAGTTTGTCACATATTTTACATAACATGTAACACGATTGCTTGTAAATGGTATGTCACAAGATCATGTTGGATGAATGGTTCAATGAACACTCATGCTAGAGCAGTAATAGGTTTCTAAGTCCATTGTGAATTAACTTGTTTGAACATGTGACCTTCTTCTGCTTGAACTTCATGGCAATGTGCTAATGTGTGGTCGTGACTTGGTTGGTTTTATAGGTTTGGCGGACATGACCTTGAGCATGGGCAATGTTGCTCGCAAATGAAGAAACGTGGTAAAAGCAAACCAACATGACTCTTGGATGATGAATCAAGGAAAGCTGGATGGGATTAGGTTTGGGATTTATGTGAAACATGGTTATATATTGGTCGTGATTTTGGATGAAATTTAGGAATTGGTTGTAGTGTAGAACATGTAGATTGAAAACTGAATTGGAAATATGAATCGATTCACGTTAGCATAGTTATTATATGTTGAAATTGCTTATGGAGTTGAATGGTAGCTACTGAATGATAATGAATGTCAATGATCTATGATAATGATGAATGTCGTTGATTAGTAATACTGATGATGATAAACAATGAATGCCAATGTCATGGTTTTTTGAATGAAAAATCTTAAACTATGGTTCTCTTGGCTTTTGTAGGTGCTTCATGTAAAGGGAACCAGTTTGGGACGCACTATTCAATGTTATTGGTTATCTTGGGAATTTCGGCTTGGATGCGGCTACGAAGCGCATTGGATGGCGGGGCTGTTTTGGAATTCTTATGGAGTGCTATGGCCTTGATGATGTTGATTTGCTACTGTTAGAAAGATCATATGTAATGGATTAGGATATATCGAATGTAATGAAATGGTTGGGTAGTGACTATTGTAATTTGGTTAGATAATATGTAATTGAAAGTGAGTGAAAATTTGAATGGTTTATGTAATATGGTATGGAATCAAATTACAGGAAATTTGGGGAAAATGAAATTGAGTGGACAAAGAGCTCCATGAATTTGAATGATTTATGTAATATGGGTGAAATTGTTTGTAGCTTTGGAATTGAGTGGTGGTTTTGAACATGTGAATTGAAATGGTTTATGTATGTTTGTATGGTTATGGTTGTAGTATACCATGACATGTGTTGGAATTTTGAATGGAACCATTGAATTTGAAATGGAAACGAGGTGTATTTGAATTGATTAAATGAATGAATACACATTGGAATTGTTTGGAATTGAAATTGAATAGTTATGGAAAATTTCTATTGAGATTTGCATTATGATTGGAATTATTGGTTTGAACCAAAATTGGGAACTAACTGAGATTGAAAAATTATTGGACATTATTGTTAAATATGAATTTAAACATGAATGTGGATTGATGAAAAGTTAAGATTTTGAACGTCATACATTGACTTAAAGTCTAGAAATCGTGTAGTGGATTTTGATGGACATGGTTGTTAAAAGGGTTAATGGATAAATGGATATTTGGTTATAAAAATGGATATGGATTTTAGAAATAATTCAAGACTAATCTAAATGTCAATTTAAAATCAAAAACCAATAAAGCCAATTAAAATCAAATTAATCTATAATTTATTAAAATTAATTTGATATCAATTCTAACATTTATTTGAAAATTAAAATCAATTAGAGTTTGAATCATTAGTAAAAAAAACAATTAAGATTAAATTGAAAATTGAAATTAGACTTAATTTGAAATTAAAATCAAATTGAAAATTAAAAAGTCAAATAACTTAAATTAGAATCCATTTTGTAATTAAAAGCACCATGATCGAAAAGGCCTAGATAATGACCAGTATTTATCAAAATCGAGACAATGTGGATTTGGGAATGGACGGTTGACTTTGGTCAACTAATTGACCAGAAAGTCAACGATTGACCTCAGACGTGAATTAGGGTTTATATTAAAATGAATGCATGATGCATAGTGGATGAAAAATTTTCAGGATCAAAATCGGGGTATGACAGTTGCCCCTATTTAAATATCTTCCACCAGAGGAAAATGAAACAACATTTTTCATTGGATCGCACTGGGGGATGGTTAAATACCATGGAGACCCAGATTTTGATCCTGAAAAATGCAAATGATATGGTATGATATGCATGGATACAAGACTTTCTTTTTTGTAATTTTTATCTGCTAGGGATACGGTGAACCCTTAATAGGAGACGCTACTAGGCAGACCAATCTGTGGGGAATGTTGATGGTCCACAGGGAGACAGACAAATGGTAAAAAACAACTTGCTGGGGAAAACAATCCTGCTGGAGAGTCAGACACACACCGGGGAGTACTCAAAGTGAAATTTGATAAACGATACTTAGAATACAAGAGATTTCGGTAGTAAGTTCACATATGACTTACTAAACCCGAATAAGGAAAAAAATGCTACAATAGGTTCATATATGACCTGATAACACTGAAACAAACATAGAGAAAGACTCTTCAAAACAGGTTCATATATGACCTGCCAGTACTTGAATAAAGCTCAACAACAGGTTCATCTATGACCTGACAATGTTGGGGAATATCAAGAATCTGGTAATACTGGAATAAAGCTCAACAATAGGTTCATATATGACCTGACAATGCTGAAACAAACATAGAGAAAGACTCTTCAGAACAGGTTCATATATGACCTGACACTGGAATAAAGTTCAACAACAGGTTCATATATGACCTGAATAGCACTGAACAACAGGTTCATATATGACCTGATAATGGAATAAAGTTCAACAACAGGTTCATATATGACCTGAATAGCACTGAACAACAGGTTCATGTATGACCTGAATAATGGAATAAAGACCTGAATAACACTGAACAACAGGTTCATATATGACCTGATGATGGAATAAAGTTCAACAACAAGTTCATATATGACCTGAATAGAACTGAACAACAGGTTCATATATGACCTGATAATGGAATAAAGTTCAACAACAGGTTCATATATGACCTGAATAACACTGAACAACAGGTTCATATATGACCTGATAATGGAATAAAGTTCAACAATAGGTTCATATATGACCTGAATAGCACTGAACAACAGGTTCATATATGACCTGATAATGGAATAAAGCTCAACAACAGGTTCATATATGACCTGAATAAAGCTCAACAACAGGTTCATATATGACCTGACAAAAGCTCAACAACAATTGGACTCTTAACCGTAAGTAATGGATTATAACCAACTTTTAACGTTTTTGCCAACAACAATTTGACTTGAAAATGACTGCGAAAACTGGATGTTGGTTTAAGGGCACCAAATACAAACTGGAATTAGAGGTCAAAGGGTATAGGATCAACAACAAAACCTGGGTCAATGCAAAATGAGCCCGAAGTATATTTCGGCTATGCATGGTTTGAATTTTCTTTTATGCATGATGTAACACCCTTCTAAATACCCCAAAATATTTAATTAAAATAATAACATATCAATCAGAGTAATTATGCCCCGAAGGGTGTCACACAATCATTTCACAACAATTATCAAAATATCCTGTCATGCTCATTTATTTAATCAAAATAAGACTCTTTTGCATAATTCGCAGCGGATACAAAACATCGACATTCAAATCATGTACTACATTACATGTAAAGTTGAATCAACAACTAAATTAAAACATAGTCAAACATTCCCTCCCGATGTTACATCTACCAGAGCATGACCCACTAAGGACGACACTAGACTCCATAGCACTAGCTTCTACTCAACTCACTGCTCGTTACCTGAAAAATAGTTGTAAGGGTGAGTTCCTCAATCAATATAATAAGCATTATAGAACAACATGTAATGCTAAGTAAATAACACATCAATTCACCCTAATCAGACTACGCACTCAGCAACGGCAATATCCGTTCAAACATCATATTCAACAGTAACATATAGCATATGTATAATCTCAACCATACTCAACATCAACAACACAACACATAACACACATATAATACTGGAATACATCCATTCATATTATATGCCATACATTCATTATGAAATGAGACTCCACACATGCGGTACCGACTATTCTTGAACATACAGTTCAAGCTCACCGATCAACTCCAGATACGGCTACTAAGCTCACCAGTCCCACTCATGTGAGATCTAATGACTCACTCACTAATTCCTCACCATGGGAATTAGCTACAGCCCCGAAGGCTAGACTATGCACACTAAGCATCTAGTATGCAAACATCAACAACAATTCCATAACAATTCACTCACTAATTCCTCACCATGGGAATTAGCTACAGCCCCACAGGCTATGCCATGCATGCTAATCATCTAGCAAATGCAGCATCAACAACATGCATAATATATACACTCACAACAATATACATATCATCATACATCATCAATATTTTATCACATAAGCATATCAGATCATGCCAAACAACAACCACAGTATTAGTACACTCTACTAATACCTATACTACTCCAAGCCACGGGAAATGATCCCTAATATGTCATACATCAGCTGAATTACACACTCAGCCTAAACAACCAGAAACTGCACAACAACAGCACAGAAAATTCACAATTCTGCCCATACGCGTATTGCCTATGCCCATACGCGTATTGCCCACGCCTGACCAAATCCATACGCGTAATGCCCACTCTCATACGCGTATTGCGCATTTCCTCGCCCAACCCATACGCGTATCACCTGTCCCATACGCGTATGCTACGCGTATCACTTCCCCATACGCGTACCACCAGAGACCATTTCACGTTCAAAATTTCATCTTCCTCATCCATACGCGTATTGCCTAGTGCCATACGCGTACCAGCCATCTCATACGCGTATTGCCTAGTGCCATACGCGTATGACCAGAGACCAGAACTCTCAGATCTGCAATGGCTTTCTCTACTACGAGATCTACTCAAACCAACCTTCCACAGTCCAATTTCTACACAGAAATCATTCATATTTTCAACACAATTCGTATCTTATTCGATTACACAAAATTTGACACTTTTACATCTAATTCCCACGAATTCTTTCTCAATTATACCCCAATTTCGTTCATCCAAAGGGTTCACAATTCATCATGCATCAATCTAATCAGAGGTAAAGCAATAGTTTCTTACTACCCAGTACATATCATCCCATAATACCCGTTAATCGATGATAAAACCCCCCTTACCTGAGTTAATCCAGCAATCTCTGAGCTCCAAGCTTTTCCTCTTCTCTTGCTCTGCCTTTTTGCCCTTTTTCCACTTTCAACCGCTTCTCTGTGTTTTCCTTTTCACGTGCAAACCCTTTTTACCAAAAAATGGGACTTTTTATTATTCCAACTTATTTTATTCCAATAAATAATTATCCCAATAATTATTATTCCAAAATAATAATAATAATAATTCAATTATCTAATTAAATTAATAAACATATTATTAACTTAATTTAAATAATTATTATATTATTATCGGGGTGTTACAACTCTCCCCCACTAAAAGAGTTTTCGTCCTCGAAAACATACCTCAAGCGAACAACTCTGGGTAAGACTCCTTCATCTTACTCTCCAGTTCCCAAGTCACGTTGCCACCTGCTGGTCCTCCCCAAGCTACCTTCACCAAGGCAATCTCTTTACCCCGCAACTGCTTCAACTCTCGATCCTCGATCCTCATAGGTGATGTTTCAACAGTCAGGTTATCTCTCACCTGTACATCATCTACTTGGACGACATGCGACGGATCATGAATGTATCTCCTCAACTGAGACACATGAAAAACATCATGTAAATTCACAAGCGACGGCGGTAAAGCGATACGATAGGCTACCTCCCCTATCCTCTCCAATATCTGATAAGGACCAATAAATCGAGGTGTCAACTTCCTTGACTTCAAAGCTCGACCAACACCAGTTATCGGAGTAACACGAAGAAACACATGATCTCCCTCTTGGAACTCAAGTGACTTCCTCCTCTTATCATGATAACTCTTCTGACGACTCTGAGCAATTCTCATCTTCTCCTGAATCATCTTAATCCTTTCCGTAGTTTGTTGAACAATCTCCGGTCCAACCACAACACTCTCACCGGACTCATACCAACATAAAGGTGTCCGACATCTCCTACCATACAAGGCTTCAAACGGTGCCATACCAATGCTCGAATGAAAACTATTGTTGTAGGTAAACTCAATCAAAGGCAAATAACAATCCCAAGCACCTCCCTTTTCCAAAACACAAGCTCTCAAAAGATCCTCTAATGACTGAATCGTCCTCTCAGTCTGACCATCAGTCTGCGGATGATATGCAGAACTCAATCTCAGCTTAGTTCCCAAAGCCCTCTGCAAACCTTCCCAAAACTTCGATGTAAATCTAGGATCTCTGTCCGAAACAATACTCGACGGAATACCATGCAACCTTACGATCTTCTCAATATACAACTCAGCCAGCCTCTCTAACGGATAATCCATTCTGATCGGAATGAAATGAGCCGACTTCGTCAATCTATCAACAATCACCCAAATGGCTTCAAAATTCTTATTTGTCCTCGGCAAACCAGAAACAAAATCCATACTGATACTATCCCACTTCCACTCTGGAATAGCCAACGGTTGCATTAGCCCAGACGGCTTCTGATGCTCAATCTTTGACTTCTGACAAGTCAAACAGGAATAAACAAAACTCGCAATTTCTCTCTTCATTCCCGGCCACCAAAATAACTTCTTCAAATCATGATACATCTTCGTAGCTCCAGGATGAATACTCAAACCACTACGATGTCCTTCTTCAAGAATGCTCTTCTTAAGCTCAGTAACATCCGGAATACACACCCGATTACCAAATCTCAAAACACCATTCTCATCAACTCTGAATTCACCACCTTGGCCTTGATTCACTAGAGTCAACTTATCAACCAAAAGCATATCGGATTTCTGACCCTCTCTGATCTCATCCAAAATATTACTCGTTAACTTCAACATTCCCAATTTAACACTATTGTGAGTACTCTCACACACCAAACTCAAATCTCTAAACTGCTCAATTAAATCCAACTCTTTAACCATTAACATAGACATATGCAATGATTTCCGACTCAAAGCATCAGCCACTACGTTTGCTTTACCCGGATGGTAATTCAAACCAAAGTCATAATCCTTCAGAAATTCTAACCATCTCCTCTGTCTCATATTTAGCTCTTTCTGATCAAACAAATACTTCAAACTTTTATGATCACTGAAAACCTCAAATCTTGATCCGTACAAATAATGCCTCCATAACTTCAGAACAAATACCACAGCTGCCAACTCTAAATCGTGTGTCGGATAGTTCCTCTCATGAACCCTCAGCTGTCTCGAAGCATAAGCTATAACCTGCTTATTCTGCATCAACACACCACCCAAACCCAACAATGAAGCATCACAGTAAACCTCGAATAGTTCCGACGAACTCGGTAATATCAGGATAGGAGCAGTAGTCAACCTTTTCTTTAACTCTTGGAAACCTTCTTCACATTTTGAATCCCAAACAAACGCTTGCCCCTTTCTAGTCAACATTGTCAACGGTAACGCCAACTTGGAAAATCCCTCAATGAACTTCCTATAATAACCTGCAATTCCAAGAAAACTCCTTATCTCAGAAATTGACTTCGGAGCTTCCCACTTAGACACCGCTTCTATCTTAGAAGGATCAACAGCAACACCACCTCTTGAAATCACATGACCAAGAAAACTCACCTCTTCTAACCAAAATTCACATTTAGAGAGTTTAGCAAATAACTTCTTTTCTCGGAGAACTTCTAAAACCACTCTCAAATGCTCAGCATGCTCTTCTTCAGATTTCGAATACACCAAAATGTCATCAATAAACACCACGACAAACTGATCTAGATACGGATGGAAAATCCTATTCATATACTCCATAAATACTCCAGGCGCATTAGTCACACCAAACGGCATTACAGAATACTCATAATGTCCATACCTTGTTCTGAAAGCAGTCTTCTGAATATCTTCAGTTTTCACACGTATCTGATGATACCCAGATCTCAAATCTATTTTGCTGAACACACTCGCACCAACCAACTGATCCATCAAGTCATCAATCCTCGGCAAAGGATACCGATTCTTGATCGTCACTTTATTCAGTTGCCTATAGTCCACACACAACCTCATAGTACCTTCTTTCTTCTTAACCAACAACACTGGTGCACCCCACGGTGACACACTCGGACGAATAAATTTCTTATCCAACAGATCTTCCAGCTGACTCTTCAATTCAGCTAACTCAACAGCAGACATACGGTACGGAGCCATCGATATCGGTCTAGTACCAGGTACCAAATCAATCGAGAACTCAACTTCACGCTCTGGCAGCAATTCATTCACTTCTTCAGGAAACACATCAGGAAAATCACACACCACAGCCAGATCACAAATCACCAGTTTATCTTTAGCTTCCAAAGTCGCTAACAGCATAAACAACTCTGCCCCATCTGCTACTTCCTCATTCACCTGTCTCGCTGATAGGAACAAATTCTTTCCTTCCTCAATCCCAGGAAATATCACAGTCTTATCAAAACAGTTGATAGAGACTCGGTTAAACACTAACCAGTTCATGCCCAGGATAACATCAACCTGTACTAGTGGAAGACACACAAGATCCATTCCAAAGTCTCTACCAAAAATACTTAAAGGACAATTCAAACAAACCGAAGTAGTAGTCACTGAACCCTTTGCAGGAGTATCAATCACCATACTACCACGCATCTCAGATATCTCTAACTTAAGTTTCACAGCACAATCCAAAGATATAAAAGAATGAGTAGCACCTGTGTCAATAATAGCTACAAGAGGAAAGCCATTAATATAACACGTACCTCGGATCAAACGATCATCTGCAGAAGTCTCAGAACCCGATAAAGCAAAGACCTTGCCTCCTGACTGATTCTCTTTCTTCGGCTTAGGACACTGTGGACTGATATGACCCAACTCTCCACAGTTGAAACAAGTCACAGTCTTCAACCGACACTCTGCAGCCAAATGACCACCTTTTCCACACTTGAAACACTTCATCTCAGCACTGGTACACTCATGAACACGATGTCCAGCTCGACCACATCTGTAACACTTAACAGGAGCACTAGAGTCTCCCCCACTAGGCCTCTTCATCCCACTCTGCCTCTGGAAACCTTTGCCAGCTGCATACGGTTTTCCACGGTCATTCTGAGTCTTGCCTTTCCTATCAACCCTTTGCTGATAGCTCTCTGCTCTAGCCTTGGAATCCTGTTCGAAAATCCTGCAACAGTCAACCAAATCAGAAAACACCCTGATCCGCTGATATCCAATCGCCTGCTTGATCTCGGGACACAACCCGTTCTCAAACTTCACACATTTGGAAAATTCCCCAGTAGCCTCACTGTAGGGAGTATAATACTTTGACAGCTCTGTGAACTTAGCAGCATACTCAGTAACAGACCGGTTACCCTGCTTCAATTCCAAGAATTCTATTTCTTTCTTCCCTCTGACATCCTCTGGAAAGTACTTCCTCAGAAATCTCTCTCTGAACACAGCCCAAGTGATCTCAGCACCTCCAGCAGCTTCCAACTCAGTGCGGGTAGCAACCCACCAATCATCAGCTTCTTCTGATAGCATATGTGTAACACCCTTCTAAATACCCCAAATTATTATAATTAAAATAACAATATATTCATCAGAGTAATTATGCCCCGAAGGGTGTCACACAGTCATTTCACAAAAATCATTAAAATATCCTGTCATGCTCATTTATTTAATCAAAATAAGGTTCTTTGCATAATTCGCAGCGGAATCAAATTCAACATCAATGTAAAACATGTAACACAATACATGTAAATCATCAACAACCAATATCAAATCAATTAAGACATCCCCTCCCGATGTTACATCTATCAGAGCATGACCCATAAGAACTACTCTAGACTCCAAGCATAAGCTTCTACTCAACTCACTTCTCGTTACCTGAAAAATAGGCGTAAGGGTGAGTTCCTCAATCAATATAACAAGCATTATAGAACAACATGTAATGCCAAGTAATTAACACATTAATTCACCCTAATTAGACTACGCATTCAGCAACAGTAATATCCATTCAAACATCATAATCAACAGTACAAATCTCCATCATATTCAATCATTAATAACACAACACACAACACACATATGATACTGGAATACATCCATTCATATCATATGTCATACATTCATTATGCAATGAGACTCTATGCATGCGGTACCGACTATTTGTGAACATATAGTTCAACCTCACCGTCCAAATCCAGGCACGGCTACCAAGCTCACTAGTCCCACTCATTTGAGACATAGTGACTCACTCACTAATTCCTCACCATGGGAATTAGCTACCACCCCAAATGGGCCATGAAATGCACGCTAATCACCTAGCATGCAAACATCAACAACAACAACCAAATGATATACTCACTAATTCCTCACCATGGGAATTAGCTACCACCCCAAATGGGCCACAACATGCATGCTAATCACCTAGCAATGCAACATCAACAACAATCAAGAATAGACACATGCTCACACTCTAAGCCATAATACAGTCTATTCACAAACGTATACATTCACATCATCATGTATAACCTCACACATTATCAACATAATTAATCACAAAAGCATATCATATCATTCCACATAATCAAACACAGTATTAGCCCGCTCTACTAATACCTATACCACTCAAAACAACGGGAAACGATCCCTACAACATCATATCTCAGCTAAGTACATCACTCAGCCTAAACAACCAAAAACTGCACAACAACAGTTCAGGAAAATCCCAACTCTGCCCATACGCGTACTGTCCATGCCATACGCGTATTGCCCAAACCTGGCCAACTCCATACGCGTAATGCCTACTCTCTTACGCGTATTCCGCATTTCCTCGCCCAACTCATACGCGTACCACCTATCCCATACGCGTACGCTACGCGTAACAACTTCCCATTACGCGTACCAACAGAGACCAATTCACGTTCAAAATGCCATCTTTTCCACCCATACGCGTAAGGCTTCCCCCATACGCGTACCAACATCTCATACGCGTATTGCCTAGTGCCATACGCGTATGACCAGAGACCAGAGCTCTCAGATCTGCAATGGTTTTCTCTGCTACGAGACCTATCCAATTCAACCTTCTACAGTCCAAATTTCACACACAATTCATTCATATCATCTAACACGAATCATACACTTTCGATTTCACAAACTTCTAACCTTTCTACCTCTAATTCCTACGAATTTCGTCAATTATAATCCAAATTTTCGTTCATCTCAAAAGTTCACAAATTCAACATATATCATCCAATCATAGGTAAAACAATGGTCTATCACTACCCAGTACATATCATCCCATAATACCCGTTAATTGATGATAAACCCCCCTTACCTGAGTTAATCCGGCAACCTCTGAGCTCCAAGCTTCTCCTTCCTTCAACCTTCATTCTCTGGTTCTCTTTTTGCCCTTTCTGCCTCTTTTCCCCTTTCACGTGAAAACCTTTTTCCAAAAATTGGGACTTTTTATTATTCCAACTTATATACTCCAATAATATTATTCCACTAAATAATTATCCCAATAATTATTATCCCAAAATAATAATAATAATTCAAATATTCTAATTAAATTAATAAACATATTATTAATTTAATTTAAATAAATACATATTATTATCGGGGTGTTACAATATGCGTACCGAACCTGACCTTCTGGTTCTCGGCACACTCAGTTACTCGGAAGATTCTCTCGATCTCCTTCAACCACTTCTGAGCGCCATCTGGATCGTATGCTCCCTTGGCAAAAGTACCCCTGTTTTCCCAGCAGTGGAGTTCCTAGTAGATTCATTTGTTTCTGATTCCCCAGGAAGTATATCCTTGATATGTTCACCCTAACCGGCGACAAATATCTTTCTCTCCCTTTCCTGAGTCTATCCTTGATATGTTCATCTTAACCGATGACGAATATTCTCATCTTTGGTGTTCTACCCAGTAAAAAGGTAATTGTCATCCCTATTGTGTTCCCTAGAGAGTTAATCCTTGATATGTTCATCCTAACCGATGACGGGTTTCCTTCTCTTTGTGGTATTCTACCTAGTAACTGGTAGTTGTAAACCCTATTTTTCCCCTCACATAGTCTATCCTTGATATGTTCATCCTAACCGGTGACGGGTCTTCTCTTTGATGGTCTTCTATCCAGCATTCGATAGATGTAATTCCTATGTTTTGTTCAGTTGGTTTATCCTTGTGTCTCACCTCGAAAAATGGGGATATGACTTTAAAGCGAAGGCGAGATCGCACGCTCGCAATGATGGACTGAACAGAGTCGCCACCGAACTTTATTTATTCCTAAAAAGGAAAGGGGAAATATCGATAAAACCCAAGAAAGAACGACAATGGTTATGATCGTCGCAACCAATATCAGGGTTCGGGAGTCGGTTACGCAAGGGGAAGGTATTAGCACCCCTCACGTCCGTTGTATTCAACGGGAACCGTTTAGTTAGTTTCGTTTTGAATGTTAGCTTATGTTAGTGTTCTCAAGTTATACTGAGGGAGAGAATAAATAGAAGAGAGAAGAAATGTTTTGGATTTTTAACGAAGGACTAAACCTAAGTTTTTTTATTAATGGGCCTGACAAGATTTACAAATCCTGCTCCTACGTATCTCAAAAGAGAAATCAAGGCTTACGTAGTTCTGGGTAGAAAAATGTTTGTTTGTTGGTCGATTTTAGCGAAAGCCATATTGTATTAATCGATAAAACATTGTTTTACCCAAAAACAGATGAGGAGTGGACGCATACCACACATTGAACGGATTTATAAATCTACATTCGGAAAAGCGTAGCTTATCTCGACTCAACAATCGTGGCCGAAACATTGTTTTGCATCACCTTAAGACAATATATCTTCGTTTATGAAAAGGTTTTTGATTAATCGCACGGCGGAGAGAAAGAGTTTGATTGGTTGGATGTATTTTGAGTGATGGAGAGAACTTGGATGAGCGAGATATCCATCTCGAATCCTAGTCTCAGGAGTGCACGGTATACACCATGTTCCATTTCCATCTTTATTGGCAAAATGTTTAATAAAGATTAAGTGTTTTAAATTTGATTGAGAAAGGGTTTGAAGAAACCGCATTGACAATTTTAGACGATGGCGAGAGCTAAGATAGGCAAGGCATCCACTTTGAATCTTAATCTCAGGAGTGCACGGTATACACCATGTTCCATTTCCATCTTTATTGAAAAAGTGTTAAGGTAGGAATTAAGTGTTTTTTGAGTTTTAAAAGACGAATATTTGATGAGAACGAGATATGAGCCTCAGGATCTATCACACGGGGTTTCACTGGAATGCTAGATTCCGATGGTCCTTCTTCATTCGAATTATTTAAGAAAATTATTTAATGGACAACGAACACTTGATGAGAATCAAATGTTCACAAGGGTTACGCCAGAATGCTTGATCCCAACGGCCTTTATTTTGCCCAAGTTGATCATTACGTGTTTTAAGAATGAAGGAAAAGAATGGACAGTTAATCCAAAATGCGTGGCTCAGGACGAATTATTCGAGGGTTCCCACTGGAATGCGAAATTCGAATGGTCCTCTTCTTTCGTGTGTTTTTTTTAAAAAAAAAAATTAATCGAGTTGTAAAGATAATTTGAAAATAAAATTATATTATAGGGATAAAATTAATTTTACAATTTTATATGTATATCGAATTAATTTTATATATAAAATCGAGTTCCCACCAGAATGCTATATTCTAATGGGAGGAAATGGAATTAAATGTCGAAACTATGGAAAGTTAGTGAAATTTAAATTGAAAATATTAGTGAATTTGAATATAATTATTTACATGTGTAAAGGTATGAATATAGATGTTAATAACCTAATTAAATTAATTAACGCATGGAAATCGATTAACCATACCAAACCTCGAATCAAAAAATCAATAATTAAGAAAAATCTAAAACAAACTAAACATTTAAAATCTAACAACTAATTAACAATTAAATTAAATTAATCAAATAAAATACTTAAAGTAAGATAAATAGTAGAAGTTATGAAATAGCAAGCATAAAAATATATAAAAGACATGCTACTCCTAAGTATCAAACCCGCCCCACTAAAGAAAATGAAACTACTCTCTCTCCACTAGGCCACTTATGGTTATTTATTACCTTAGTAACAACTTGGATATATAAACCAGAATAGATTAAAATATAAATTATAATAAAAAAATTCAAATGAGGTGGTCTGTTAATGGACAATTAATTGGAACAATGGAAGAATCCCAAACGTGACCCTAGCCGCCTGGCTGTTGGGTTTGCAAAAAGATATTAATGGGTGATAAATTAATGGGGAACACAAAACGTATTAAGTTTTTAAATGATTTTAATGTTTGTTTTTAAAAAATAAAAATAAATAAATAAAAGGAAAAAATGTGAGAGGTACTATAACAGAACCCAGAAATGTTCATCGTCCTCGCTCCCTCAATCTCACTCGTCCTCTCTCCCTCAATCTCACTCCCTTAATCTCGTCACTCTCGATCGCTCGCACCTCTCAAACGCTCGCAACTCTCTCTCTCTCTTGCACCAATTCGACCTGTACCAACCTCACAATACCCTAATCCCACCCTAAGCGCACAATCGTGACCCTCAAAGAATCAACAAAGGATGCTTACCTTTGTTGTTGGCTTCCAAGAACTCCCACGGTGGCTTTTCGGTGGAAAAAGGTTGTTTTTTCGCTATAGTTCCCTCTCCTCTTCTGGATTTTTCGCCGTCTCCAAAGATTGGTTTTTTCGTTTGGAAATTTAGGGTTTGTTCGTGGCCGCCCCGATTTCGTCCTCCCCTCTCACCTTTTATATTCAGCAATTAGGGTTTTAGACTGGCCTCTGGAGATCAAAAGGGGTTTCTGCGAAATCCCTTTAGGGTTATCAGATTTTGGTCTGCCTCTTTGGTGTTTGGTCTGGAACGATAACGTGAACCTACCCTTTCTCGCTCTATTTCGTCTTGATTCTCTTTCGGGTATTTTTTGAATTTTAACGCCTTACCAATTACTTGTGTTTTACTGCAGTGAAAAAAATTAGTGAAAATTCATGAGCGGTTTCGATTTTCACATGGCCTTGGTGGTGCGACTTCATTATGGATTTGTTGCAGATTGGTTCAGGTTCATGACATGGTTGATGGTAGGTTTTGATGCAGGTCTCTGCGTTGAAATGGTTGTATCTACTGCAAGTTTGTAATGTTTGGAATTTGTTGTCGGTATGACTTGTTATGTTTTGCAGGTAACAGCATAGGATGTATCTAATGATTTTGTTTTTGGTTTGCAGGTTGTTCGATCAAGACTCCTGAGAACAACCTCATCTGTTGTAATCATATTCACCAGTTTTGAAATGATACACCGTTTTCTAGTTTCACTTTCCCCTTCTGACCCAGAGACTGCATCACATCTCATGCACATATCCAATGTTGGAATTTTGATTCAAGTTTGCAAAACAGAATGCTAACCACTGCAGACTGTAGGATGATTCCGTGATTTATGGTTGCATTGCTTTCACCAATTAGCTTCAATGTTGACGGCGACAAGCAGCTTGAGCAATATACTAAGTTGGACTGATTTTGTACTGCTTTTCTTTTGCCATTTGCAGGTTTTACTTGGAATGTGAGTTTGAATATTTGTCATGGCAAGCTGTGTTGTGAGGCAAGTATCTGTCATGCTGGTGTTACTTATTCTTGTCTTGTGGTTCGATATCCCATGGTGATCTTGCAGGTATACTCATAATTCTTGCTCTGGTTTTGCAGAGTGTGCGCATGGCTGGAGAATGGTGAGGTTTTCAGGGCTCCTGAAAGTTTCTCTATAAGGTTTGTTTTTTCTGTTGAGAAGTTGAGGGAGTTGGTTATCAATTTGGTTGGAGGCGGTTATCGGTTGTAGATTCAGTTAGAGTCGGAGATTTTATGAGTTAGCTTAGCAATTGGAGGAATTGGTTGTTAGACCGTTATTGGAACTCCGTTGAGTTTCGTGGTTCCAGAAGTTCATTGAACTGTTATGAGTTTTTATGGTCGATAACTGTTAACTGATTTCCCTTCTTTTCTTTAGGTTCTAAAAAAATCATGAGCCACAAGTGGAGCGCCCCTTCCAGGTTTCCGTTATACACCTGCACTCTTATGCCTCTGATTTGCTAAAACTGAGCATTAAAAGGCTCAGTTGTGAAGCTTGAGAAATGTCTTGCAACTAAGTTCATATTTTGTTATTGTCTGCGGCGGTCAGCGAGAGATTCCGATGCAGTTTTTGTGGTTAGGTGATTTAGGTACGACTCTGATGGTGATGGATGTGTTTTGCCAAGAACTGTTTCATTTCCTTGGTTAGAATGCATTGGTTCTACCCTGTTTTCATAACTGAGTTTGTCACATATTTTACATAACATGTAACACGATTGCTTGTAAATGGTATGTCACAAGATCATGTTGGATGAATGGTTCAATGAACACTCATGCTAGAGCAGTAATAGGTTTCTAAGTCCATTGTGAATTAACTTGTTTGAACATGTGACCTTCTTCTGCTTGAACTTCATGGCAATGTGCTAATGTGTGGTCGTGACTTGGTTGGTTTTATAGGTTTGGCGGACATGACCTTGAGCATGGGCAATGTTGCTCGCAAATGAAGAAACGTGGTAAAAGCAAACCAACATGACTCTTGGATGATGAATCAAGGAAAGCTGGATGGGATTAGGTTTGGGATTTATGTGAAACATGGTTATATATTGGTCGTGATTTTGGATGAAATTTAGGAATTGGTTGTAGTGTAGAACATGTAGATTGAAAACTGAATTGGAAATATGAATCGATTCACGTTAGCATAGTTATTATATGTTGAAATTGCTTATGGAGTTGAATGGTAGCTACTGAATGATAATGAATGTCAATGATCTATGATAATGATGAATGTCGTTGATTAGTAATACTGATGATGATAAACAATGAATGCCAATGTCATGGTTTTTTGAATGAAAAATCTTAAACTATGGTTCTCTTGGCTTTTGTAGGTGCTTCATGTAAAGGGAACCAGTTTGGGACGCACTATTCAATGTTATTGGTTATCTTGGGAATTTCGGCTTGGATGCGGCTACGAAGCGCATTGGATGGCGGGGCTGTTTTGGAATTCTTATGGAGTGCTATGGCCTTGATGATGTTGATTTGCTACTGTTAGAAAGATCATATGTAATGGATTAGGATATATCGAATGTAATGAAATGGTTGGGTAGTGACTATTGTAATTTGGTTAGATAATATGTAATTGAAAGTGAGTGAAAATTTGAATGGTTTATGTAATATGGTATGGAATCAAATTACAGGAAATTTGGGGAAAATGAAATTGAGTGGACAAAGAGCTCCATGAATTTGAATGATTTATGTAATATGGGTGAAATTGTTTGTAGCTTTGGAATTGAGTGGTGGTTTTGAACATGTGAATTGAAATGGTTTATGTATGTTTGTATGGTTATGGTTGTAGTATACCATGACATGTGTTGGAATTTTGAATGGAACCATTGAATTTGAAATGGAAACGAGGTGTATTTGAATTGATTAAATGAATGAATACACATTGGAATTGTTTGGAATTGAAATTGAATAGTTATGGAAAATTTCTATTGAGATTTGCATTATGATTGGAATTATTGGTTTGAACCAAAATTGGGAACTAACTGAGATTGAAAAATTATTGGACATTATTGTTAAATATGAATTTAAACATGAATGTGGATTGATGAAAAGTTAAGATTTTGAACGTCATACATTGACTTAAAGTCTAGAAATCGTGTAGTGGATTTTGATGGACATGGTTGTTAAAAGGGTTAATGGATAAATGGATATTTGGTTATAAAAATGGATATGGATTTTAGAAATAATTCAAGACTAATCTAAATGTCAATTTAAAATCAAAAACCAATAAAGCCAATTAAAATCAAATTAATCTATAATTTATTAAAATTAATTTGATATCAATTCTAACATTTATTTGAAAATTAAAATCAATTAGAGTTTGAATCATTAGTAAAAAAACAATTAAGATTAAATTGAAAATTGAAATTAGACTTAATTTGAAATTAAAATCAAATTGAAAATTAAAAAGTCAAATAACTTAAATTAGAATCCATTTTGTAATTAAAAGCACCATGATCGAAAAGGCCTAGATAATGACCAGTATTTATCAAAATCGAGACAATGTGGATTTGGGAATGGACGGTTGACTTTGGTCAACTAATTGACCAGAAAGTCAACGATTGACCTCAGACGTGAATTAGGGTTTATATTAAAATGAATGCATGATGCATAGTGGATGAAAAATTTTCAGGATCAAAATCGGGGTATGACAGTTGCCCCTATTTAAATATCTTCCACCAGAGGAAAATGAAACAACATTTTTCATTGGATCGCACTGGGGGATGGTTAAATACCATGGAGACCCAGATTTTGATCCTGAAAAATGCAAATGCTATGGTATGATATGCATGGATACAAGACTTTCTTTTTTGTAATTTTTATCTGCTAGGGATACGGTGAACCCTTAATAGGAGACGCTACTAGGCAGACCAATCTGTGGGGAATGTTGATGGTCCACAGGGAGACAGACAAATGGTAAAAAACAACTTGCTGGGGAAAACAATCCTGCTGGAGAGTCAGACACACACCGGGGAGTACTCAAAGTGAAATTTGATAAACGATACTTAGAATACAAGAGATTTCGGTAGTAAGTTCACATATGACTTACTAAACCCGAATAAGGAAAAAAATGCTACAATAGGTTCATATATGACCTGATAACACTGAAACAAACATAGAGAAAGACTCTTCAAAACAGGTTCATATATGACCTGCCAGTACTTGAATAAAGCTCAACAACAGGTTCATCTATGACCTGACAATGTTGGGGAATATCAAGAATCTGGTAATACTGGAATAAAGCTCAACAATAGGTTCATATATGACCTGACAATGCTGAAACAAACATAGAGAAAGACTCTTCAGAACAGGTTCATATATGACCTGACACTGGAATAAAGTTCAACAACAGGTTCATATATGACCTGAATAGCACTGAACAACAGGTTCATATATGACCTGATAATGGAATAAAGTTCAACAACAGGTTCATATATGACCTGAATAGCACTGAACAACAGGTTCATGTATGACCTGAATAATGGAATAAAGACCTGAATAACACTGAACAACAGGTTCATATATGACCTGATGATGGAATAAAGTTCAACAACAAGTTCATATATGACCTGAATAGAACTGAACAACAGGTTCATATATGACCTGATAATGGAATAAAGTTCAACAACAGGTTCATATATGACCTGAATAACACTGAACAACAGGTTCATATATGACCTGATAATGGAATAAAGTTCAACAATAGGTTCATATATGACCTGAATAGCACTGAACAACAGGTTCATATATGACCTGATAATGGAATAAAGCTCAACAACAGGTTCATATATGACCTGAATAAAGCTCAACAACAGGTTCATATATGACCTGACAAAAGCTCAACAACAATTGGACTCTTAACCGTAAGTAATGGATTATAACCAACTTTTAACGTTTTTGCCAACAACAATTTGACTTGAAAATGACTGCGAAAACTGGATGTTGGTTTAAGGGCACCAAATACAAACTGGAATTAGAGGTCAAAGGGTATAGGATCAACAACAAAACCTGGGTCAATGCAAAATGAGCCCGAAGTATATTTCGGCTATGCATGGTTTGAATTTTCTTTTATGCATGATGTAACACCCTTCTAAATACCCCAAAATATTTAATTAAAATAATAACATATCAATCAGAGTAATTATGCCCCGAAGGGTGTCACACAATCATTTCACAACAATTATCAAAATATCCTGTCATGCTCATTTATTTAATCAAAATAAGACTCTTTTGCATAATTCGCAGCGGATACAAAACATCGACATTCAAATCATGTACTACATTACATGTAAAGTTGAATCAACAACTAAATTAAAACATAGTCAAACATTCCCTCCCGATGTTACATCTACCAGAGCATGACCCACTAAGGACGACACTAGACTCCATAGCACTAGCTTCTACTCAACTCACTGCTCGTTACCTGAAAAATAGTTGTAAGGGTGAGTTCCTCAATCAATATAATAAGCATTATAGAACAACATGTAATGCTAAGTAAATAACACATCAATTCACCCTAATCAGACTACGCACTCAGCAACGGCAATATCCGTTCAAACATCATATTCAACAGTAACATATAGCATATGTATAATCTCAACCATACTCAACATCAACAACACAACACATAACACACATATAATACTGGAATACATCCATTCATATTATATGCCATACATTCATTATGAAATGAGACTCCACACATGCGGTACCGACTATTCTTGAACATACAGTTCAAGCTCACCGATCAACTCCAGATACGGCTACTAAGCTCACCAGTCCCACTCATGTGAGATCTAATGACTCACTCACTAATTCCTCACCATGGGAATTAGCTACAGCCCCGAAGGCTAGACTATGCACACTAAGCATCTAGTATGCAAACATCAACAACAATTCCATAACAATTCACTCACTAATTCCTCACCATGGGAATTAGCTACAGCCCCACAGGCTATGCCATGCATGCTAATCATCTAGCAAATGCAGCATCAACAACATGCATAATATATACACTCACAACAATATACATATCATCATACATCATCAATATTTTATCACATAAGCATATCAGATCATGCCAAACAACAACCACAGTATTAGTACACTCTACTAATACCTATACTACTCCAAGCCACGGGAAATGATCCCTAATATGTCATACATCAGCTGAATTACACACTCAGCCTAAACAACCAGAAACTGCACAACAACAGCACAGAAAATTCACAATTCTGCCCATACGCGTATTGCCTATGCCCATACGCGTATTGCCCACGCCTGACCAAATCCATACGCGTAATGCCCACTCTCATACGCGTATTGCGCATTTCCTCGCCCAACCCATACGCGTATCACCTGTCCCATACGCGTATGCTACGCGTATCACTTCCCCATACGCGTACCACCAGAGACCATTTCACGTTCAAAATTTCATCTTCCTCATCCATACGCGTATTGCCTAGTGCCATACGCGTACCAGCCATCTCATACGCGTATTGCCTAGTGCCATACGCGTATGACCAGAGACCAGAACTCTCAGATCTGCAATGGCTTTCTCTACTACGAGATCTACTCAAACCAACCTTCCACAGTCCAATTTCTACACAGAAATCATTCATATTTTCAACACAATTCGTATCTTATTCGATTACACAAAATTTGACACTTTTACATCTAATTCCCACGAATTCTTTCTCAATTATACCCCAATTTCGTTCATCCAAAGGGTTCACAATTCATCATGCATCAATCTAATCAGAGGTAAAGCAATAGTTTCTTACTACCCAGTACATATCATCCCATAATACCCGTTAATCGATGATAAAACCCCCCTTACCTGAGTTAATCCAGCAATCTCTGAGCTCCAAGCTTTTCCTCTTCTCTTGCTCTGCCTTTTTGCCCTTTTTCCACTTTCAACCGCTTCTCTGTGTTTTCCTTTTCACGTGCAAACCCTTTTTACCAAAAAATGGGACTTTTTATTATTCCAACTTATTTTATTCCAATAAATAATTATCCCAATAATTATTATTCCAAAATAATAATAATAATAATTCAATTATCTAATTAAATTAATAAACATATTATTAACTTAATTTAAATAATTATTATATTATTATCGGGGTGTTACACATGATATATGAATGATCATGATTATGAGAATGCTGACACTTGAGTGGACACCGGGGTTTGTAAAGACTATTTATGGAGATCATGATTCCTGAACACCGAGAACTCAACCAAATATTTTATGATAGATGTTATCAATATCAAGCTTGACACCCCAACTTAGCCAATGGGATCATTTTGGAGGATTAATGAATCGTGCTAGCATAATTTTCGGGCACTTGTCTTAAACTCAATAGTTGTTGACATATGACAGAATTTGTTTGATCGGTTTGAAAGCATGAAGAAAGAGGTTTTGCCCCTCTGCGGCTCATCTTGCCCCAGTCTGTTGGGACTTTGGAAATGTTCACCTTGAAAGTGAGTTTGGAAACAACTTGCCATGAGACTACCTCGAGATGGCTTGCCCCAAGTGTTTGAAACTTGTAATGGTCTGAACTTGACTAACCAAATGTTGGAATGAGAGACTATTGATTGGCTGTCCTTTGGATAGTTGGACTCATTGAGCTCTGAGGTGGCTTGCCCCAGTCTAAGTCTTGAAGCAAATTACTCTTGGCTAGACGACCCTTAGGGTGATTAGCTCGAATTAACTGATGTTCAAAGTGATTTGCCCCTGACTAGACTTCTTTCACTCCATCAAGTTCCTCAACTGTGTATTATTGGAATTTCTTCGATGTTAAGTGTTGACTTGCGAATAAGATTGTTCATTCAAAAATGGTAATTTTAATGCAGTGTTTATGCAAAAATTTGAAATCAAAATTTATTGATATGAACGGATGAAATACAGTGAAAGAGTCGTTGATAAGAACACAATGGTGATCAAGTCATTCACAGTATGCAAGTTGGTGCCATCAAATGATTAACAAAAATTGTTTGGAGTCAAGTTAACACAACCTTGTTATAGTATGCTTTCAAAATAAACCCTGACTCAATTAGGTCTTTTAAGGGTTGTAACGTGGTCTGGTTCACGGTTTTTTGAAACAAAAGGATATAAGGTTCAAAATTTATTTTTACCCACCCCTTCTTCTTGATGATCTCCAGTTCCTATGTTCAGCTAATTCAATACACACATTCGACTTCGAAGGTGCGAAAGTGAAAATGAGGATTCAAGGTGAGATTTTCTTGAAATGGAAGGCACCTTCTTTTGTTTTTGTTGAGGATTTAATGACCTCTTTTGATTGATTTTCTTCATCCCTGACTTTGCCTGGACCGCTTCTTTGAAGCTTTCGGTCCATCGGGATGCCCTAACTTTTGCCTAAGTCATTTTGTGGTATTTGACTTAGCGAGCTTTTTTCAATCTCTTTTTTTTAAAAGGTGTTGACTGCCATATTATTGGTGGATAAGGATCAACCCACACCAATTTTAGCTTTTCTCAACTTCTTCGACACCTCAACATGTGCGCGAAGGATAACATGTGGTTGTACCTAATTGGAGGATGTACATATGGACGATTTTTTTTAAAGATCGAATGCACGATCAAACTATCTGAACATAACTACCCTGCCCCAGGTTAAGATTAAGGGTTTTAGATCCGAAATAAACACCAACTTCTAGGCTCAAAGTGGTTGACTAGGGATTAACTCCTTATCTCTTCAGTGTTTGGGGATTTGAAACAATGCCTTACATCATCGACAAGGTTTTACTCAAAAGCATACCACAACAATTTCAGGTGTTTTTTTTCATCATTCTCCTTCCAATCTTTGTTAACACAACGGTTTGATAAACAAAAGTGAATGAGAGGAGTATTCTTGTTTTTAACATGAATGCAAAACGAGTGAATACGAATGGATTAATTCAAAAGATACATAAACATTTCATTAATCTTACCAATTCAAAGAAAACAACAATGCTTAAAAGCAATTAACAATCAACATGCAAGGAAACTACAAAAGAAATGCTGAGACAGCCAAATGATCGCCAGCTTTAGGGAATTGACTTCTTCAAACTTGAAGGTTGGGTTCAACAAGCTTTTTGACATTGGCATGATGATCTTCAAATTCTTTTCCTTCAATCTCATCGTTGAACGCAACCCTCTTGGATCCACTACTCACTTATCCTTTTCTTTCATTGGTATGGGTTGTGACATTGGAAATCCAAGGTGGTATCTCAATGCTCTTACCAGGAAATAATGATAGCTCATTAGCCACATCCCTGACATCTTCCTTGTGGAACAAAACCTTGAGGGGTTTCAAGGGTCCTTTCCCTTTCTCATTACTTGGCCCAGAAATCAAGGTATATGTACCTGAGCCTTCCTCCTTGAGTGTTGGTGACCTTACGTCAATCAACCTTTGCAGCTTGAGCTTAAAACTCTTGCATTCCTCGATGGAGTGCCCCATTGTTCCAGTATGGTATTCGCACTTGATCTTCGGGTGATCTTCTTCAAAGACTAAGCTCTTTTTGTTAATCAGCTCTCGTACCAAGGCTTTCAGCGCTAAGCAAGAATCTAGGTCATGTCCCACTGCCCCTTTATGGAATTCACATGTTGCATTTGGATTGTACCATGGCAGGTATGGTGACACAGGTGTGAGAGCTCGAGGGGTCTCCAAAGCATTCTGGATTAGTTGTGGGTAGAGCTTGCTATATGGCACTGGAATTGGGTCATTGTGATTTTTGTTCCTCTTGTTCTGATTCTGATTTTTGTTCTGAACCTGACTTCGGTGATTTTGAGGAGGAATAGCCAGAGGATGTTGATGATGACGTCTTGAGGGAGGGCCATATGCCGGTAGATGAGGAGCTTCCATATGGAATTTCCCTTGACTTGAGGTAACACTAGATGGATGTGGAGTAGTAGCTCTCTTTGTTGCAACAGTGTATATTGGGTGACCCTCTTTTCTCAACAAAACTTGTAGGGTTTCCCAGACCCATCTCATTTGGCTCTTTAAAAGATTAAGTTCCTCCTTCAGTGCTTCTTGACTTTTCCTTAGCTCGTCCATCATCTTTTGAGACATGGTTCTTTGTTCTAAACGCGTGTTGGGAATCACTTTGCTTGAACATGGACAAAGGATGGGTGAGTTTTTTTGGTATTTTCGAGAAATGATATGAAATGCATGATGACGAATGCATATGCAACGGTATATGAATGGATGCAATGCATTGTTTTTTGTGTTTTGGTATGCAAATAAAATGCAATGCAGGTAGTTAGAGTCTGGGATAACATGAGTAACTCAGAACACCCTACTAGGTAGTCTCCTTAACAGATAGTTCTAGGTTTTCTACCCATAAACCCACTCACAGGATAGTTTCTACATTTTTGATAGGGTTCCCAGAGTCATGGACCATAATCGTATCAACATCATGCAACAGGCTAGCCGCTTTATGACAAGAGTGACGAAAAGGTCTCTTCTGAGCGGGGTTTTCATATTGGGTGCAAAAAGGAGAGGCCCTTGGAGTCCATCATTATGCAACCACCAAAGCAGAAACTGGTTCTAAGAGGGGGTCCTAGAGTCATGGACCCTTCATGAATCAACGTCATGCAACAGGCTAGTTGTCTTATAACAAGATCTACAAACAGGTCTACTCTAGGGGAGTCTTCATGCTAGACACGCAAGGAGTGGCCCTTGGGGACTAACACTACACAACTTCCAATTCTAACTTATGTGTTCTCTCTTCTTTTTCCAAAGCTCGGGTGTAGAGCTTTATTCATGATATCGAAATCCCAATACCCACACATAGATATATATATATATATACTTATATAAAAATGTGATTAAACAAAGATAAAGAAAGCATATAACAAAGGAAGAAAAATAAACAAACAAAGCTAACACACATACGAAAACTTAACTGAACTAGGGTTGACTCACTTAGGGATGTTCCTATCCCCAGCAGAGTCGCCATCTATCGCACCTTGAAAAATGGGGATACGACTTTAAAGCGAAGCGCGATCGCACGCTCGCAGTGATGGACTGAACAGAGTCGCCACCGAACTTTATTTATTCCTAAAAAGGAAAGGGGAAATATCGATAAAACCCAAGAAAGAACGACAATGATTATGGTCGTCGCAACCAATATCAGGGTTCGGGAGTAGGTTACGCAAGGGGAAGGTATTAGCCCCCCTCACGTCTGTTGTATTCAACGGGAACCGTTTAGTTAGTTTCGTTTTGAATGTTAGCTTATGTTAGTCTTCTCAAGTTATACTGAGGGAGAGAATAAATAGAAGAGAGAAGAAATGTTTTTGGATTTTTGACGAATGACTAAACCTAAGTTTTTTTATTAGTGGGCCTGACAAGATTTATAAATCCTGCTCCTACGTATCTCAAAAGAGAAATCAAGGCTTACGTAGTTCTGGGTAGAAAAATGTTTGTTTGTTGGTCGATTTTAGCGAAAGCCATATTGTATTAATCGATAAAACATTGTTTTATCCAAAATCAGATGAGGAGTGGACGCATACCACACATCGAACGGATTTATAAATCTACATTCGGAAAAGCGTCACTTATCTCGACTCAACAATCGTGGCTGAAACATTGTTTTGCATCACCTTAAGACAATATATCTTCGTTTATGAAAAAGGTTTTTGATTAATCGCACGGCGGCGAGAAAGAGTTTGATTGGTTGGATGTATTTTTAGTGATGGCGAGAACTTGGATGAGCGAGATATCCATCTTGAATCCTAGTCTCAGGGGTGCACGGTATACACCATGTTCCATTTCCATCTTTATTGGCAAAATGTTTAATAAAGATTAAGTGTTTTAAATTTGATTGAGAAAGGGTTTGAAGAAACCACATTGACAATTTTAGACGATGGCGGGAGCTAAGATAGGGAAGGCATCCACCTTGAATCTTAATCTCAGGAGTGCACGGTATACACCATGTTCCATTTCCATCTTTATTGAAAAAGTGTTAAGGTAGGAATTAAGTGTTTTTTGAGTTTTGAAAGACGAATATTTGATGAGAACGACACATGAGCCTCGGGATCTATCACTCGGGGTTTCACTGGAATGCAAGATTCCGATGGTCCTTCTTCATTCGAATTATTTAAGAAAATAATTTAATGGACAACGAACACTTGATGAGAATCAAATGTTCACGAGGGTTACGCCAGAATGCTTGATCCCAACGGCCTTTATTTTGCCCAAGTTTATCATTAAGTGTTTTAAGAATGAAGGAAAAGAATGGACAGTTAATCCAAAACGCGTGGCTCAGGACGAATTATTCGAGGGTTCCCACCGGAATGCGAAATTCGAATGGTCCTCTTCTTTCGTATTTTAAAAAAAAAAAAGAATTTAATCGAGTTGTAAAGATAGTTTGAAAATAAAATTATATTATAGGGATAAAAATAATTTTACAATTTTATATGTATATCGAATTAATTTTATATATAAAATCGAGTTCCCATCAGAATGCTAGATTCTAATGGGAGGAAATGGAATTAAATGTCAAAACTATGGAAAGTTAGTGAAATTTAAATTGAAAATATTAGTGAATTTGAATATAATTATTTACATGTGTAAAGGTATGAACATAGATGTTAATAACCTAATTAAATTATTTAACGCATGGAAATCGATTAACCATACCAAATATCGAATCAAAAAAATCAATAATTAAGAAAAATCTAAAACAAACTAAACATTTAAAATCTAACAACTAATTAACAATTAAATTAAATTAATCAAATAAAATACTTAAAGTAAGATAAATAGTAGAAGTTATGAAATAGTAAGCATAAAAATATGAAAGATATGCTACTCCTAAGTATCGAACCCACCCCACTAAAGAAAAGGAAATTGCTCTCTCTCCACTAGGCCACTTATGGTTATTTATTACTTTAGTAACAACTTGGACATATAAACCAGAATAGATTAAAATATAAATTAAAATAAAAAAATTCAAATGAGGTGGTCTGTTAATGGACAATTAATTGGAACAATGGAAGAATCCCAAACGTGACCCTAGCCGTCTGGCTGTTGGGTTTGCAAAAAGATATTAATGGGTGATAAATTAATGGGGAACACAAAACGTATTAAGTTTTTAAATGATTTTAATGTTTGGTTTTAAAAAATAAAAAGAAATAAATAAAAGGAAAAATGTGAGAGGTACTGTAACAGAACCCAGAAATGTTCATCGTCCTCGCTCCCTCAATCTCACTCGTCCTCTCTCCCTCAATCTCACTCCCTCAATCTCGTCACTCTCGATCGCTCGCACCTCTCAAACGTTCGCAACTCTCTCTCTCTTGCACCAATTTGACCCGTACCAACCTCACAGTACCTTAATCCCACCCTAAGCGCACAATCGTGACCCTCAAAGAATCAACAAAGGATGCTTACCTTTGTTGCTGGCTTCCAAGAACTCCCACGGTGGCTTTTCGGTGGAAAAAGGTTGTTTTTTTCGCTATAGTTCCCTCTCCTCTTCTGGATTTTTCGCCGTCTCCAAAGATTGGTTTTTTCGTTTGGAAATTTAGGGTTTGTTCGTGGCCGCCCCGATTTCGTCCTCCACTCTCACCTTTTATATTCAGCAATTAGGGTTTTAGACTGGCCTCTGGAGATCGAAAGGGGTTTCTGCGAAATCCCTTTAGGGTTATCAGATTTTGGTCTGCCTCTTTGGTGTTTGGTCTGGAACGGTAACGTGAACCTACCCTTTCTCGCTCTATTTCGTCTTGATTCTCTTTCGGGTATTTTTTGAATTTTAACGCCTTACCAATTACTTGTGTTTTACTGCAGTGAAAAAAATTAGTGAAAATTCATGTGCGGTTTCGATTTTCACATGGCCTTGGTGGTGCGACTTCATTATGGATTTGTTGCAGATTGGTTCAGGTTCATGACATGGTTGATGGTAGGTTTTGATGCAGGTCTCTGCGTTGAAATGGTTGTATCTACTGCAAGTTTGTAATGTTTGGAATTTGTTCCCGGTATGACTTGTTATGTTTTGCAGGTAACAGCATAGGATGTATCTAATGATTTTGTTTTTGGTTTGCAGGTTGTTCGATCAAGACTCCTGAGAACAACCTCATCTGTTGTAATCATATTCACCAGTTTTGAAATGATACACCGTTTTCTAGTTTCACTTTCCCCTTCTAACCCAGAGACTGCATCACATCTCATGCACATATCCAATGTTGGAATTTTGATTCAAGTTTGCAAAACAGAATGCTAACCACTGCAGACTGTAGGATGATTCCGTGATTTATGGTTGCATTGCTTTCACCAATTAGCTTCAATGTTGACGGCGACAAGCAACTTGATCAATATACTAAGTTGGACTGATTTTGTACTGCTTTTCTTTTGCCATTTGCAGGTTTTACTTGGAATGTGAGTTTGAATATTTGTCATGGCAAGCTGTGTTGTGAGGCAAGTATCTGTCATGCTGGTGTTACTTATTCTTATCTTGTGGTTCGATATCCCATGGTGATCTTGCAGGTATACTCATAATTCTTGCTCTGGTTTTGCAGGGTGTGCACATGGCTGGAGAATGGTGAGGTTTTCAGGGCTCCTGAAAGTTTCTCTATAAGGTTTGTTTTTTCTGTTGAGAAGTTGAGGGAGTTGGTTATCAATTTGGTTGGAGGCGGTTATCGGTTGTAGATTCCGTTAGAGTCAGAGATTTTATGAGTTAGCTTAGCAATTGGAGGAATTGGTTGTTAGACCATTATTGGAACTCCGTTGAGTTTCGTGGTTCCAAAAGTTCATTGAACTGTTATGAGTTTTTATGGTCGATAACTGTTAACTGATTTCCCTTCTTTCCTTTAGGTTCTAAAAAAATCATGAGCCATAAGTGGAGCGCCCCTTCCAGGTTTCCGTTATACACCTGCACTCTTATGCCTCTGGTTTGCTGAAACTGAGCATTAAAAGGCTCAATTGTGAAGCTTGAGAAATGTCTTGCAACTAAGTTCATATTTTGTTATTGTCTGCGGCGGTCAGCGAGAGATTCCGATGCAATTTTTGTGGTTAGGTGATTTAGGTACGACTCTGATGGTGATGGATGTGTTTTGCCATGAACTGTTTCATTTCCTTGGTTAGAATGCATTGGTTCTGCCCTGTTTTCATAACTGAGTTTGTCACATATTTTACATAACATGTAACACAATTGCTTGTAAATGGTATGTCACAAGATCATGTTGGATGAATGGTTCGATGAACACTCATGCTAGAGCAGTAATAGGTTTCTAAGTCCATTGTGAATTAACTTGTTTGAACATGTGACCTTCTTCTGCTTGAACTTCATGGCAATGTTCTAATCTGTGGTCGTGACTTGGTTGATTTTGTAGGTTTGGCGGACATGACCTTGAACATGGGCAATGTTGCTCGCAAATGAAGAAACGTGGTAAAAGCAAACCAACATGACTCTTGGATGATGAATCAAGGAAAGCTGGATGGGATTAGGTTTGGGATTTATGTGAAACATGGTTATATATTGGTCGTGATTTTGGATGAAATTTAGGAATTGGTTGTAGTGTAGAACATGTAGATTGAAAACTGAATTGGAATTATGAATCGATTCACGTTAGCATAGTTATTATATGTTGAAATTGCTTATGGAGGTGAATGGTAGCTACTGAATGATAATGAATGTCAATGATCTATGATAATGATGAATGTCGTTGATTAGTAATACTGATGATGATGAACAATGAATGCCAATGTCATGGTTTTTTGAATGAAAAATCTTAAACTATGGTTCTCTTGGCTTTTGTAGGTGCTTCATGTAAAGGGAACCAGTTTGGGATGCACTATTCAATGTTATTGGTTAGCTTGGGAATTTTGGCTTGGATGCGGCTACGAAGCGCATTGGATGGCGGGGCTGTTTTGGAATTCTTATGGAGTGTTATGGCCTTGATGATGTTGATTTGCTACTGTTAGAAAAATCATATGTAATGGATTGGGATATATCGAATGTAATGAAATGGTTGGGTAGTGACTATTGTAATTTGGTTAGATAATATGTAATTGAAAGTGAGTGAAAATTTGAATGGTTTATGTAATATGGTATGGAACCAAATTACAGGAAATTTGGGGAAAATGAAATTGAATGGACAAAGAGCTCCATGAATTTGAATGGTTTATGTAATATGGGTGAAATTGTTTGTAGCTTTGGAATTGAGTGGTGATTTTGAACATGTGAATTGAAATGGTTTACGTATGTTTGTATGGTTATGGTTGTAGTATACCATGACATGTGTTGGAATTTTGAATGGAACCATTGAATTTGAAATGGAAACGAGGTGTATTTGAATTGATTAAATGAATGAATACACATTGGAATTGTTTGGAATTGAAATTGAATAGTTATGGAAAATTTCTATTGAGATTTGCATTATGATTGGAATTACTGGTTTGAACCAAAATTGGGAACTAACTGAGATTGAAAAATTATTGGACATTATTGTTAAATATGAATTTAAACATGAATGTGGATTGATGAAAAGTTAAGATTTTGAACGTCATACATTGACTTAAAGTCTAGAAATCGTGTAGTGGATTTTGATGGACATGGTTGTCAAAAGGGTTAATGGATAAATGGATATTTGGTTATAAAAATGGATATGGATTTTAGAAATAATTCAAGACTAATCTAAATGTCAATTTAAAATCAAAAACCAATAAAGCCAATTAAAATCAAATTAATCTATAATTTGTTAAAATTAATTTGATATCAATTCTAACATTTATTTGAAAATTAAAATTAATTAGAGTTTGAATCATTAGTAAAAAAACAATTAAGATTAAATTGAAATTTGAAATTAGACTTAATTTGAAATTAAAATCAATTTGAAAATTAAAAAGTCAAATAACTTAAATTAGAATTCATTTTGTAATTAAAAGCACCATGATCGAAAAGGCCTAGATAATGACCAGTGTTTATCAAAATCGAGACAATATGGATTTGGGAATGGACAGTTGACTTTGGTCAACTAATTGACCAGAAAGTCAACGATTGACCTCAGACGTGAATTAGGGTTTATATTAAAATGAATGCATGATGCATAGTGGATGAAATATTTTCAGGACCAAAATCGGGGTATGACACCTTGATATGTTCATCTTAACCGATGACGGATATCCTCCTTGACAGTCACAGGCAAGTTCATCCTTGATATTTTCATCTTAACCGATGACGGATCTTCTTTCGTGTTGAGTTTATCCTTGATATGTTCATCCTAACCGATGACGGATATTCTCACCTTTGGTCTTCTACCCAGTAACCGATAGTTGTAAATCCTATTTTTCTGCAGTTTTCCCCAGCAAGGCTATTCTTACCCAGTAACCGGTATTGAATACTACCTCCTGGATTTTCCCAGCGAGTCATCCTTGATATGTTCATCCTAGCCGATGAATGATGTCCTCTCTGTCAGATCTTTATTATCTCCCCACCCAGCAATAGGTAATAGATAATAAATTTATGCTCCTCCTGTGTTGAAGTTTATTTCTTCCCCAGTTAAGTTGAGTACGCGTTTCCTTAGTGAAATCGCTTTCCCTGCATGATTCAAGTACTTCAGTTTTATCCTGACTTACTCGTACCCCCTACAGATGTTGTTGTTCCCCGGCTAAGTCTTTTCCATTTTTGTATGGAATTCCTCGAGTCCCCCAGCAGTTTTAAGTCGTAGTCTGGCCTATGCATAACTCCTTTATTCCCCAGAGTCTCTCTCTCCCTAGTGAGTTTTCCTTATGGAATGCACTATACTCATGTGGACTTTCGGTCTCTGATTTCTTTTCCTTTGTGGCAATATTTCCCCACAAAGAATTTACTTTTGCATTCATATCATATGCATAATGAGGTATCTTAAGACCAAAATTTGTTTTTATATGTTGTTATTTAAGCCCATTCTACTGAGTCGACATGAAGATTTAAACCTTCGCCTCCTCAGTTAGAATGTCCTTAAATAGGGGCAGTTGTAAGACCCCAATTTTGACCCTAAGATCCCTCATGCAATTTCATCATAAGCATTAGCATTGGGATCATACCTTGGCACCCTCCTTACCCCTCTTTCATTGAGTTTGTTTTGGGAGAGATTACCAAGCACTATGTGTAAGAACAAAACTGGTTCTACAATAGATTTCTAAGATTTTGATGATAACAAAGGATGAAACCAAAAATGGCACTCTAACGAGATTTTTTCTAAGTATGCAGGACTTTGAAATTTCATGCAGGAATCTGAACATTCACGCTGGACTCTGAACAGTTATGAAGGACTCTGATCACATATCAGATACAAACGTATGTCAGATACAAAGTATTAAAGGATCAAACGCCACTGAGAAAGGAGTACGTCCAAGAAGTTTTAACTCTGATCAAAGAAAGACAGCAAAAAGATCCAGAAGCTCCAACAAACTACTTGTCTCAGACTCTGATACTTAAGAAGACTAGTACTCTGAGAAGCTCTGATGAAGTCAAACGTGATCATCCTCTGAAGAATAACTCTGGTACATCAAGACTCTGATAAAGATTCACAAGTCCAGAAAGCATAACGGAAATGATTCTCACTAAGGAAAGGAAGTATTTTAAGAAAGAATTCAAAAGGGAGACAAAATGGTTATAGAAAGAAACACAGAAGTAATGACATTGAATGCTCATCAAAGACCAAGATTCTGTCATCACTCCAACGGTCCTTCTCAACTACTATATAAAGGACAGTTTACCTCACTAGAGAGTTACATCCGCAACGCACCGAAACTTCATTCATATTCTCTCATTTTTTCACGAGCTGCTGCTCTTACGTGAAAACTCTTGTTCTAATACTTTTCTGTAATACTTGCTTACTCTTAGAAGCGCCTTACATTACAACTCTATTTCGCTTAAATTATTTTTGTTCCTCAAGTGGCTCTGCGCAGTCTGTATACTTGAGAGGGCTAAGAGATTATTCTATTAGACGATTGGTTGTGTAATCTTTCAAGATTAGTGGATTAAGTCCTTTTTGAAGGCGAAATCACCTTGGTCGGGTGGACTGAAGTAGCTTTGTTTTCTAAGCGAACCAGATTAAAATTCTGTGTGTTCTAATTATTGAAAAAGCTTTTATTTCCTAAAACAATTCAAACCCCCATTTCTTGTTTTTCTCACCTTCAGTTGGTATCAGAGCTTCGGCTCTGTTATTGATTTTCTAATCAAACACTTAATAGTGTAGAGAGATCCAGAGCGAGAAAAACTATGGCCAAAACCAATGAAAGAGATAGTTACAACGCTAAACCTCCAGTCTTTGATGGAGAGAAATTTGATTATTGGAAAGACAGAATTGGAAGTTTCTTTCTGGGCTACGACGCTGATCTCTGGGACATTGTCATAATTGGCTACATACCACCTGTAACAGATGCTGGAGTTGCTATTCCCAGAAGCAAAATATCAGATGATCAGAAGCGTGAATTCAAGAACCATCACAAATCCAGAATGATACTTCTAATGCCATTTCCTACAATGAGTATGAAAAAATCACCAACATGGAAACAGCTAAAGAGATACTTGACTCCCTGAGGATGACTCACGAAGGAAACTCTCAAGTCAAAGAAATGAAGGCTCTGGCTCTAATCCAGAAATATGAAGCCTTCAAAATGGAGGACGATGAAGCTGTAGAGGTAATCTTTTCTAGATTCCAAACTTTAATTGCAGGACTCAAAATGCTAGATAAAGGATATACAACTGCGGACCATGTCAAGAAGATCATCAGAAGTTTGCCAAAGAAATGGAGACCTATGGTCACAGCCTTAAAACTATCAAAGGATCTGAATAACATCAGCCTTGAAGAACTCGTCAGTTCACTCAGAAGTCACGAGATAGAACTGGAAGAAGATGAGCCTCAAAAGAAGATCAAGTCTGTAGCACTAAAGTCCAGATCAGAAAGGTGCAAGTCTGATAGAAACAAAGCCTTCCAGACTGAAGAAGAAGAAGACATTGATGACTCTGAAAAGGAAGATTCTGACGATGAGGAAGAATTATCCCTTTTAACCAGAAGAGTAAAACAACTCTAGAGAAAAAGGAATAATAACTTCAGAAAACCAAGATCTAAAGGAGATCGATCAGAACCAATTTCAAAAGGTAAATCTAACAAAGATGTAACTTGTTATGAATGTAAAGAAACATGTCATTATAGAAACGAATGTCCCAAGTTGAAGAAAGAAAGCTCCAGAAAAGAGAACTTCAAGAAAAGTTCCTTCAGAACCAAAAAGGGACTGATGGCTACCTGGGACGACAGTGGATCTGACTCATCAGAATCAGACTTTGATGAACAGGCAAATGTGGCACTCATGGCTACCACCTCCAAGAATACTTCAGATGGAGAATCTAAATCCGAAGAGGTATTTTCTGATCTTTCTCATTCTGACCTTGAATCATGCCTATCTGAAACTCTAAACTCATATCAGAAACTTAAACAAAAATTTAAAGCTGTAAAAGAGGTGCTTGAAAAAACTCTCGAAGAATGTGGTAAACTTGAGATAACAGTTTAAGACCTAAAAGATGAAAACCAAACTTTGACATTAGAAAGAGATTCCACAAATAAACAATGTTTAAAACTTGAAGAAGCGTTATCTTAAGCTCCACAAACTTCAAACACATTAATTTATGAATATGAAAAATCTTTTCAAAAGTTTCTGAAGAATCGGATAGAGAGAAGCAGAATGGCATCCATGATTTATGGGGTCAGTCAGAACAGTAGAAGAGGAATTGGGTATGATCCTAGTGAAGATAAAACTTCAACTAATGACAAACCTAAATCTCCGTTTTCCTATCACTATAAACATACATAAGCACAACGCTTTGATAATGCTAGAAAACCCAAAGTGTTAAGAAACTCTGGGAAAACTAATCATAAAGGACCTAAAAGATTCTGGGTACCAAAAGATAAGATTGTTTATGTTGCAAATATCTTATGCAGCAGAGTTAAAACACCAGTCATGGTACCTGGACTCTGGATGCTTGCGACACATGACGGCAAGAAAGTATATGTTCCAAAACCTGGAACTTAAAGATGCAGGCTTCGTAGGTTTCAGAGGAAATCAGAAAGGAAGGATCAAAGGCTCCGGAACTATTGGTAATGGTACTCTTCCCTCTATATCTGATGTTCTCTATGTAGAAGGATTAATGCATAATCTGTTATCAATAAGTCAATTAAGTGATAACGGGTATGACGTAATCTTCAATCAAAAAACATGTAAAGCAATAAATAAGAACAATGGAACAATCCTATTCATTGGCAATAGGAAAAACAATATTTATAAAATAAATCTTTTAGATTTAAAAGAACAAAATGTAAAATGTTTAATGTTTCTTCATGAAGAGCAATGGGTAATGCTTAGACGCTTGGGCCACATTAGCATGAGAAAGCTATCTCAGCTAAATAAACTCGAGTTAGTCAGAGGTCTACCCAAGCTGAAGTTTTCTTCAGATGCTCTATGTGAAGCATGTCAGAAAGGAAAATTTTCAAAATCATCTTTTAAAAAGAAAAATATTGTTTCTACCTCTAAGCCTCTGGAACTTCTTCACATTGATTTGTTTGGTCCTGTGAAAACAGCATCAGTCAATGGGAAGAAATATGGACTAGTTATTGTTGATGATTTTAGTCGCTGGACATGGGTAAAATTCTTAAAGCACAAGAGTGAGTCTCACTCTGTATTCACTAGCTTCTATTTCAAAGTGCAAAACGAATTTGACTCTAAAATCATCAGAGTCAGAAGTGATCATGGTGGAGAATTTGAAAATAAATTTTTTGAAGAATTATTTGACTCTAATGGAATATCCCATGATTTCTCCTGTCCTAGAACTCCACAACAAAATGGAGTTGTAAAAAGTAAGAATAGGACACTCCAAGAGATGGTCAGAACCATGATCAATGAAACAAATATGGCTAAGCACTTTTGGGCTGAAGCAGTAAATACAGCGTGTTATATTCAGAATAGAATCTCCATAAGACCTATTCTGGAGAAGACTCCCTATGAACTGTGTAAAGGAAGAAAACCCAACATTTCTTACTTTTATCTTTTTGGATGCTCTTGCTTTATTCTGAATACTAAAGAACATCTGAACAAGTTTGATTCAAAAGCACAAAAAGGTATTATGTTAGGATACTCAGAACGCTCTAAAGGCTACAGAGTATACAATACAGAAACCAAAATTGTGGATGAATCAATTCACGTCAGATTTGATGATAAGCTTGACCCTGAAAAGTCAAAGCTAGTTGAGAAACTTGCAGATCTGGAGATTACTCTTGCAGGTTCTGACGAGAAGATCAAAGCACCAGAAGTATCTGATATACAAAGCTCAGAAGGAACTAAAGCCCCAGCGATCCAAAAGAAATCAAAAAGTCACCCCAACATATCTGAAGAGTTGATTCTGGGAAACAAAGATGAACCTATCCGAACTAGGTCAACTTTCAAGGTACCTGAAGAAACCCCTCTGGGACTAGTATCTCTGATCGAGCCTACTTCCTGTAATGAGGCACTACAAGATGACGACTGGGTTCTAGCCATGCAAGAAGAGCTAGATCAATTCTCAAAGAATGGCATCTGGGATCTTGTTCCTAAACCCAAAGGCACTCACATTATTGGAACCAGATGGGTGTTCAGAAACAAGCTAAATGAGAAAGGCGAAGTTGTCAGAAATAAAACTCGACTGGTGGCTCAAGGGTACAGTCAACAAGAAGGCATTGACTACAATGAAACCTTTGCCCCAGTCGCCAGGTTAGAATCTATTCGCTTACTTGTTTTTTTCATTGTAAATCATTCTATCAAACTATATCAAATGGATGTCAAGAGCGCATTTCTTAATGGCTATATATCAGAAGAAGTGTATGTCAACCAACCTCCAGGTTTTGAAAATTCAAATTGTCCAGAACATGTTTTTAAACTTAAGAAATCTTTATACGGACTAAAACAAGATCCTAGAGCTTGGTATGAAAGGCTAAGTAATTTTCTTCTGGAACATGATTTTATCAGAGGAAAAGTTGACTCTACACTCTTCTGTAAAAACATTAATAATGACCTCATGATATGCCAGATAGATGTTGATGACATCATCTTTTGTTCAGTTAACCCCTCTGTGTGTCAAGAATTCTCTGAGCTAATGCAGGCAGAATTTGAAATGAGCTTAATGCAAGAGCTAAAGTTCTTTCTAGGAATTCAAATCAATCAAGCTTCAGAAGCCACCTATGTACATCAAAGTAAATACATAAAAGACATTCTGAAGAAATTCGAAATGGCGGAATGCAAACCTGCCAAGACACCCATGCATCCAACTTGCATTCTGGAAAAAGAAGAAGTTAGTCAAAAGGTTTGTCAGAAGCTTTATCGTGGTATGATAGGCTCTCTTCTCTATCTGACTGCTACACGTCCTGATATTTTGTTTAGTGTTTGTCTCTGTGCCAGATTCCAATCAGATCCTAGAGAAACTCATTTAACAGCTGTTAAAAGAATACTCAGATATCTGAAAGGAACTCCTAACATGGGCCTGATGTATGAGAAAACATCAGAGTATAGACTCTCTGGTTATTGTGATACAGATTACGCAGGGGACAGAATGGAACGTAAAAGTACATCTACAAATTGTCAACTCTTGGGAAAGAATCTGATATCCCGGGCCAACAAAAGAGAATCAACCATAGCCTTGTCCACTGCAGAAGCATAATATATTTCAGCACCATTATGCACTACTCAGATGCTCTGGATGAAGAATCAGCTAAAGGATCTTCAAATGTTTGAGAGTAACATTCCTATCTTCTGTGACAATACTACTGCCATTTGTTTAAGTAAGAATCCTATTTTGCACTCCAGAGCTAAGCACATAGAAATAAAACATCATTTCATTAGAGACTATGTTCAGAAAGGGGTAGTAATGTTAAAATTTATTGATACAGACCATCAATGGGCTGACATCTTTACCAAACCCCTTGCTGAAGATAGATTCTCTTTTATCTTAAAAAATCTAAATATTCAAAATTGTCCTGAATAAAATGTGCCTCTGAATTAGCAAAATAAGACTCTAAAGTAAACAGTTGGATTCTGTATCTGACTCTGATGCTACTACCAGTTAGAAGTCATCTGAGTTAGAAATCTCCAGGAACCAACCCTTTGGTATTCCTGAAGATCAGATAAAGTAACACGTGGAGCATCATGCGTCTGATCTTGGAACTTCTAGACAGCTGTCTAGCAGTAATCAAGAAACAGTCTCTTGATATCTCCTCGAGCAGTGTGCTGATTTTAGGATTAGACATCATTTATGAGCTGCAATCATTCTCCCTCTAACGTGCGTACTTGGTTTTTGTGCTAAACTCATGTTTCTGTGTCGTTTTGCATGCGCCCTAATATGGGTATTTAAACGCTTCATTTCACAATTGCACACTTTTCACTCACAAACACTCCTAAACTTCTCCTTCATTTGTCCTCTCTCTCTCTCTCTCTCTCTCAAGGCATTTCTGCAGCGTTACTCAAGTTCTTCAAACTTCACTTTAAGTTCATCAACGATCTTCATGGATTCTCAACAACAGTCCGTGTACAACTTTTCTCAACAGATGAACTCAAATGAGAAAGCTCCAAGTTCAAGCCATCAAAACCCAGCAGTCACTGGCGTCGTTTCCACTCCCATTTATAAAGAACCTCACATTCTTGATCGTGAGCCTCATATCCATCTTGCAACACCTTTGAAAAGCTGGAAATGTTGTGTGAAACGTTGGTTGATTTTGACAACATGAGAAGAAATAGTGTCGACCTCAGTGATGAACTCAAGAAGCAAGGGTGGGAAAACTACTTTCAACGTCTCTATGGCCTAGTCTACACTAATTTGGTAAAAGAATTCTGGAGGTTCGCTGACTTTGACGATCACTACATTGTCTCCTATGTTCTGGGAGTCAAGATAGTCATCATAGAGAAATCTATTGCTACTCTTCTGGACATGGAGAATACTGGAGGAAGACGCATATACAACATCAATCCTAGGGCAAAGTATCTGTCCCATGAGATAAACCCTACAATTTTTCAACAGAGTGCTGAAGGAAAGCATTCCAAGAACAAGGAACTACATTAGAACCTCCGGGTATGGCTGAAGATCATCTTAGGCACCATCCATCACCTCCCATCTCTGCCTTCCTGCACTCCTCTTCAAATACCTCAGAGACTCCGTGAAAGATACCAGAAACAACATGAATACAAGGAATTACATTCCTCTTGGGAGACTTATATCTGATGTGTTGATTGAAAGTGGCCTCGTGGACCATCTGATACAGTTCAGACTCATGGAAGACGTGATGATAGATACTGGAAGACCTCTGAATGCTCGCAATCTGAAGAGCATGGGAATTATTAATCAAGTAAGGGTCAAACCAACTCTGGACACCTCCTGGGAAGCTCTTAAATATCAGAGGAAGATCCCAAATGGACTCTATCTGTTCTCAAAGATGAACCCTCCAGAGGTAGTCATGTACTACTTAGATGATTTGTGCAAACAAGGAGTAGACATCTCATATTTCACCTTAGACTGGCTGCCCGAATTTCCTCTAGATTTCATGAAGAGGACACGAGAACCATCTGAGAAGGCAAAGCAGGCAAAGAGAGCAAAGCTGGGATAGCCATCTGGATCAAGACCTCCAGTACCTCTGGTTGGATCACCTGGTAAGTCTGTACCTCTCCCTCCTTCTGTAAAAATTAAACCAGTGGTTTCCTCACTCCCTCAACCTTCGCCCATATACACAACCTCTGAAACTCCTCCCTCAACCTCTAGACCATCTAACCAACCTTCTCAAAAATTCAACCTTGCCACCACATCTCTACCTGTTTCAGAAGCAAAAATGTTGAACGAAACCACTTCACCCTCCTCATCACCATCTCCATAATACCCACCTTACTACACCCTCTCATCTGACACTGAACCATCTGACCCTCACTCTCCAACTCTGGCTCAGCTTCAAAACCGTGCTCTGGCCTCTCAATAGCCAACACACTCTAGCTCTGAACCAGAAGTTACCTCTCCACCCCCAGAAAACCCAAACACAACCACCTCTGAACCCGCACCGTCCGAACCAATCCACTCTGAACCACAACCATCCCAAACACAACACTCTGAAATACCCCAACCAACTCCTTTCGCTGACCCACCAACTCCCACTCTTAACTTAAGCCCCCCCACTTCTCCTTCCCACCTTCTGACCTTTGAGGAAGCAATTAAGGTGTTTGCAAAAGTTTCAGTTGACAAGGTCAAGTCTCTGACCATCAACTCCGGCATCAGTGATGATCCCTCTGCTGTAAGGACTCACTGGAACAAAGTGATAAGTTGGATGACTTCTGAAGCCTTCAAGCTGAAAGGTCTCTCTAAACAAGTCCGCAATGACTTCATCAGAGACGCTGAGATCAGACTCCAGGAGCGACTAGCCAGAGAAGCTGAGGAGCGGGCAAGAAAGGAAGCTAAAGAGAAAGCAAGGCAAGAAGAACTTCAGAGGATCAAAGAAGCTGAAGCCAAAGCTCTTGTTGATGCTGCTACTGAAGCTGAGGCAAAAGCCAAAGCTGCCGCTGAAGAAGCAACCCGTCTTGCTGAAGAGTCTGCTGCCAGAGTCAGAAACGATGCACTGACCCAGGGGGAGTCCTCCACCTTCGTCCCTCTGGTCCTGAAGACTCTTGAAGAGCTGCAGAAAGAACAACAGATAGTTCGAGCCAGACTGGACCAACAGGATTTTGTCAATGTCAACATTCAGAACATGTTGTCTCAGCTGCTCCAGAGGATGCCTCCACCACCAAACCCTTAGGCACCTAGGACCTTCTTTGTTCTTTCTGATTTGCTTGTTGCTTTTATCTACTCTGCCTGTTGCTTTGTGTTTTCATGTTTGCTTTCTGTGTTTCTGGCTCCTGTAAATGCTACTTGTCTATATCAGCCTTTTTGCTAATATCTTTTTCCTAAGTCTTTTTGATTCTAACAAAAAGGGGGAGAACTAAAAACAACTCTGATGAAAACATATCTAATTCCTTTTAAACTTTGCAAACATTATAACTTAAAAATATGCAGGAAAGTAACTAGAAACACCAAACCATGGAAGGTCCGTTAAGAACTTCTGAACTCCCAGATCTAACTCAGGGGGAGCTCACTACAAATCTGATCTAAGATTTTTTTTCTGAAAATGTTTCATCTCTAAATTAAATTGTTTTGTCATCATCAAAAAGGGGGAGATTGTAAGAACAAAACTGGTTCTACAATAGATTTCTAAGATTTTGATGATAACAAAGGATGAAACCAAAATTGGCACTCTAACGAGATTTTTTCTAAGTATGCAGGACTCTGAACATTCATGCAGGAATCTGAACATTCACGCTGGACTCTGAACAATTATGAAGGACTCTGATCACATATCAGATACAAACGTATGTCAGATACAAAGTATTAAAGGATCAGACGCCCCTGAGAAAGGAGTACGTCCAAGAAGTTCTGACTCTGATCAAAGAAAGACAGCAAAAAGATCCAGAAGCTCCAACAAACTACTGATCTCAGACTCTGATACTTAAGAAGACTAGTACTCTGAGAAGCTCTGATGAAGTCAGACGTGATCATCCTCTGAAGAATAACTCTGCTACATCAAGACTCTGAGAAATATTCACAAGTCCAGAAAGCATAACGAAAATGATTCTCACTAAGGAAAGGAAGTATTTTAAGAAAGAATTTAAAAGGGAGACAAAATGGTTATAGAAAGAAACACATAAGTAATGACATTGAATGCTCATCAAAGACCAAGATTTTGTCATCACTCCAACGGTCCTTCTCAACTACTATATAAAGGACAGTTTACCTCACTAGAGAGTTACATCTGCAACGCACAGAAACCTCATTCATATTCTCTCATTTTTTCATGAGTTGTTGCTCTTACGTGAAAACTCTTGTTCTAATACTTTTCTGTAATACTTGCTTACTCTTAGAAGCGCCTTACATTACAACTCTATTTCGCTTAAATTATTTTTGTTCCTCAAGTGACTCTACGCAGTCTGTATACTTGAGAGGGCTAAGAGATTATTCTATTAGACGATTGGTTGTGTAATCTTTAAAGATTAGTGGATTAAGTCCTTTTTGAAGGCAAAATCACCTTGGCCGGGTGGACTGGAGTAGCTTTGTTTTCTAAGCGAACCAGTATAAAATTCTGTGTGTTCTAATTATTGAAAAAGCTTTTATTTCCTAAAACAATTCAATCCCCCTTTCTTGTTTTTCTCACCTTCACTATGTGATTGTATCATACTTGTATATCATCATTATATCTTTGCACTTGCCTAACTCCTTTGTAGGTAGGGCATGATCTCCATTGATCTATCAAGTTCATATTTAGGGTTTAAGACCCTCATGGCAAAGAGCACAACCATGAATTGATCCAAGAATAGTTATGACCATCATATATGAGTTTCATTGATTCCTACATGTTATATTAATCAAGTTTTCTTCAAGAGTTTAGAGGTGATTTGCCTTGGAACCCCTAGTTTGACTGGGTATCTTGAGTAACTTCTCCAACAAGCTATCTCACCAATTGATCAAATTTATCAAGGGACACTTCAAAATTCCTTATCTTATGCATATGTGATCTACCATGAGCCAATAAATTCAAAATTATTGAAGGTTAGCAAGTTGGTTGATGGTGGTTGGCCAGATGAATTCATATGATCAAAATTGGGTCTCCCTAGACCCTATCTCCTACAATTTTCACGATATGAAAATTATTCCATGATAAAAGTTACTCTAAATGACATTCAAAACAAATTTCATGTTGAGACCTAGAGCTATTTCTTCTTGGAAAATCATTTTCTATGTTGGAACATTATAGGTCATTTTGTCTAAACCCTAATTTGAAAGTCAACTTCCCAAGGCCATAACTTGCTCAATTTTTATGATATGAAAGATTTCCAAGTTTAAAAATCAAATTCAAGATTCCTACTTCAACTTTGATGTTTGGAGTGAGATCTAATTCAACTTTTATGAGCATGTGATATGAGGTTACATTATAGGTCATTTTTGACCTATACCATTGAACAAGTGATTTTTCCAAACTTCAAAAATGCATAACTCTATCATTATAAATCCAAATGACATGAAATTAGTGACCATTTTGAAGGTCTTTGAAATAAATACAACTTTTATGAATACACTTTTTCATTTGAAGCTCATATAAAAACTTAAGTAAGATGGAATATTGAGGTATATGGCTTGACACTTAGAAAAAAATTCAACATGTTGAAATTTCCAAACTTCCACCTCAAAATTATCCATGTTCTAAGCTCCAAATGAAAAAGTGTTGAACATCAAAGTTGTTCCCCTTGATCCAAGCTTTCCAAAGAACCCAAGTTCATGCATTTTGGACAAATATTGTTAGGTCTGCGCATGGCTTTAACAGGGCTGCATCATTAGGAAGAATCAATTGCACAAACTTCAATTCACGATGCCTTGCCATTCAAGCTTCATTCAGACTTCAATTGGAATCATTTTGGACCTTAATGCATTGCATCATGGGCCTGTACATGCCCATGCACTCGTGCCATCCATGTTGGTTCTATGTGTTGGCATCAATTTTGGTAAAACCTAGAGTGTTCACAAGTTGTCACAGGTGGTGTCTTGACATGAGATAACATGTTCTTGCATGGTGTTTAAAATATGGTTGTGCAGGATTTTACTGAGATGTCTGACCCGATGTCAAGACATCTGTATGCAGAACATTCAGTATGAATGTTATGTATTGTGTGATTGCGCTTTTTATGATAATCTCTGTGTGATTGATGTGATGATTGAAAGCGCCATTCAATCAGTAATTAAAACTAGATTGACTTATTTTCCAACAAGATATAATCAGCTGTCATGAGAAGATATGAATGGAAAATAGTTTTAGGGTTTTATGATGTTCAAGCCCAGCCAAACACTTCTATATAAAGGGCATGGAAAACCTGGTTTTAATACACAAGAAATAACGAACAAAATATTGAGAGAGAATAAGGGTTTTAGTCTTGTATGGTCGTGTGTATTGTGATCCATTCATTCATCCATAGATGATTGAATTAGACTGACTTTTGAGTTGTAATGTATCCACTCTAAGTTGTGAAGCATGAGTGTGTGTTTACTTGGTTGAAGCTTTTAAGCAAGATCAAGTATGTGTTCTTGAAGAGTGTCTTCTTTCATTGTAATATTTGTTTTTACATCACTGTTGTGATTGAGGGGGAGTTAGTAGGATCTCATATCTAAGAGTTCTTAGATAGAAGTCACACGGGTAGAGATTAGGTGAAAAGACTGTAACTTGAAGTTGTTTACCGAGAGTCTTTGAACTAATTCTGTTTAGTGGATTTCCTTCCTGGCTTGGTAGCCCCCAGATGTAGGTGAGTTTGCACCGAACTGGGTTAACAATTGCTTGTGTCACTTGTATTACTGTTATTTATCTTTTATCCTATTTATATTGTTCAGATATTAGTGTCGTGACATTACCTTCGACATCTTATATCTGATACCAGAATTTCAATTGGTATCAGAGCAGGCATCCTGCTCTGGTTCTGGGTGAGATCTAGGGACGTTACTTTCTGGTACTATGGATAGAAACGGAGGATCTGTTCACAGACCACCAATTCTGGATGGATCTAACTATGACTACTGGAAACCTCGAATGGTAGCCTTCCTGAAATCTTTGGATAATAAGGCTTGTAAGGATGTTCTAACAGGCTGGGAACATCCCGTTATTACTAAGGAAGGAGAAGTTACAACTGATAAGAAGGCTGAGGAACAATGGACCAAGGAGGAGGATGAACTAGCCCTTGGAAACTCTACAGCATTGAATGCTATATTCAATGGGGTTGATAAGAACATCTTCAGACTGGTGAGAAACTGTGAAGTGGCTAAAGATGCTTGGAATATTCTCAAAACCACTCATGAAGGCACCTCTAGAGTGAAGATGTCTAGATTGTAGCTGCTCACTACCAAGTTTGAAAATTTTAGGATGAAAGAAGATGAAAATATTCATGACTTTCATATGAATATCCTTGAAATTGCTAATGCCTCGGGAGCCCTGGGTGAGAAGATGTCAGATGAAAAACTAGTGAGGAAAATACTCAGGTCACTTCCCAAGAGATTTGCCATGAAAGTGACAGCCATAGAAGAATCTCAAGACATTTGCAATATGATAGTGGATGAGCTAATTGGATCCCTCCAAACATTTGAGTTGGGAATGTGTGATGGATCTGAAAAGAAAGTCAAAAGCATAGCCTTCATGTCAAACACTGAAGAGAAAGAGGAAGAAAGTGGTCAAGATACTGATGAAGATCTGGAAAATGATGTAGCATTACTGGGGAGACAGTTCAACAAACTTCTGAAAAAGATGGATGTATGGTCTAAGTCTAATGTCAAGAACATCTCATGTGACATCAGTAGGTCCAATGATGCTGGAAGAAGAACAAGATCTGATGAAAAGTCCAAACAAGGAAAAGGAGTTCAGTGCCATGAATGTGATGGGTATGGACACATTAGAGCTGAATGTGGGACTTACCTCAAGAAACAGAAGAAGAGTCTTGCTGCTACTTGGTCTGATGAAAGTGAAACAGAAGGAGAGTCTGCAAATCTTGTGACTGCCCTGACTAGAAGATGGGGTTTTGATGAAGACTCAAGTGATGATGAAGTAACCTTTGATGAGCTAGCCACTACCTACAAAAAGTTGTGTCACAAAAGTGAAGAAGTGTGTCAACAAGTGGAATGTCAGAAGAAATTGATAACATAACTGGAGGATGAGAAGACATAACACTTGGAAACCATCTCTAAATTGAAGACTGAAGCAGTGTTCTTGAACTCCAAACTGGATGAGATGACTAAGTATGTCAGAATGCTAAACAATGGATCTGACACCTTAGACAAAATTCTCCAGACTGGAAAAATGGCAGGAGACAAGTCTGGCCTTGGTTTCAATGAATCCAAACCTGAGTGTAGTCACACTGGTAGCAAACCAAAGATGTCACATCATGTGTCACAACATCATAAGGAAAGACAACATAAAGGAAAACACCAAAGATGGAGATGTCATTACTGTGGAAAATTTGGCCACATAAAACCATTCTGCTTTAAGTTGTATGGCTATCCTAGTCCTTCTCATCATCAACCTAGACCTAAACACCACATCCCTGTCAACAGAAAACAATGGGTTCCTAGGACTCGTGCTACTAACCTGATAGCTCACACTTCCTTCAGAGTTTCAGCCAAAGAAGACTGGTATTTTGACAGTGGTTTCTCCAGACACATGATTGGAAGCAAAAACCTGCTAACTGACCTTCATCCTCATGCCATAAGCTATGTAACCTTTGGTGATGGAGTAAAGGGTGAAATCAAGAGGATTGGAAAGCTAAACTACCCTGGAGTCCCTAACCTTGACAATGTGCTACTTGTTAAAGGACTGACTGCAAACCTAATCAACATCAGTCAACTGTGTGACCAAGGTCTAAATGTAAAATTCACAAAAATTGAATGTTTGATTACTAATAAAGAAAGTGAAGTGATCATGAAAGGAGTCAGATCTAAGGACAACTTCTATATATGGAGTTCTCAAGAAACTGGTTATTCATCAATGTGTACTCTAGCCAAAGAAGAAGAAGTGAAACTATGGCATCAAAAATCAGGCCATTTGCATCTTAAAGGAATGAAGAGGATTATATTTGTTGAAGCTGTCAGAGGAATTCCAAACTTAAAGATTGATGAAGGAAGGGTTTGTGGGGAGTGTCAGATTGGAAAACAGACAAAGATGTCACGTCAGAAGCTCAGACATGACACCACTTCCAGAGTGCTGGAACTTCTCCACATGGACTTGATGGGACCTATGCAGGTGGAAAGTCTTGGTGGGAAAAAGTATGCTTATGTGGTGGTGGATGACTTCTCCAGATACACCTAGGTCAATTTTATAAGGGAAAAGTCTGATGTATTTGAAGTATTCAAAGATCTTTGCCTAAGACTTCAAAGAGAAAAAGAAAGTCAGGTTATCAGAATCAGAAGTGATCATGGGAAAGAATTTGAGAACAGCAAATTTGCTGGATTCTGTGCATCTGAAGGAATTAGTCATGAGTTCTCATCTCCCATTACCCCTCAGCAAAATGGTGTGGTAGAAAGGAAAAATAGAACTCTCCAAGAATCTGCCAGAGCTATGATTCATGCTAAGAAATTGCCCTACCACTTCTGGGCTGAAGCTATGAACACAGCCTGTTATGTTCACAACAGAGTAACCTTGAAGAAAGGGACTCCTACTACTTTATATGAAGTCTGGAAAGGAAGAATACCTACTGTCAAATACTTCCATGTGTTTGGTAGCAAATGTTATATCTTGACTGATCGTGAACAAAGAAGGAAGATGGATCCCAAGAGTGATGAAGGAATATTTCTGGCCTACTCAACAAACAGCAGAGCATTTAGAGTCTTTAATTCCAGAACAGAAGTAATGATGGAATCTATCAATGTTGTGGTTGATGACCAATAAACTGATGTCACAGACGATGTTGAGACATCTCTAAATGATGCCCCAGCTGATTTCCCAGACAAAAGTAATGAGAGTGAACTCACTCAAGCTGAACCTGAAGCTGACAAAATTAATAAGGGACCCTCTATCAGATTTCAGAAGGATCATCCCAAAGATCTCATTATAGGAGACCCAAATAAATGGGTCATAACTAGATCAAGGGAAGTGATCTCACATGGCTGTTTTGTGTCCAAGATTGAGCCTAGGAATGTCAAGGAAGCCTTAACTGATGAATTCTAGATCAATGCCATGCAAGAAGAGTTAGGCCAATTCAAGAGAAATGAAGTATGGGAACTGGTTCCAAGACCTGAAGGAATAAATGTTATTGGAAAAAGTGGGTTTACAAGAATAAATCTGATGAACAAGGGGTGGTTACTAAAAATAAAGCAAGATTAGTAACACAAAGATACACTCAAGTTGAAGGAGTTAATTTTGATGAAACATTTGCCCCTGTAGCTCGCCTTGAGTTCATTACACTATTGCTTGGAGTGACATGTATTCTGAAGTTTAAACTGTTCCAAATGGATGTAAAAAGTGCCTTCTTGAATGGTTACTTAAATGAGGAAGTGTATGTTGAACAACCTAAAGGGTTCACAGATCCAAATCTTCCAAAGCATGTGTATAAGTTGAGGAAAGCCCTCTATGGTTTGAAACAAGCTCCTAGGGCTTGGTATGATAGACTCACAGTGTTTCTCATTGACAATGGATACAGGAAGGGAGGCATTGATAAGACCTTATTTGTTAAGAATGAAGGAGGAAAACTCATGGTGGCTCAAATATATGTTGATGATATTATGTTTGGTGGGATGTCAAATAAGATGGTCGAACACTTTGTTAAACAAATGCAGTCTGAATTTGAAATGAGCCTTGCTAGAGAGTTGACCTATTTTCTTGGGCTACAAGTCAAGCAGATGGAAGATTTTATCTTTCTATCTCAAAGCAAATATGCCAAAAACATTGTTAAGAAGTTTGGCATCGAGAATGCAAGTCATAAAAGGACACCTGCTCCTACTCATCTGAAAGTCTCTAAAGATGAAAATGGTGTTAGTGTAGATCAAAGTCTCTACAAAAGCATGATAGGGAGTCTGTTATATCTCACAGCAAGCAGACCTGACATTGCTTTTTTCTGTAGGTGTTTGTGCTAGATATCAAGCTGAACCAAAAGTCAATCACATAAACCAAGTGAAAAGGATACTGAAATATGTCAATATCACTAGTGACTATGGTATGCTATACACTCATGGATCTGGATCTATGCTGACTGGATATTATGATGCTGACTGGGCTGGAAGTGCTGATGATAGGAAAAGCACATCTGGAGGATGTTTCTTCTTGGGGAACAACTTAATATCATGGTTTAGTAAGAAACAAAATTGCGTGTCTCTGTCCACTGCTGAAGCTGAATATATAGCAGCTAGAAGTAGTTGTTCTCAACTGGTTTGGGTGAAACAGATGCTGACTGAATACAATGTCATGCAAGATGTCATGACATTGTACTGTGACAACCTAAGTGCTATAAATATTTCTAAGAATCCTATTCAGCACAATAGGACAAAAATATTGATATTCGTCATCATTTTATTAGAGAACTAGTAGAAGATAAAATCATAGCCCTGGAGCATGTTGCTACTGAAATGCAGTTAGCTGATATATTTACAAAGGCTTTGGATGCTAATCAATTTGAATGTCTAAGAGGGAAATTAGGGATTTGTATCTATGAGAATTTGTAGCAATTAATTTGGAGTGGAAAATGTAATAAAAATATTGTCTGCCCACTTAAAATAAAGTGCCCCATTTATGGTAAATCATCACCTAGTATTGGAACTTCCATCTATTGCCTTTTCACACGCAACCTCTACTCAAACATTTCTACATGCCTTCGACTTCATCAACCTTCTCTGCTAGGGCAACAGAAACCTTTTCTGCTAGGTCTGAAAAAGATATAGCTGCTGAAGGATTATGCTCTTTAGGGCAAACTTTGTCTAGTAAGAAATTTGTGGCATCACCTACTGCCAATGCTTCACAGTCTAAGAAGCATGATTCTACAAAGAAGGTGATTGACCTAGAAGTTGACATTTCGGATGATCAAGATGACAGCTTGCTCCATCACTTGAAGCCTAGTATAGCTAAGAGGATGAAGACTAGAAAGGGTAGGTCCGTGGCTGAAATGATGTCAGCCAAAACTGCGAAGAAGGCTACTGGTCTAGGCCCCTCAAAGTCTTGGAGCAAGGTTGAGGTGAAGAAGAGGAAAGTGAGAGAGAGTTCTGACTCAGATGAAGATGTTGAAGAAGATGTCCCTGACATCTCCCCTGTCAAGAGGACAACTGTTAGGAAATCCCCTATAAAAGTTGTTGTTGTACACCTGGACAACATCTCTTTCCATCTTGAAGATGGAGCAGCAAAATGGAAGTTTGTAATCCAAAGACGAGTAGCTATGGAAAGAGAATTGGGCAAGGATGTTGTGGAGGTCAAAGAGGTCATGGACCTTATTAAAACTGCTGGACTAATGAAAACTGTTGCTGGGTTATCTCAGTGTTATGAAGGACTGGTGAAAGAATTTATGGTCAACATCCCTGAGGACATTGCTGATAAAAACAGCAAAGATTTTTGTAAGGTGTTTGTAAGAGGGAAGTGTGTCACTTTTTCTCCAACTGTGATTAATAAGTTTCTAGGAAGAGGAATAAAAGGTGCATGTGAACTGGAAGCCACAGACAATGAGATCTGTAGGGAAATAACTGCAAGACAGGTCAAGGAGTGGCCTAGCAAGAAGCATCTCCCTGCTGGAAAGCTAATTGTGAAATATGCTATTTTGCACAAGATAGGGTCAGCAAATTGGGTACCAACCAATCACATCTCTACAATCTCAAATGCCCTTGGAAGGTTCATCTTTGTTGTTGGAACCAAGCTGAAATTTGATTATGGTAGATTCATGTTTGAACAAATTGTCAAACATGCTTCTACAAATGCAGTGAAGCTGCCCATAGCTTTTCCCTCAATGATTTGTGGGATCATTCTGAGCCAGCAACCTGGAATTCTGAGCACAAATGATCTTCCTAGTAGAAGAAAACCTCCTCTATCAGGTCATTACAAATTGTTTGAAGGCAGTCATGTCAATGACATTGTCATGACATCTGTTGTGAAGAAGTCAGCCTCACAAGGTGGTCTTATTGTTGAACTGAAAGAAACTTGTAAAGAATTGGATACAGGGATAAGGGTGGCAAAATCCAGGAAAGAAGCTTTGGAGGCTCTGATTGAAAGCTTGGAGCAAGCTGATAGAGATAATGTTGGACAGGCCAAGGAAACAGAAGCCCAAACCTCTAGTGAGAGGTCTGAATCTAAAGATGAAACAAGTGGGGAGGTGTATGTTACAGGTGATGTTGAATGTCATGTCTGTGTTGAGCAGACTGAGGAGGAGGAGGAGCACAAGCGCATGTGTGTTTAATATGTGTTTACTAGTTGCTATTTTAGCTAGTAATGTATGTTTTATAACTTCTGCTGCTAAACTGCTGATGTGATTATTCTCTTGTGAACAAATAGTCTGATGTATGTTTTAGCCAAAATTTGCCAAAGGGGGAGTTTGTTGGTTCTATGTGTTGGCATCAATTTTGGTAAAACCTAGAGTGTTCACAAGTTGTTACAGGTGGTGTCTTGACATGAGATAACATGTTCTTACAGGGTGTTTAAAATATGGTTGTGCAGGATTTTACTGAGATGTCAGACCCGATGTCAAGACATCTGTATACAGAACATTCAGTATGAATGTTATGTATTGTGTGATTGCGCTTTTTATGCTAATCTCTGTGTGATTGATGTGATGATTGAACGCGTCATTCAATCAGAAATTAAAACCAGATTGACTTATTTTCCAATAAGATATAATCAGCTGTCATGAGAAGATATGAATGGAAAATAGTTTTAGGGTTTTATGATGTCCAAGCCCAGCCAAACACTTCTATATAAAGGGCATGGAAAACCTGGTTTTAATACACAAGAAATAACGAACGAAATATTGAGAGAGAATAAGGGTTTTAGTCTTGTGTCGTCGTGTGTATTGTGAGTCATTCATTCATCCATAGATGATTTAATTGGACTGACTTTTGAGTTGTAATCTGTCCACTCTAAGCTTTGAAGCATGAGTGTGTATTTACTTGGTTGAAGCTTTTAAGCAAGATCAAGTATGTGTTCTTGAAGAGTGTCTTCTTTCATTGTAATATTTGTTTTTACATCACTACTTAGTAAGAGTTGTGCTTGTATGTGTGTTGTTTTAATCTATTTTGAGTTGTAATTGCAAATCAAGAGTGTCATTCTCTTAAAACTATGATATAATTATAAAGGTTGTAAGTTAAACCTAGGTAAAAGCTTGGCGTACAAGGTTATGGTTTGATCATGTGAGAAAATCTCAAGTTATTAGTGCAACTCTCAATGGGATATCCTTGAGGACTAGGGTAAGGTGTGCTGTTTAAGGTCAAACCAATATGAATTATGGTGTTCACTTTACTTTTCCTTATCTCTTCATTTTCCTATTATTTACTATTTTTCACTTAAATTTATGCTTTATCCCTTTTCTTAAAATTAACCAACTAAAATCAATCATTTTCTTAAAAGATTTTTAAGAAACTTTTTTGTCACAATTCAACACCCCCCCCCCCCTCTCTCTCTCTCTCTCTCTTGTGTTTTAAGGTCAAACCAGTATGAATTTTGGTGTGCGCTTTCCTTTTCCTTATCTCTTTATTTCCCTATTATTTACTATTTTGTACTTAAATCTTCACTTTATTCTTTTTCTTAAAATTGACCAATTAAAATCTATTGTTTTCTTAAAAGTTTTTGAAGAAGCTTTTTGTAATAATTCAACACCCCCTCCCCTCTTGTGTTTGAAGCCACTTGGTTAATAAGTGACATCATAACATGCTCGACAACTGTCTCTAAATAAAAAAGGGGGTAAATTATGGAGTTTGAAAATCATTAATTGAAAACAAAACCTTTGATAAAATCAAAGTTTAAAATAATTCGTAAAACAAACAAAGAAATAAGTAGAGGAATAAAAAAACAAATGGAAAAATATATGGAAGAAAATAACTGAAAAGTAAAAGGTAAGGGAAAGATAAAGACGCCAGCAAACTATAGCGGTTTGGTCTAAATGAAAGTGACCTAGTTCTCTCCCCAAGAATTTTTCTTGAAAGTTTTCACTATCTTGAGAGATTTTAAGCGACAAAGCTTTTACACAGGGATGAGCCCGAGAACCTTTGTGGAGATTTTATTGGCTTATCTTCATAAACCAAAAAAGAGTTTTTGCGGCAGGCAAAACTCACTAACCAAATAGACACTTTCTAACACAATCCTCAAACCAAAGAAGAGCTTTAATAGTTTAGCTCGCAACCAAACAACTTCCTACATAAGATACTTTACTCAAGAGATAATACACTCTTAGGTAAATTACAAATATATATTTCACTCATAACAACGATCCCCACTAAGCACAAGAACACTCTAAAAGCACTAAGGCAAAATATTCAAGTGAGAACATGAGAGATTTATAGAAAAACATGAGAGAGTGATAAAGTAAGATCGAAGATCTTTTTATGAGTTGTTTGAAATGGTAGATGGGCTCTCTACTTATAGAAAAAATCACGGTATTTTGGAAATAATCCATGGGTTATTTAAGTGTCATAATCGATTAGCCAATCGATTATTACACCCAAAATGAAATGTTTTTATTTATAATTCTCGCCTACCATTGAGAGACTTGTTATAATCAATTGTAAGTGTAAAAATAGAAATAATCGTATATAGCACTAGGGTTAATCGGTTATCATTTGTAAAAAGGTATCTAATTGATCAAACATTTCCCTAATCAATTAACTAGGTCTTAAAAACATTTTTAGTTTGTTTTAATCAATTATGAGAGGATCCTCAAATGTTTTAAGTGTGTATATTATTTTGCCTTAGTAATTCAATATTTCCTTTATGCTTTTACAAGACTTGGGTGACTCAGAGAGACACAACCAAACGAACTTTCACACTTCCTCTCTTTCAGAACTCTGAAGCTTCAAGTCTTGGAATCATTATCTTTGACTTTAGCATCACACAATAACTTTAAATATTTAGTTTGATAAGGCTTGAGATGACTTAAAGTTGATTACCATCATTAGAGAGTTAAGAGACCATACCACCATAGAATCTTGAAACATAGGTCTTCATTTGAACATTGTTAGATGGTAGAGTAGACATTAAAAAGATGACTTGATGATAGAGGCATCTTAACAAGAGAAACTTCAAAAGGATATTTTGATATATCATCTTGGTATTGAGATCATCTTTGACCACTTGAGATATCTTCAAGAGATAAGGACTTTGAAATTCTAGTTATCAGACTTTCGATGTCACACGGGTTGTTATGACATCCAATTCTGCACAGACAGGAATTACGCAGAACTTAAAAATAAGTGCAGTAAATAACACAAGTAATTGTTTACCCAGTTCAGTCCAACATGACCTACGTCTGGGGGCTACCAAGCCAGGGAGGAAATTCACTATTAGTAGTATTAATTCAAAGCTAAACTCCCCCGTTTACAACTCTTCACTTAATCCCTACCCAATGCAATTTCAATCTTACACTAAGATCAGAGTTCCTACTCACTCCCCCTCAATCACCTCAGTGATTACTACCTTTAATCAATATTAAAGACAATTATGAAGTCACACTTCAAACAACTCTTGATTGTGCTTAACAGCTTTAATCAAGATACACAGCACTCACGCTTAAAAGCTTAGAGTGACACAACACTTACAACTCAATGAACACCCTATACCAATGCAATCATCTATGTGATAATAGCTTGGCTTACAAGATATGTCTAATACAAGACTCACAAAAAAACAGCAGTGAAGTATGATGGACACACTAAATCTTCACGCCTCAAAATCCCCAGTTCTGAATGAAGGAATGACTTCCTTTTATATTGCAGCACTTGGGCCTTGTACTTGTATTCTCCTGAATTTAAGGTCACGCGAGTTCCCCTAAATTCCACATCTAGGTTACTAACAAATAGGCTATATGTTAGGTTCGTTAAATGTAGCTTGGTTGTTGGTTTCCTGGATTTTCTCTCAGCTGTTGAATCCCTGAAGAATAGCCTGAGAAAAATGCTGAAACAGAAAAACTAAACAACCTACAATTTAGCATATGCTGTCAGGAATGAATGTCACAACATTCAGCTTGACATCAAGGACCATATGCTAAGTCTGTTTTTCCTGAAAACAGACTGTACAAAATTTGTTGAACTGTACAGGACCAATTTGTCCATTCTACAGTAACAACTTACATTAATAAATGTCAAAGCATCTAATTTGACATTTACACATTTAGCCTTAAGTCAGTTCTGTTATTGAAGAACAGACTGAGAAACATACTGAAGTGTAGCAGAACACCACTCTGTCTATTGTTCAGTATATGCTGTCAATGATGAATGTCATAACATCCAGTTTGACATTCAGACAGTAGGCCTTATGCCAGGTCTGGTATTTCCTTGATAACCAGACTGAAAATAAATACTGAGTTCTAACAGAACACCAACTGTTCTATTCCTCAGTATGTTGCTGTTAGTTGAGTATCCTAGGAATATACCCTCATCACTTTTGGGATCCATTTTCCTTCTCTGTTCACGATCTGTGAGAATGTAGCATTTACTTCCAAAGATATGAAAGTACTTCACAGTGGGTTTTCTGCCTTTCCATATTTCATACAGAGTGGAGGAGGTTCCTTTTCTCAAGGTGACTCTATTGTGAACATAGCAAGCGGTATTCATAGCTTCAGCCCAAAAGTGCATAAGGAGCTTCTTTGCATGAATCATAGCTCTGGCAGATTCTTGAATAGTTCTATTTTTCCTTTCAACTATCCCATTCTGCTGAGGAGTTATAGGAGAGGAGAACTCATGACTTATTCCTTCAGACGAGCAAAATTCATCAAACTTGGAATTTTTGAACTCCGTACCATGATCACTCCTAATTCGGACAACACAACTGTCCTTTTCCCTTTGAAGTCTGATGCACAGGTCTTTGAAGACATCAAATGTATCTGACTTCTCTCTGATGAAGCTTATCCACGTGTATCTGGAATGGTCATCACCACCACATATGCATATCTCTTTCCACCCAGACTTTCAACCTGCATAGGTCCCATTAAGTCCATGTGCAGCAGTTCCAGAACTCTGGAAGTTGTAGGATGTCCCAGCTTCGAATGTGACATATTGGTTTGCTTGCCCACTTGGTATTCTCCACAGACTCTTCCTTCATCAATAAGAAGCTTTGGGATTCCTCTAACTGCTTCCTTGGATATGATCTTTTTCATTCCCCTTAAGTGTAGATGACTAAGGCGTCTATGCCACAGCTTCACCTCCTGTTCTTCCTTGGCAGAGGAGCACATTGTGGAGAAGTTTGAGAGCTTAGGTTCCCACAGATAACAGTTATCTTTGGATCTGGATCCTCTCATAACTTCTTGATTATCTCCGTTTGTCACAACACATAGCTCCTTAGTGAACTGAACATAGTATCCTTGATCACACAGCTGGCTTATGCTGATGAGGTTGGCCGTCAGTTCTTTTACTAACAGAACATTATTCAGTTCTGGGACTCCAGAGCAGTCCAGCTTACCCACACCTTTTATTTTTCCTTTAGCACCATCACCAAAGGTCAGATAACTGGTAGTGTGAGGTTGTATATCCACCAATATATTCTCTATACCAGTCATATGTCTTGAACAGCCACTGTCAAAGTACCAGTCTTCTCTGGTAGATGCCCTTAGAGCTGTGTGAGCTAACCTAGCATACCATTGTCGCTTCTTGATGGGGACATAGTGCCTATATGTCTTATGCTTAGGCCTGACATGAGGGGCTTGGTTAGGGTAACCATGAAGCCTGTAGCAGAAGGCTTTTATATGCCCAAGCCTACCACAGTGGTGACATCTCCATTTCTGGAATTTCCTCTTCTGATGATTATTCATCCTGGTTCCCTGATGTTGAGACATTGGATGTGACCTCTGCTTGAATTTCTGAACTTTAGCCTTTGGGCGTTTGAGTTCAGCTGAGGATTTTTTCACAAAGCCTAAACCAGATATGGTTCCAGACTTCTGTCCCACCTTTAGGATCTCTTCCAAGTTGTTAGTTCCTTTATTCAACATTCTGATGGATTTAGTCATTTGATCCAGCTTGGAGGTCAACAGGGTTATCTCACCATTTAAACCCTCTATGACTGTCAGATGCTTCTGTCTCTCATCTTCCAGCTCCTTGATGAGCTTCTTCTGCTTTTCTCCTTGTACACGCACTTCTGCACTGGTGACACATAGCTTCTTATAAGTTGCAGCAAGTTCATCAAAGATCAGTTCATTTGCACTTGAGTCATCATCAGTGGCACAAACACTCGTTAGTGCAGTGACATGTTTAGCAGATTCTCCTTCAGATTCACTTTCAGAATCTCCCTCAGACCATGTGATAGCTAGCCCCTTCTTTTGCATCTTGAGGTAAGTAGGGCATTCAGCTCTAATGTGTCCATAACCTTCACAACCATGACACTGGATTCCCTTGCCTTGGTTGAACTTTTCTTCAGAAGTTGATCTTTTCCTGATGTTAGACGAGATGTTCTTGACATTAGGTCTACCTCTTTGATCAATCTTCTTCATGAACTTGTTGAACTGTCTCCCAAGCATGGCTATGGCTTCTGATATGCTTTCATCACCTCCAGTATATCCTGCTTCTAACTCCTCTTCAGTATTAGATACAAAAGCTACGCTTTTGTTCTTCTTTTCAGCATTCTCACACAAGCCCATTTCAAAGGTTTGGAGAGAACCAATGAGCTCATCCACCTTCATATTGCAGATGTCTTGAGCCTCCTCTATGGCTGTGACCTTCATAGCAAATCTCTTAGGCAAGGACCTGAGAATCTTTCTTACAAGTTTCTCTTCAGCCATTTTCTCACCTAGTCCACCAAAGGTGTTTGCAATTTCAAGAATATTCATGTGAAAGTCATGAATAGTCTCATCCTCTTTCATCCTCAGATTTTCAAACTTGGTGGTCAGCATCTGAAGTTTGGACATCTTCACCTTGGAGGTACCTTCATGAGTTATCTTGAGGGTATCCCAAACTTCCTTAGCTAGCTCACAGTGGTGCACCAGCCTGAAGATGTTCTTACTGATTCCATTGAACAATGCATTCAAGGCCTTAGAATTTCCAAGGGCTAATGCCTCTTGCTCCTTGTCCCACTCTTCTTCAGGAATTTGCACACTGACTCCATCTTCACCTGTCTTCGTTGGATGTTCCCATCCTTTGTTGACAGCTCTCCAGACTTTGCTATCTAGAGACCTTAAGAAGGCTATTATACGAGGCTTCCAGTCATCATAGTTAGAGCCATCCAACATGGGTGGTCTATTTGAGTGTCCTATATCCTTGTCCATGGTACTAGAAAGTAACTTCCCTAGATCTCACCCAGAAATTAACAGGCAGGGTGCCTGCTCTGATACCAATTGAAATTCTAGTTATCAGACTTTCGATGTCACACGGGTTGTTATGACATCCAATTCTGCACAGACAGGAATTATGCAGAACTTAAAAATAAGTGCAGTAAATAACACAAGTAATTGTTTACCCAGTTTAGTCCAACATGACCTACGTCTGGGGGCTACCAAGCCAGGGAGGAAATTCACTATTAGTAGTATTAATTCAAAGCTAAACTCCCCTGTTTACAACTCTTCACTTAATCCCTACCCAATGCAATTTCAATCTTACACTAAGATCAGAGTTCCTACTCACTCCCCCTCAATCACCTCAGTGATTACTACCTTTAATCAATATTAAAGACAATTATGAAGTCACACTTCAAACAACTCTTGATTGTGCTTAACAGCTTTAATCAAGATACACAACACTCACGCTTAAAAGCTTAGAGTGACACAACACTTACAACTCAATGAACACCCTATACCAATGCAATCATCTATGTGATAATAGCTTGGCTTACAAGATATGTCTAATACAAGACTCACAAAAAAACAGCAGTGAAGTATGATGGACACACTAAATCTTCACGCCTCAAAATCCCCAGTTCTGAATGAAGGAATGACTTCCTTTTATATTGCAACACTTGGGCCTTGTACTTGTATTCTCCTGAATTTAAGGTCACGCGAATTCCCCTAAATTCCACATCTAGGTTACTAACAAATAGGCTATTTGTTAGGTTCGTTAAATGTAGCTTGGTTGTTGGTTTCCTGGATTTTCTCTCAGCTGTTGAATCCCTGAAGAATAGCCTGAGAAAAATGCTGAAACAGAAAAACTAAACAACCTACAATTTAGCATATGCTGTCAGGAATGAATGTCACAACATTCAGCTTGACATCAAGGACCATATGCTAAGTCTGTTTTTCCTGAAAACAGACTGTACAAAATTTGTTGAACTGTACAGGACCAATTTGTCCATTCTACAGTAACAGCTTACATTAATAAATGTCAAAGCATCTAATTTGACATTTACACATTTAGCCTTAAGTCAGTTCTGTTATTGAAGAACAGACTGAGAAACATACTGAAGTGTAGCAGAACACCACTCTGTCTATTGTTCAGTATATGCTGTCAATGATGAATGTCATAACATCCAGTTTGACATTCAGACAGTAGGCCTTATGCCAGGTCTGGTATTTCCTTGATAACCAGACTGAAAATAAATACTGAGTTCTAACAGAACACCAACTGTTCTATTCCTCAGTATCTGCTGACAGGGATGAATGTCACAACATCCAATTTGACATTCAATACATCCTGTATTAGCTAATCCTGCAGTAAACTACTCAAGTATGTCATGACATCAGTCAAGACATCAGAGTACAGCTAGATATTCTAACCTACAATGCAGTCACACAAACATCTCCACAGCATGTCATAACATCAGTCAAGACATTAGAATCCAGCTAGTGTTTTACCATACAATGTAGCCAATTAAACACCTACAGACTTCACATGATATCAGTCGTTCTTTAGCAAATCAGGTTGTGAGTGATTCGACATGGGAAGCTTACAGAAGCTGGTTGGATTCCAAGACTTCTAAGCTGAAGGATTTTGGGTATACTCTTGCTGAAATAAAATTTCGTTCTGGGTCCGTTTCCTTAATGGAGCTCTGGAAGTTAACAAACTCCCAACTTTGTCTTCCTGCTCCATAAATCAAGGAAGTTACTCTTGATGTTATGGAAGAAGAAGCTTCTCCAGAAATAGAGATTATTCAGCATATTGAGTCTGCTTCATAAGTTGATGCTGCTTCTAAACCTCAAGATGGTGTTATGGAAGAAGGTGTTACTCGGATTGTTGTCTCTGAAGCTTCTGCCTCTCGTCCTATTCATGTTGCACTTCTGAAGACTATTGAGGAAATCAAGGCTAACAATGCAAGGGTCAATGAGCGTCTGGACAAATAGGATCTCATGTTTCAGTTGATTCTCTCAAGACTTCCTCTGCTTCCTCTTCCTCCTTAGAACCCTTAGTTTTCTTTTTGAGTTTCTTGAAATTTTCTTTTGTTTTTGTCAATTGTATCTTGCACTACCTTTTGGAATTTTTCAATGAAATATGTTTGTTTCTATTCATTTATTTTTTGTCTTATATCTTTTTGATTGATGACAAAGGGGGAGAAAACATAACGTATCTAAGGGGAAGAATTAGTGTTTATTTTGATATCTAATTTCCTTAATTAAAAACCCAAACATTGATTAATGTTTCTGCTAAGAACTACTTTGAAAAAGAGTTTGTTAAGTGTTTTGCAAGGTCATATCTCAAGAATCAGAATGGTTAAAATCCAATATCTGAAGATGTCATGAAGAATCAAAGATCAAAATATAAGTTACCAGTTTCTGATGAAATGGTCTTCTATCTGAGTCTGAACTCCTTCATGCTGAAATTGAATATCAGATTCAAAGAACTAATATTCATGTTCTTAACCTAAAACATTAAGTACTAAGCATCGAAATATTTTTGAAAAGTTTTTTCTGAAAATCATGGTTTCTCTATAAGGGAGTTTTTCTTCTATAGTAACCAGACTTGAAAAGTCAAAGTTCCGATAAGAAAATCTGCTCTGTTAAAGAATATAACCATCTCTAAAGTTTCTTCAAAAAGAACTCAACAAAGATTCCGAAGTAAATATTTTGAAGTGACACCTATTAGAATGATGATGTAGAAACCAGTACTCTGGACAACATCAATCAACTTCTAAAGATAAACCATATTCTGTCAAAAATTCACTATGGTATTTCAAAAAGGTTAATTAGGAAAATGTTATTTCATTCTGATTTTATCTTTATAGGATTATACATCTCAGGGGGAGCTTTATGCTTCTGTAAGCCGTATTCTTCTGTGATAACCTTTGTAGCGGTAAATTCATGACCATTAAGTTATGGATAAACTTAACGTCAATAAGACAAGAGTCTCCACCGCGCTTTTATTGTTTCCAAAGGAAAAGGGAAAAGTACGAAAAAACCCAAAGATAATAAGTTTTCAAATCAAAACTAATAAAATGCCAGAGATTACAAGTAAGGGGGTTGGTTACACAAAGGGAAGGTGTTATCACCCAAAGTATCCTAGGTACTCCTAGGGAGCCCTTTTTTATGTGTGTATGTGTTTTTGGTATAAAAGATATTTGCAACAAATAGAGTGTGGGGATAAGAAAAGAATTCATTAATTATATTTTTGTGTTTGACAAGACCTTCGGACTTGTGCCTACGTACCAACATAAAAATGAGGCATCAAAACCTCGTAGTTCGTGGTATCAATTTCAAAATGAGTGAATTATTTTTAACAAAAAATTAAATTTTAAAGAGGCACAAAGGGCCTAAAAAAGTTTTCATGAGTGTTAGTTCTTTTTTTCTTTTGAAATTCTAAGTCAATATGGTTAAGTTCATTTACAAGTTTGATTAAGAAAAAAGTGTAAAAATGCAACGACATAAGGCCATAGTTTCTAATTTGCAATAAGGTATAAGTTTAGAAATCACAAGCAAAGAATATTTTGAAAGGGGGGAGAGATTTGAAATTTAAGAAATGGGAGGAGATGATGAGACTAATCCTAAGCAAAAATTTAAAAGTTAAGAGTTGAAAAGATCTGACCAATGGGATGCAATCCAATAGACAAGAATGTCATATAGAAACTCACTTTTCCTTTGCACTTTAAATCAAGCAATATCAATAATCAAGTAGAAAAATGAAGAGCAAGGGATCAAATAAAGATAGCCACATCCAAGCTAACAACTTCATAGTCTTCTTCTTAATCTTCCCATGTATCAAATGCATACTCCTTGAATGGCTCAGAATAAGGCATTAGACACAGGTTCAAGGTAACATTTGCATCAAGACCATGTAGAAGATGAACTCAAGTGGATCCTAATACTTGCATCAAATGAAAACTCAAATCAAAATAATTTGGTTTCAGAAATGTTGGCATTGGCCAAGTCCTTTTGCATATGGAATGTTGCCTAATTCTAAGTCCAAAGCTCAGATCAAATCCAACAGTCCACGCAAACATTTTTTAGGTTTTTTTTGTTGTTTATTAGGTATTTTAAGGTCCTAAGACCACAAACACAAACAATATACACAAATAAATATATACAATCACAATATATGGCTCAAGTGAGCAAAGTGAAAATGACATAAACATAAACAAGTTAAATGATATGTGAATAAATGACTTGAATTTAAATTGCATAAAGTAAATGACTTGAAATTAAAATCAATAATAGTAAAAGTTAGTCAAATGTTAGTTTATTAGATGTTAGTGAAGTTTTGTTTTTCAATTGATTAAGTCATTCTTTGGAGAACACTCAATATTCTAAATCCAATTATTTTAATCCAACAAAAGTCAAATCAACCTTGACTAAGGCCCAAACACATAGTCAAACTTCACAAGTCAATAAAAATGGCTCAACATAAATTCTACACAATTAATCAATTAAAAATCAAATTAAAATGCATTTAAATTAAATTATGTTTGATCAAAAACCTAAAACCTCTTCAAAACACCAAATAAATGGCCAAGAGATTATCATAGGTCAAACAAGGTCAAAGGACCTTGGACAAAAAATTTCATAATTTTTGAAAAGTCAGAAGTATTTTTAAACAATTAAAAATATGCACAAAAACAATTAAATCATGAAAAATATCAAAATTAATCCAAAAAATAATTTTATATCAGAAAATGAAAGAGGAAAATATTTGAATTTTTTTGGTGAAAGTCCCATATTTTTTGGATTAAAAATGAAATTGATATGAATTAATTAAAAATAAGGGATTAAATGAAATAATCAGAAATTCAAAAAAAGGAGAACCATCTGATCTCCCTCATTAATTGAGGTGGCATATCAGATGGTCATACCACACGCTCCATCATGTTCCAGAGTCAATGCGTGTACACGCATGGTAATCAGAAGCAACGCATGAGATTAAAACAATTCAAAGGAATCAGATGGCCTGGATTGATCTAGTGCACCACCGGAGCCCTAGCTTCGGTCATCTTCTCCGATGAGGACCACCAGACTGGTCCAACTCAAACCTTATGAAATATGAAAAGTGAATACACTAATTTGAAGGAAAAATGCTCAAGAGCACGAATTTGGCCTCAATTTTGTCCAATTCCAAGTATATAAAAAGATATATGGATTTGAATTTTGAGGATCATGAACTGAGTTGCTTCGATTTGACCTCAAAGCAACTCAATCTTCTTGCCTACATTGATAAGACTTCAGACAACCAAAAATCAACAAGAATGGAGTTTCAGATTGGCACGATCTTGCTTTCAATTATGCTTGGTCTTGCTTCAGATGCTTGATGGAAGTGAAATGGATCAAATAAAGGGATGGACTCTTGGAGTTTCAATCTCAAAACAGTTGGAGATTTGAAACTCGACTTTCAAAGAAAATCTTCAAGCTTATCCTTTAATGGTGAGGGTTTGGGGTTATTGATTCAAAGCTTGGGCATGAGGTCCTTAATTATGAGCAATGAGGGTCTTATTTATAGGCCATGATATTGATTTTGCACACTTTCAAATTTGACAAATTTTGAAATTCTCCTTTGCATGGTTGCATGAGCATGTGCTAGGCCCGTGAGATGATGTGATCTGATCCATAATTGAATGTTAATCATGTTGAAATTGTAACACCCCGATAAAAATAAGATAATTATTTAATTTAAGTTAATATTATATTTATTAATTTAATTAAATAATTGGAATTTTTGGATTATTATTATTATTATTATTATTGGAATAATAATTATTGGAAAATATATATGTTGGAAATAAGGAAAAAGAGTTTCATTTTTGGTAAAGAGGGTTTTACGTGAAAAGCAGAGAAGCGGCTGAAAAGAGGAAAAGGGCAAAGAGGCAGAGCAAGAGGAAGAAGGTTGGAGAAGAGAAAAGCTTGAAGCTTAAAGATTCGCCGGATTAACTCAGGTAAGGGGGGTTTATCGTCGTTTAATGGGTATTATGGGTTAACATGTAATGGGTAGTGATGAACCGTTGAATTGACCCTAATTGGGATGTTGAATGCTGGAAATTTGTGTTGGATAAGTTGTGTTAAAGTTGTAATTGAATCTGTATTTGTGTGAGTTGTAAATTCCCGAACGTATAGCTTTTTACGGAATCGGAATCGGAGGTTCGGAAGTCCTCCAACGGCGGAAAATGCGGAGAATTCTGCATTCTGCTTCGTGTTAGCGCAGGAACAGCTTTCTGTCTTGCGTTAACCGGTTAACCCAGGGTGTTAACCGGTTAACACTGTTATGAACTGTGAAAATATTGTTGTTTTGCTTGCGTTAACCGGTTAACCCAGGGCGTTAACCGGTTAACACTGTTGTGGTTTCTGAGAAATTGCTGTTCTGTCTGCGTTAACCGGTTAACCCAGGGCGTTAACCGGTTAACACTGTTAAGTTTTGCCAGGAAGCGTGTTTTGGTCTGCGTTAACCGGTTAACACTGTTGAAAAGTGGGAAAATTGGTATTTTAAATGTTGTGTACATATTTGATGGTTGGCCTATATCGGTATGTGATATAGTAGGGATTATTTCCCGTTGTTTTGAGTAGTATAGGTATTAGTAGAGTGTGCTAATACTGTGATTGATTAATTGGCATGACATGATATGATTATGTGATAAATATGCTGATGAGGTGTGAAAATATGCATAATATTGTGAATGTATATATTATGCATGTGTTGGTGAATGGACTGTTTTATGGCTTAGAGTGTGAGCATATGTCCATTGTGGATTGTTGTTGATGATGTTGCATTGCTAGGTGAATTAGCATGCATATTGTGGCCTTTATGGTGGTAGCTAATTCCCATGGTGAGGAATTAGTGAGTAAATCATTGTAGATTGTTGTTGATGTTTGCATGCTAGATGATTAGCGTGCATAGCATGGCCCTTGGGGTGGTAGCTAATTCCCGTGGTGAGGAATTAGTGAGTGAGTCACTAGGTCTCAAATGAGTGGGACTAGTGGGCTTGGTAGCCGTATCTGGATTTGATCGGTGAGGTGAACTATATGTTCACGAATAGTCGGTACCGCATGCATGGAGTCTCATTGCATAATGTATGTATTGTGTATAATATGAATGGATGTGTTCCAATATTATACGTGTGTTTTGATGTTTATGTTGAGCATGATTATGATGTTTGAGTGGAGGTTGTCGTTACCGAATGTGTGATATGATTAGGGTGATTAATGTGTTATTTACTTAGCATTACATGATATTTTATAATGCTTATTATATCGATTGAGGAACTCACCCTTACAACTATTTTTCAGGTAACGAGCAGTGATTGAGTAGAAGCTAGTGCTTGGAGTCTAGTGTAGTCTCCTTAGTGGGTCATGCTCTGATAGATGTAACATCGGGACGGGATGTTTTACCTTGTTGAATAATTTTACATGTAATGTGTTACATGTTCTGCATGATTGATTTGATTTCTATCCGCTGCGTATTGTGCAAATGCTTTATGTTTTGAATTAATAAAAGAGCATGACAGTTATTATGGTGAATGGTGTGAAATGATTGTGTGACACCCTTAATTGCATAATTACTCTGATTGATATATTGCTATTTTAATTAAACATTTGGGGTATTTTAGAAGGGTGTTACATTAGTGGTATCAGAGCATAGTCGGTCGAGTCGAGTCGTAATTATTCTGTTTTCCCTGTACGGGATAGGTGTTGTGTAACCCTATCAGTACTTATTGTTTTATCTTGTTGGATTAACTCAGAATAGAGATGGCTGGAAGAGGTAGAGACGATGTTGCGATTGCTGAGGCTCTGGGTATGCTAGCTGGAGTACTTGGGGGAAATTCGAATGTTGTGGGAATGGGAGCTGCTCGTCAACTGAGTGAGTTCCAGAAGAACAATCCTCCAATGTTTAAGGGAGCATACGATCCAGATGGTGCTCAGAAGTGGTTAAAGGAGATCGAGAGGATCTTCCGAGTGACTGAGTGTGCCGATAACCAGAAGGTCAGGTTCGGTACGCATATGCTGTCAGAAGAAGCAGATGATTGGTGGGTTGCTACCCGCACTGAGTTGGAATCTGCTGGGAATGCTGAGATCACTTGGGCTGTGTTCCGAGAGAGATTCCTGAGGAAGTACTTTCCAGAGGATGTCAGAGGAAAGAAAGAGATAGAGTTCTTGGAATTGAAGCAGGGCAGCCGGTCTGTTATTGAGTATGCTGCTAAGTTCACAGAGTTGTCGAAGTATTACACTCCCTATGATGAGGCTACTGGGGAATTCTCGAAATGTGTGAAGTTTGAGAACGGGTTGCGTCCCGAGATCAAGCAGGCTATTGGATATCAGCGGATCAGAGTGTTTTCTGATTTGGTTGACTGTTGCAGGATTTTTGAACAGGATACCAAAGCCAGAGCGGAGAGCTATCAGCAGAGGGTTGATAGGAAAGGCAAGAATCAGAATGATCGTGGGAAACCGTATGCAGCTGGCAAAGGTTTCCAGAGACAGAGTGGGATGAAGAGGCCTAGTGGGGGAGACTCTAGTGCCCCTGCTAAGTGTTACAGATGTGGTCAGGCTGGACATCGTGTCCATGAGTGTACCAGTGCTGAGAAGAAGTGTTTCAAGTGTGGCAAAGGTGGTCACTTGGCTGCAGAGTGCCGGTTGAAGACTATGACTTGTTTCAACTGTGGAGAGGTGGGTCATATCAGTCCACAGTGTCCTAGGCCGAAGAGAGAGAACCAGTCGGGAGGCAAGGTCTTTGCTTTATCGGGTTCTGAGACTTCTGCAGATGATCGGTTGATCCGAGGTACGTGTTATATTAATGGCTTTCCTCTTGTAGCTATTATTGACACAGGTGCTACTCATTCCTTTATATCTTTGGATTGTGCTGTGAAACTTAAGTTAGAGATATCTGAGATGCATGGAAGTATGGTGATTGATACTCCTGCGAAGGGTTCAGTGACTACTACTTTAGTTTGTTTAAATTGTCCTTTGAGTATTTTTGGTAGAGACTTTGGGATGGACCTAGTGTGTCTTCCACTAGTGCAGGTTGACGTTATTCTGGGTATGAACTGGTTGGTGTTTAACCGAGTCTATATCAATTGTTTTGATAAGACTGTGATCTTTCCTGAGATTGAGGAAGGAAAGGATTTGTTTCTATCAGCGAGGTAGGTGAATGAAGCAGTAGCAGATGGGGCAGAGTTGTTTATGTTGTTAGCGACTTTGGAGGCTAAAGATAAACTGATGATTTGCGATCTAGCTGTGGTGTGTGATTTTCCTAATGTGTTTCCGGAAGAAGTGAATGAATTACCGCCAGAGCGTGAAGTTGAGTTCTCGATTGATTTGGTACCTGGTACTAGGCCGGTGTCGATGGCTCCGTACCGTATGTCTGCTGTTGAGTTAGCTGAATTGAAGAGTCAGCTGGAAGATCTGTTGGATAAGAAGTTTATTCGTCCGAGTGTGTCACCGTGGGGTGCACCAGTGTTATTGGTTAAGAAGAAAGAAGGTACTATGAGGTTGTGTGTGGACTACAGGCAACTGAATAAAGTGACGATCAAGAATCGGTATCCTTTGCCGAGGATTGATGATTTGATGGATCGGTTGGTTGGTGCGAGTGTGTTCAGCAAAATAGATTTGAGGTCGGGATATCATCAGATACGTGTGAAAACTGAGGATATTCAGAAGACTGCCTTCAGAACAAGGTATGGACATTATGAGTATTCTGTAATGCCTTTTGGTGTGACTAATGCGCCTGGAGTATTTATGGAATATATGAATAGGATTTTCCATCCGTACCTAGATCAGTTTGTTGTGGTGTTTATTGATGATATTTTGGTGTATTCGAAATCTGAAGAAGAGCATGCTGAGCATTTGAGAGTGGTTTTAGGAGTTCTACGAGAAAAGAAGTTATTTGCTAAACTGTCAAAGTGTGAATTTTGGTTAGAAGAGGTTAGTTTTCTTGGTCATGTGATTTCAAGAGATGGTGTTGCTGTTGATCCTTCTAAGATAGAAGCGGTATCTAAGTGGGAAGCTCCGAAGTCAGTTTCGGAGATAAGGAGTTTTCTTGGTTTGGCTGGTTATTATAGGAAGTTCATCGAGGGATTTTCTAAGTTGGCGTTACCGTTGACGATGTTGACTAGAAAGGGGCAAGCGTTTGTTTGGGACTCAAAATGTGAAGAAGGTTTCCAAGAGTTAAAGAGAAGGTTAACTACTGCTCCTATTCTGATATTACCGAGTTCGTCGGAATCATTTGAGGTTTACTGTGATGCTTCATTGTTGGGTTTGGGTGGTGTGTTGATGCAGAATAAGCAGGTTATAGCTTATGCTTCGAGACAGCTGAGGGTTCATGAGAGGAACTATCCGACGCACGATTTAGAGTTGGCAGCTGTGGTGTTTGTTCTGAAGTTATGGAGGCATTACTTGTACGGGTCAAGATTTGAGGTTTTCAGTGACCATAAAAGTTTAAAGTATTTGTTTGATCAGAAAGAGCTGAATATGAGACAGAGGAGATGGTTAGAGTTTCTGAAGGATTATGACTTTGGTTTGAATTACCATCCGGGTAAAGCAAACGTAGTGGCTGATGCATTGAGTCGGAAATCATTGCATATGTCTATGTTAATGGTTAAGGAATTGGATTTAATTGAGCAGTTTAGAGATTTGAGTTTGGTGTGTGAGAGTACTCACAATAGTGTTAAATTGGGAATGTTGAAGTTAACGAGTGGTATTCTGGATGAGATTAGAGAGGGTCAGAAATCCGATGTGCTTTTGGTTGATAAGTTGACTTTGGTGAATCAAGGTCAAGGTGGTGAATTCAGAGTTGATGAGAATGGTGTTTTGAAATTTGGTAATCGGGTGTGTATTCCGGATGTTACCGAACTTAAGAAGAGTATTCTTGAGGAAGGACATCGTAGTGGCCTGAGTATTCATCCTGGGGCTACGAAGATGTATCATGATTTGAAAAAGTTATTTTGGTGGCCGGGAATGAAAAGAGAAATTGCGAGTTTTGTTTATTCTTGTTTGACTTGTCAGAAGTCAAAGATTGAGCATCAGAAGCCGTCTGGGCTAATGCAACCGTTGGCTATTCCAGAGTGGAAGTGGGATAGTATCAGTATGGATTTTGTTTCTAGTTTACCGAGGACGATTAAGAACTTTGAAGCTATTTGGGTGATTGTTGACAGATTGACGAAATCGGCTCATTTCATTCCGATCAGAATGGATTATCCGTTAGAGAGATTAGCCGAGTTGTATATTGAGAAGATTGTAAGTTTGCATGGTATTCCGTCTAGTATTGTTTCGGACAGAGATCCTAGATTTACATCGAAGTTTTGGGAAGGTTTGCAGAAGGCTTTGGGAACTAAGCTAAGATTGAGTTCTGCATATCATCCGCAAACTGATGGTCAGACTGAGAGGACGATTCAGTCACTAGAGGATCTTTTGAGGGCTTGTGTTTTGGAAAAGGGAGGTGCTTGGGATTGTTATTTACCTTTGATTGAGTTTACCTACAACAATAGTTTTCATTCGAGCATTGGTATGGCACCGTTTGAAGCCTTGTATGGTAGGAGATGTCGGACACCTTTATGTTGGTATGAGTCCGGTGAGAGTGTTGTAGTTGGACCGGAGATTGTTCAACAAACTACGGAAAAGATTAAGATGATTCAGGAGAAGATGAGAATTGCTCAGAGTCGTCAGAAGAGTTATCACGACAAGAGGAGGAAGGCACTTGAGTTCCAAGAGGGAGATCATGTGTTTCTTCGTGTTACTCCGATAACTGGGGTTGGTCGAGCTTTGAAGTCGAAGAAGTTGACACCTCGATTTATTGGTCCTTATCAGATTTTGGAGAGGATAGGGGAGGTAGCCTATCGTATCGCTTTACCGCCGTCACTTGCGAATTTGCATGAGGTTTTTCATGTGTCTCAGTTGAGGAGGTACATTCCTGATCCGTCGCATGTAGTCCAAATAGATGATGTACAGGTGAGAGATAACCTGACTGTTGAAACATCACCTATGAGGATCGAGGATCGAGAGTTGAAGCAGTTGCGGGGTAAAGAGATTGCTTTGGTAAAGGTAGCTTGGGGAGGACCAGCAGGTGGCAATGTGACTTGGGAACTTGAGAGTCAGATGAAGGAGTCTTATCCGGAGTTATTCGCTTGAGGTATGTTTTCGAGGACGAAAACTCTTTTAGTGGGGGAGAGTTGTAACACCCCGATAAAAATAAGATAATTATTTAATTTAAGTTAATATTATATTTATTAATTTAATTAAATAATTGGAATTTTTGGATTATTATTATTATTATTATTATTATTGGAATAATAATTATTGGAAAATATATATGTTGGAAATAAGGAAAAAGAGTTTCATTTTTGGTAAAGAGGGTTTTACGTGAAAAGCAGAGAAGCGGCTGAAAAGAGGAAAAGGGCAAAGAGGCAGAGCAAGAGGAAGAAGGTTGGAGAAGAGAAAAGCTTGAAGCTTAAAGATTCGCCGGATTAACTCAGGTAAGGGGGGTTTATCGTCGTTTAATGGGTATTATGGGTTAACATGTAATGGGTAGTGATGAACCGTTGAATTGACCCTAATTGGGATGTTGAATGCTGGAAATTTGTGTTGGATAAGTTGTGTTAAAGCTGTAATTGAATCTGTATTTGTGTGAGTTGTAAATTCTCGAACGTATAGCTTTTTACGGAATCGGAATCGGAGGTCCGGAAGTCCTCCAACGGCGGAAAATGCGGAGAATTCTGCATTCTGCTTCGTGTTAGCGCAGGAACAGCTTTCTGTCTTGCGTTAACCGGTTAACCCAGGGTGTTAACCGGTTAACACTGTTATGAACTGTGAAAATATTGCTGTTTTGCTTGCGTTAACCGGTTAACCCAGGGCGTTAACCGGTTAACACTGTTGTGGTTTCTGAGAAATTGTTGTTCTGTCTGCGTTAACCGGTTAACCCAGGGCGTTAACCGGTTAACACTGTTAAGTTTTGCCAGGAAGCGTGTTTTGGTCTGCGTTAACCGGTTAACCCAGGGCGTTAACCGGTTAACACTGTTGAAAAGTGGGAAAATTGGTATTTTAAATGTTGTGTACATATTTGATGGTTGGCCTATATCGGTATGTGATATAGTAGGGATTATTTCCCGTTGTTTTGAGTAGTATAGGTATTAGTAGAGTGTGCTAATACTGTGATTGATTAATTGGCATGACATGATATGATTATGTGATAAATATGCTGATGAGGTGTGAAAATATGCATAATGTTGTGAATGTATATATTATGCATGTGTTGGTGAATGGACTGTTTTATGGCTTAGAGTGTGAGCATATGTCCATTGTGGATTGTTGTTGATGATGTTGCATTGCTAGGTGAATTAGCATGCATATTGTGGCCTTTATGGTGGTAGCTAATTCCCATGGTGAGGAATTAGTGAGTAAATCATTGTAGATTGTTGTTGATGTTTGCATGCTAGATGATTAGCGTGCATAGCATGGCCCTTGGGGTGGTAGCTAATTCCCGTGGTGACGAATTAGTGAGTGAGTCACTAGGTCTCAAATGAGTGGGACTAGTGGGCTTGGTAGCCGTATCTGGATTTGATCGGTGAGGTGAACTATATGTTCACGAATAGTCGGTACCGCATGCATGGAGTCTCATTGCATAATGTATGTATTGTGTATAATATGAATGGATGTGTTCCAATATTATACGTGTGTTTTGATGTTTATGTTGAGCATGATTATGATGTTTGAGTGGAGGTTGTCGTTACCGAATGTGTGATATGATTAGGGTGATTAATGTGTTATTTACTTAGCATTACATGATATTTTATAATGCTTATTATATCGATTGAGGAACTCACCCTTACAACTATTTTTCAGGTAACGAGCAGTGATTGAGTAGAAGCTAGTGCTTGGAGTCTAGTGTAGTCTCCTTAGTGGGTCATGCTCTGATAGATGTAACATCGGGACGGGATGTTTTACCTTGTTGAATAATTTTACATGTAATGTGTTACATGTTCTGCATGATTGATTTGATTTCTATCCGCTGCGTATTGTGCAAATGCTTTATGTTTTGAATTAATAAAAGAGCATGACAGTTATTATGGTGAATGGTGTGAAATGATTGTGTGACACCCTTAATTGCATAATTACTCTGATTGATATATTGCTATTTTAATTAAATATTTGGGGTATTTTAGAAGGGTGTTACAGAAACCATGTTGGAAAGCCATGTAAATGTGTATGAAAAATGGAAGTGGAAAACATCCAAATGGTCTTTCAACTTGCACCCATGTGCAAGTCCTTCATACTTTGGCCAAATGAGATGATCTTGGGCTTTTTTGAAAGGTGAGATCAAGGGGAAAAACTTTAATGTTGAACACTTTTTCATTTGAAGCTTGGATCATGATAAATTTTGAGGTGGAAGTTTGGAAAATCAAACATATTTGAAAATTTTCTAAGTACCAAGCCATTTGTTCATTTCTTCCACCTTGAATAACTTTTTCTATGGACTTCAAATGAGAAACTTTCCTTCATCAAAGTTGTAGACCTTTAAAACCTATTAAATTGGTCACAAATTTGCCCTATTTGGATTTGGCATGAAGGAGTTATGCATTTTAGAAGTTGAGGAAAATCACTTGTTCAATGGTATTGGCCCAAAATGACCTATAATGTTTCCTCTTGGAACATGCATTTCCAGGTTGAATTTGCACTTCCTCCGAACATGAAAGTTGAAGTAGACACCTTGAGTTTGACCATGCAATTTGAATTGGTTTCATCTCATAAACATTGAGCAAGTTATGGTCTTGGGAAGTTGACCTCCAAACTAGGGTTCAGACAAAATGACCTATAATCTTTTACCATAAAAAATGACTTTCCAAGCAAAACTAGCTTTATACTTCAACATGAAAGTTGTTTGGAATGTCATTTAGAGTAACATTTCTCTTAGAATAATTTTCATACGACAAAAATTGTAGGAGATAGGGTGTAGGGAACCCCATTTTTGACTAGTTGACTTTCTCTGGTCAACCACCATGAACCACCTTGCTAGCTTGACTTTCTCTTGATTTTTGGGACTCATGGAGGATCATATATGTGTAAGATGATTTAATATGAAGTATCCCCTGAAAATTTTGATCAATTGTTGAAGAAGTCACAGGAGATACCCAGATGAATTAGGGTTTCCAAGGCAAACAAAACTCCAAACTCTTGATGACTTCTTAATCAAAATAACATGTGAAGAATATGGGGAACCAATATGATGCTTAGAGCCAATGTAAGCCATTTCTTTATTGTGTTCCTTGCATTGAGGGTCTTAAACCCTATATATGAGTTTGATAGAGCATAGGTGAGCATGCACACTACCTACAAAAGAGTTAAACTATACATTGACATATTTTTGATATTTTGGTTAGTAAATAATGAAAAACAAAGTATGATACAATCAAATATGCTTGGTGATCTCTCCCACTGCAAACCCAATGAAGGAGGGTTAAGGAGGGTGTCAAGGTGTGATCCCAATGCAAATGCATATAATGATATGGCATGAGGGATCTTAGGGTCAAAATTGGGGTCTTACAGCTGCTCCTGTTCAAGGACAATTCTAACTGAGGAGATGAAGGTTAAAATCTTCGTATCAACTGAGTAGAATGGACTTGAATAACAATAATAGAAACAAATTTTGGTCCCTAAGAGACCTTATGATGCATATGATATGAAATGTTAAAATAATCTCTGTGGAGAAAATGTTGCCACAAAGGAAAAAGAATTCTGAGATATTGAAAATCCGCAGGGGCATAATGCATTCTTTTAAGGAAAACTCGTTGGGGGGACAAAGACTCTAGGGGATAAAAAGTTGTGCGTAGGCCAGGCTACGCCTTAAAACTTCTTGGGGGACACGAGGGATTCCATGAAAATAAATCAGTGGAAGTACTCAGCCGGGGATAAAGGAAAAATCTGCAGGGGAAACGGGTAAATCAGGACAGACTGAAATACCCGATCCAAACAGGGGACAACGATTTCACTAAGGAAATACACACTCAAACTCACTGGGGAAGAAAAGAACTTCAACGCAGGAGTACCAAAAGTATGTCATCTATTTCCGGTTACTGGGTAAGGAGATAACATAGTCTGACAGAGAGGGCATCCGTTACCGGTTAGGGTAAACATATCAAGGATGACTTGCTGAGGGCAACAGGAGGTGTATCCATTACCAGTTACTGGGTAAGAATAACCTGCTGAGGAAAAGCCAAATAGGATTTACAACTACCGATTACTGGGCAGAAGACCAAAGAAAGAGAATATCTATCACTAGTTAAAGTAAACATATCAAGGATAGACTTAAAGGGAAGAATATCCGTCATCGGCTAGGATGAACATATCAAGGATAGACTGCCGGGGAAAAAGTAGGAATTACATCTATCAGTTACTCGATAGAATACCGAAAAGAGAATATTCGTCGTCGGTTAAGATGAACATATCAAGGATAGACTCCAAGGGAACGTAGGGTTTACAACTGCCAGTTACTGGGCAGAAGACCGCAAAGAGGAGGAAACCCGTCATCGGTTAAGATGATCATATCAAGGATTAACTCTCTAGGGAATGAAATAGGGATTCTGACTACCTTTTTACTGGGTAGAAAACCAAAAAAGAAAATATTCGTCACCGTTTAGGATGAACACATCAAGGATAAACTCAAAGGGAAGAATGTCCGTCATCGGTTAAGATGAACATATCAAGGACAAACCGCGTGGGAAGACGTAAAACGAATCCGCTGGCGAAAACAAAAGGAAGTAGGTCACTGTTACCGGGTATTGGGTAAAAGTAAAGCACTCGTAAATCGAGAAGAATATTACCAGTTACTGGGTAATAGACTCTCAGGGGACCAAAAGCATCGATCTAGGTAAGAGCTAGAAAGAAACAGTCAATCAAAGACTCGACCCGATGAGGATATAACTCAAGGGGAGTGGTTTCATCCAGATAATCTACTGGGGAGGAAGCTGGAATAATAATCATCCACGAGAAAACAAACTCAGTGGGGGAATGAGAAAGGTTAAAAAAAATATGCTTAAGGGGTTGACACTCTACAATTGAAGGAGGACAGACACACCAAATCTGCGTGGGGGAAATGATATCACCATAGCAAAGGAAAATAATGAATCACAAAGTGTAATAATAATGCAATAATAAAATTTATGCTTGTATATGTATATGTATATGATTGATTGATGATTATGTTGACAAGAATAATCACAAAGGATAAAATTGCTATGATTCATCGATACAACACTCGGCTAATCTCAACAGGATGGAGGCATCTTCCAGAGAAAAAGAGATTTGGGGATGGACATAAACCATCCATAATCAAAGGTTTGATCCTGGATGGGGAAAGTGAGAGGATCTACTGAGGATTTGAATCATCGACCCTGCGGGGAATTTTAGGTCAACATCATACAAATGGGAGACAACCTCGCAGAGGATCAAAAATACTGCTCAAGAATCAGTGCTAACGGGGATCCGGGATAACTCCACTAGCAACCTGAGGGGAAGAAAACTCATGATGGACTCACGCAAACTGTTGAGAATATGTGCCTCTAGTTCAGCTGGGAATGTGATCGCAAACTCAACTGGGGAAATTGACTCGTTGTTGGAGAGGAAGAGGTGATCAAACCAACTGCTCGGGGAAGACCACCAATGTTCCGCCTTACCTGTTTTCAGACTGCTGCTGACATTTCTTAAATGCAGTTGATTGCTCTTTAAAAGTAATTGTTTTTATTATTTTAAGAAAAAAAATTGATTTTATTGATTTAAGTATTTCAAAATTATCATCATAAAAAATTCAATTCTATTTTAGCTGAAAGATAAAATAGAGTAGAAACGATTGGATAAAAAGCTCAACTTTATTTAATAGAATGGCAGTCTGTAAATGACAAGACTCCATAGATCTTCACAAAAGTTGAAAATGGTAATTTACATGGAAAAGGGATACATTGAATACAATGATCACTGATCCTTCTACCAACTTTGCTATCCACTGTGCTCTTGGCTTCGGCTGAAAATGATGAATCGGTGTTGACTGACTTACTCAAGAATGTCTTCAAGACTGAGGATCAACCGAATGTAGTTACTTGCCATAATCCCTAATTTTTGCATATATTGCCCCAAGGTGGGGTACTCAACCTATTGGGATGAATTTCTATTTTATGTATCTAACTTTTGCCTAGAATTCCCTTTCGGGTTTTCAATCCACTAGGACGCTCATTTTTGCCTAAGCCGCCCTTTCGGGTTTTTAACTTAGCGAGTTGTTCTTTTCTTTTTATGAAAAGTATTTCTTGACTGCACCGGCATTAACAGGACGAGTGAACTCTTCCCCATCCATAGTTGTAAGAATCAAAGTACCGCCTAAAAGGGCTCTCTTGACAATATATGGGCCTTCATAATTAGGAGTCCATTTTCCCCTAGCATCTGGTTTGAAAGATAGAATCTTCTTGAGAACAAGTTCACCTTCTTTGAACACACGAGGTCTGACCTTCTTATCAAATGCTTTCTTCATTCTTTGTTGATATAACTGAACAAGACACATGGCAGTCAACCTCTCCTCTTCAATTAAATTCAGCTGGTCATACCTGGTCTGACACCATTTAGCTTCAGTCAACTTGGCTTCCATCAGCGCACATAGTGATGGGATCTCAACCTTTACTGGGAGCACAAGTTCCATACCATAAACAAGTGAGAAAGGAGTTTCCCATGTTGAAGTGCGGATAGATGTACGATACCCATGCAAATAAAATGGGAGTATTTCATGTCAATCCTTGTATGTTACAACCATTTTCTGAATGATCTTCTTAATGTTCTTATTTGCAGCTTCCACAACCCCATTCATCTTAGGTCTGTAGGGGGAAGAATTATGGTGTGCAATCTTGAATTCTTTACAAAGAGCTTCCACCATGTTATTATTCAAGTTCGATCCATTATCAGTAATGATCTTACTTGACACACCATAGTGGCATATAATCCAATTCTCGATAAACCTTATAACAACTTGCTTGGTTACATTCGCATACGATGCCGTTTCTACCCACTTTGTGAAGTAGATAATAGCCACCAGAATGAAACGATGTCCGTTCAAAGCTTTAGGCTCAATCATACCAATCATATCAATTCCCCACATGGAGAAGGGCCATGGAGAGGAAATAACATTTAACAGTGTCGGAGGAACATGAATCTTATCTGCGTAGATTTGACACTTGTGGCATTTCTTCACAAACTTGCAACAGTGAGATTCCATTGTCAGCCAATAGTAACCTGCTCTCAACATCTTCTTCGCCATAGCATGTCCATTGGAATGGGTACCAAAGGAACCTTCATGGAATTCAGTCATTAATAGATTTGTTTCATGTCTATCCACGCATATGAGCAGAACCATATCAAAGTTTCTCTTGTAAAGCACGTCACCATTCAGGTAGAAATTGCCAACTAATCTCCTCAAAGCCTTCTTGTCTTTCAAAGATGCCCCAGGCGGGTAAACCTAACTTTGGAGGAAACTCTTGATATTAAAATACCACGGCTTTTCATCTTTGACCTCTTCAACAGCAAATACATGAGTTGGTCTATCAAGACACATCACAATCAAATTAGGAACCTCATTCCAAAATTTCACCACAACCATTGAAGCCAACGTTGCAAGAGCATCTGCCATCCGGTTTTCATCTTGAGGGATATGATGAAACTCAACCTTTGTAAAGAAAGTTGAAAGCGTCCTCGCATAATCTCTATATGGTATCAAACCGGGTTGATTCCTCTCCCATTTATCTTTGATCTGATTCATGACTAAAGATGAATCTCCATAGACGTCTAAATACTTGATTCTGAGATCAATGGCCTCTTCAAACCCCATAATGCAAGCTTCATACTCAGCCATATTATTTGTACACTTGAAAGATAATCTAGCTGTAAACGGAAAATGAGTGCCTTGAAGAATAATAATTACTTCCCCAATGCCATTACCATACTGATTAACAGCTCCATCAAATACCATGCCCCAACGGGAACCAGGTTCTGGCCCTTCTTCAAGCAATGGTTCATCACAATCTTTCATTTTCAGGTACAAGATCTATTCATTAGGAAAATCATATTGTACTGACTGGTAGTCTTCAATTGGTTGGTGAGCCAAATGGTCAGCCAAGACACTACCTTTGATCGCTTTTTGAGATCGGTATTCAATATCATACTCGGATAACAGCATCTGCCAATGGGCAATCCTCCCAGTTAAAGCAGGCTTCTCAAAAATGTACTTGATTGGATCCATTTTGGATAACCAAGTAGTATGATTCAACATATATTGGCGCAGACGCTTAGCAGCCCAAGCCAATGTGCAACAAGTCTTTTCTAGCATAGAATACCGAGTCTCACAGTCGATGAATTTCTTACTCAGGTAGTAAATAGCATATTCTTTCTTTCCAGTTTAATCTTGCTGACCAAGAACACAACCCATACTTTCGTCAAGCACAGCCAAATACATGATCAACGGTCTTCCTTCAACGGGCGGAGACAGAATCGGAGGCTCAAGCAGATACTCTTTGATACTGTCAAAAGCTTTCTAGCAATCTTCGGTCTAATCACAAGACTGATCTTTCCAGAGAAGCTTAAATATAGGTGCACACGTGGCAGTCATGTGCGATATAAATCTTGAGATATAATTCAAGTGACCGAGAAAACCTCTGACTTGCTTCTCAGTTTTGGGCGCAGGCATCTCTTATATTGCTTTGACCTTGGCAAGATCAACTTTAATACCCTTCTTGTTGATAATAAAGCCCAACAACTTACCAGAACGAACACCAAAAGTACACTTATTGGGATTCAAGCGAAGTTTATACTTCCTCAAATGCTGGAATAACTTCAATAAATGCTCAACATGTTCTTCTTCATCACTTGATTTAGCAATCATATCATCAACATAGACTTCGATCTCTTTATGCATCATGTCATGAAAAAGAGTGGTCATAGCTCTCTGGTAAGTTGCACCAGCATTCTTTAGACCGAAAGGCATCACTCTATAACAGAATATTCCCCAGGGTGTAATGAATATGGTCTTCTCCATATCCCCGGGTGCCATCTTGATCTGATTGTAACCGGAAAATCCGTCCATAAATGAAAAGACTTTGAATTTAGTTGTATTGTCTACCAACATGTCAATGTGTGGTAGAGGGAAATCATCTTTCGGACTAGCTTTGTTCAAATCTATATAATCGATGCACATGCGGACTTTTCCATCCTTCTTCAGAACAAACACAATATTGGCCACCCACTGCGGATACTCAACGGTAACAAGGAAACCGATATCAATCTGCTTATGGACTTCTTCTTTGTTTTTTACTGCCATATCAGGATGAGTCCTCCTCAACTTCTACTTGACTGGCGGGCATTCTGGCTTCAACGGAAATCTATGCTCCACAATCTCAGAATCCAAACCAGGAATGTCTTGATAGGACCAGGCAAACACATCTGAATACTCTCGAAGAAGATCAACTAACCCCTTCTTAATCTCTGGACACAGTTTAGACCCAATCTTGACTTTCTTCACCTCATCTTCGGAACCCAGGTTGACTAACTCAATATGCTCTTTGAATGGCTGAATGGCTTTTTCCTCGTGCTCAAGTAGGCGAGACAATTCATCAGACATTTCATCATCAATCTCTTCCTCAGACTTAAACACAGGAAACTCAAAGTTTAGAGAGGGAGTAGGATCATTGTATTCAATGGGTTTGGAAACCAACCTGCATAATAATTTGATATTTTGATTTTAGAGAATTGAATTGTGACCAAATATTATGCAGATGGGTAATTATTATTTATGTTTTTTGTGATTACCATTTTCAGAATAGTAAAAAGTAAAAATAAAACATCATAGATGCAGATGAATAGAATTGCATTTTATTGATGATAATTGAGAAATGCCCAACAATGTTCACTTCTCCCTTAGGCATAGGAGAAGGATTTTTCTTAAAACAAATGAAAATCAAATTACTTAGAGTGATGGACAATAACAGGAACATCAACAATAACCCAATTGTCGCAAGTCTTGCCATGCGTCACAAAGTTGGCGCAGTCTTCATCTTCATCGCCTTCGATCAAAACAGCTGAGTGTTGTTCATTACCATGGATAACCCTCTACTAAGGAAACTCGGTTGCACTTCTTCAGCTCTAGCATTAGACGACCCTTGCTGGAATCCCACTCTGGCTCGGTTCTTGTTCTTGGCAACCTCTGCCATACGGCCCCATTGGTCTATGTTACCTGCCTCAATAGCTCTCTGAGCATCCTTGAAAGAAGATATGGGTGCCCCAGCCTTCTTTTCTTCAGTAATAGATAAGGCCTGGAACGGAGTTCCTACCTCTTCCTCAGCTTCCACATATGAAAAGGACGACAGATGGCTTACCAACAACATTTTCTCTCCATCCACAATGACAAGCTTTCCATTCTTCACAAATTTCAATTTCTGGTGCATAGTGGATGTTACAGCTCCTGCTTCATGGATCCATGGCCTTCCCAACAAGCAGTTATAGACTGGGTGAATATCCATTACTTGAAAAGTAATTTGAAAATCAATCTGACCTATCTTCACTGGAAGGTCCACTTCTCCAATGACGGTTTTTCGTGAACCATCGAACGCTTTAACAATCACGCTAGTATACCTCATCGGGGCGCCTTGATAGGATAACCTTGACAGAGTTGATTTGGGGAGTACGTTCAGAGAAGAACCGATATCAACCAACACATTTGACAATGCATCTTCCTTACAATTCATCGATATATGTAGTGCCAAATTGTGATTTCTGCCTTCCTCGGGAAGTTCTTCATCACAAAAACTCATATTATTGCAGGAAGTAATGTTAGCCACAATGTGGTCAAACTGATCCACAGTTACATCATGCTCGACGTAGGCTTGCTCCAACACTCTTTGTAATGCTGCTCTGCGTGCTTCAGAATTCACTAGCAGAGACAATATTGAGATCTTTGAAGGAGTTTGGAGTAGCCGTTCCACCATATTAAACTCACTCTTCTTAATCAGTCTTAATACTTTGTCATCATCATTAGGCTTCAATTTGTTGGATTCACCAGACTGACACATTCGAGCACTAACTGGACTTACTGCAGGTACATCAACCTTCTTACTAACCGACACATCTTCTACATCCTTCAGAAAAACGGGACCAAAAACACGACCGTTATGGGTCACCTTTGCAATATCTGCAATATTCACAATAGAATTGGTCGTAGGAAACGAAACCTCTTGACCATTTTCCACCATTGTAGTATTATATTAGTACGGAACAGCTCTATCGGATGCATATGGGACGGGGCCCGCTAACCGTATTACTAACGACGATATCGATCTATTGACGATGTTACTGTTGCTGTTGTTAAACTGAATCACCATCCGCTCCGGGGTTTTAAACACTGGAATAATTACACTAACATCATCTATATCCCTAGACTATTGAATCTAGATTACATTCTCATCCATCAACTTCTAGATATCTCTCTTGACGATCAAGAACCCACGGGGGTTTATACTACAAATTGCACAACCGTCATGGTCGTGCTCACAATCACTGATGGTACACAAGGTCTCATGCATCTCCACCAAGGACCTACGAATACGTCGTACATCAAAGACTCTTAACTTTCCTGGACAACCATCTTCACATTCGGCGCACGGTCCTCAAAGGACACCATCTCACTCTTCACAAGCTTTTGTACCTCATACTTCAGTGGGTATCCGTTTTCTATATCATGGTCGGGAGCTCCTTGAGGAAAGGCACAATGGAGTTCAGGCTTATACCACCATGGAAGTGGCTCTGGAATTTGAGGTGGGTTCCTTGGCTGGAGTAGGTTCTTGAGAACCAAATACGGGTAGAGTTCGGCATATGACATAGGAATAGGGTCAAAAGAGACCTTCTTCCTCTCTAAGATTTGGTGTTGTTGATTACTATTGTTATTGTTGTAGTTGTTTGTTCTTTGTTGTGGTTGTTATTGACGTTGTTGTTGAACTGGTACTGATTGATTGTTTGAAAATACTGGAATAACTTACTAGACTTGGTGACGATGCTGACGCGGTTACGGATTTATTTTGACATGAAGCCTCCTCTGCCTCCCTACTGACACAGGATTGGTTTCACCTTCCTTCTTTCTGGAAAAACTGCTTCCATACTTCTTGTTTGATGACACCTCTTCCTTAGACAGACGTCCCTCTCGGAATCCTTCCTCCAACCTTATCCCCATGTTTACCGTTTCGGTAAAATCACTGGGGGAACTAGCAATCATTCGTTCATAATAAAACCAACTCAGGGTCTTAAGGAAAATCTTGGTCATGTCCTTCTCTTCCAACGGAGGATTGATCTGAGCAACAAGCTCTCTCCATCTCTGGGCATACTCTTTGAATGTCTCTTTGTCCTTTTGAGACATAGACCTTAGCTAGTCTCTATCAGGCGCCATGTCCATGTTGTACTTATACTATTTCACAAAAGCTTCACCCAAATTGTTGAACGTGTGAATACTTGCACTGTCTAGCCCCATGTCCCATCTCAAAGTGGCACCAGTCAGACTGTCTTGAAAGTAGTGAATTAATAACTGATCATTATCAGTTGTGGTTGACATTTTCCTGGCATACATGACAAGGTGGCTAAGCGGACAGGTATTTCCCTTATACTTTTCAAAGTCAGGGACTTTAAACTTCATCGGGATCTTAACGTTTGGTACCAAGCAGAGTTCAGTAGCACTCTTACCGAATAAATCTTTTCCTCTCAATGTTTTCAATTCCTTGCGTAGCTCAAGGCACTGATCCTTCATCTCATCCATCTTCTCATAAGCATTTGGGCCCTCAGACGGCTCAGAATGGTAGATAGTGTCCTCAACACGAGGCAGCGTATGAACAACCGGAGGTGGCACATACATGACTGGGCTAGATGCTGACATAGAAGCAAAGGTGGGTGCAAACCCTTCAGGCATGAAATTCGATGGCATTCCCTAGGGGAATCCAGTAGGCATAGACAGACCAGGTTGAGTAGCAGCGACAGCACAGTTGAGGCAGCAACCTCTGAGATAACAGTCCTTTGAGGAGGAGGAGTTGCACGAGTTAGAGAAGACTGGTTCTGAGTAGCTAGAACAGACTCCATCATAGCAGTTAGACGAGAAATCTCATCCTTTAGTTCTCGATTCTCTTGCTCTAAGTGCTCAATGATTCTCGGTTGATTGACGCGGGTGTTGTATCGATGAGTTAGCTTGACTAAAGCACAAAAGAATAACTGATAAGACATCTGGCAGAAGAAAACCTGTTTATGCATATGATGCATGGAATGCAATATTTTGATTTTTTTTACTTTCAAGGAACACACTATTTTATTTGCAAATATATACTAATAGCAATTTGATTGACCATAAAAATCTCTTTTATTCATAAAAATTTGGATGTATTACACTGAGTACAATTTCAAAAATAGAAATTTGAATACAAGAGAAAAGGAAACTAATCATCATGAGGATCCTCTAGCAGTGGTGTTAGATGATCTGGATGCTGGCGCATACTTCCTTCGGATGCGCCGGATCTCGGACTCAAAAGAAGTCTTCATCTGAGCTTTTCAAAGGACGAGCTGATCAATAATCTTCTTCCAAGCACCGGAAGTCTGAGGCATACTATAGGAAGATGGGCCCTCTAGATCTCTCTGTCTCTTTACTACTCGATCTTTAAGAAGTTCAATAAGCGCGTCTTTGTCCTTAGACTCAAGCTGCAACTCCTCATGCTTGCGGCTCAAAGCATGGAACCGCTCTTCCCACATATCCTTCTCTTGCTTCATCTTGGCGAGTGCGTCTTCCAACTCCTCTACATCTTGGTTAGGGAGAGTTGATGTCTCAGTCACAACCAAAGACATAGGTCTTTCATAAGCATACGACATCTTCAACTCCAAGTCTCTCTTCTTCACCCAAGTAGTGTAAGCTTCCAAAGCTACACAATTGCACGGACCAAGCTCAGATCTTCCTTTCCTATGCACATTATGCCAAGCATAAATCATATTCTACTTCAAATATTAGGGATATTTACCCTCTTGATAGAAAATACCTTCTAACTGAGTGTTATTAGGTTTGCCTCTCAAGGGGAACCCAAGTTGACGACGAGCCAAAGAAGGGTTGTAGTTGATTCCTCCTTGTGTACCAATAAGGGGTACATTGGATAATTCACCACAACTACCAATAATATCTAAGCTACTCAATGCAGAGTCATACCAAACTATATCATTATTAGTGAGTGACATATGTCTCTGAGACCATCGTAGACATTGTTTGTTCTCCACAAAAGCAGGCGTCTGAGGCAAGTGCGAAATAAACCACTTGTACATAAGAGAAACATAGAACATAATAGTTCCACCACCTTTAGAATTCCTTAAATGCATAGAGAAGTACACATCACCCAACAGAGTAGGCACGGGATTCCCAATCAAGAAGATTCTAATGGCGTTAACATCAACAAAACCGTCAACGTTAGGGAACAAAGCCAAACCATAGATGAGCAACACAAAGATGGATTCAAAAGCATCCACACTGAGTGCTTGAGCAAAGATAGTTGCTTTCCCTATGAGAAACTCATAAGTCAACCCAAATATTCCTCCTTTCTTCATCCAACGAGCCTCAATCTCAGACTTCTTCAAGTGAAGAGCTTCAGCTATGATATGAGATCTAGGAATCTCCTCCAATCCACTAAAAGGCACCTTGCTATAAACAGGTATTCCCAAGAGATGGGCATACTCCTTTAATGTAGGCATGAGCTGATAATCAGGAAAAGTGAAGCAACGGTAGAGAGGATCATAAAACTGAACCAAAACACTCAAGAGTCATTTAACCACATCAGCAGATAATACATATAAAAACTTCCCATGGCGTTGCTTGAAGTCTAAGGGATCTAATACAAAGGATGATAACTTCCTTAGCTCTTTCAAATCCGTACATTTGAAACTGTACTTCTTAGTGTCCCTTCGTCCATAATCCATGGTCTGAAAATATTTGCAAATAAAACCTAAGTTCCTTGAAGTCATTTTTTGTGTGATGAATGTTATGATACATGCATGAATGCAGCAATCACAAATAAGGGATCACACACAAGGAAAACAAACAAAGGTCAAGGGATGAATCAATTCGTTGTCAAGATCAATCATCCATTTTGGTGGATTATGGTTTTCACCTTATCAACACCCAAGTTCCATTGATTGGATCAGCCAAGAATCAATGGGTTTGTTGTGAGTCACGAGCATGGAGTCAGGTTAAGAACCATCCCAAAGGAGTGTACTAAGGATAAAAACCTGTAGGTCATGTTCTAAAAAGTTCCCAGAATCTTAATTTCATCTATCGGATATTATAGGTTAGGATGACTGACTCATCAACCCATAATATTCTCAAGAGAAACTCGTCTGAGTGTAGTATCGCGTAACAACTGTTATCAAGTCTACACCTGAACAGACTCCGCACTACGTCCTAAATAGGCCAGGTTAAGTTAAATGTTCTATGTTCCTCAGCTTCTCGGACCCCAAATCTTAGAATGTAATGCCTATCCACAAATAACTTGTGTGACATCAGTAACTCCAAAAGTGTTTCCACTGAGTAGATGGATCCCAAGCCAACTTGTTAAGGACTACTCCACACAAGTCGAACATGACTATACCATCCTTCTATCTTAGTTGCACTCAAGTTCGGGTTAGAACTTATCTCACCACTCAGAGATCAGCAAGCACAACAAGCAGATTATATCATACAAATAAGTCTACAAACATCAAATATACAAATATATACACATAAAAAAGTAGGCTAAACCCACTGGAGACTACTCCCCAGCAGAGTCACCACTTAATTTCTGTAGCTGTAAATTCATGACCATTAAGCTATGGATTAAACTTAACATCAATAAGACAAGAGTCGCCACCGCGCTTTTATTGTTTCCAAAAGAAAAAGGAAAAAGTACGAACAAAACCCAAAGAAAAGAAGTTTTCAAATCAAAACTAATAAAATTCCAGAGATTATAGGTAAGAGGGTTGGTTACACAGAGGGAAGGTGTTAGCACCCAAAGTGTCCTAGGTACTCCTAGGGAACCCTTTTTATGTGTGTATGTGTTTTTGGTATAAAATATGTTTGCAACAAACAAAGTGTGGGGATAAGAAAAGAATTCATTAATTATATTTTTGTGTTTGACAAGCCCTTCGGACTTGTGCCCGAACATAAAAATGAGGGATCAAAACCTCTTAGTTCGTGGTATCAATTTCAAAGTGAGTGAATTGTTTTTAACAAAAATTTAAATTTTAAAGAGGCACAAAGGGCCTATAAGAGTTTTCATGAGTGTTAGTTATTTTTGTCTTTTGAAATTTAAAGTCAATATGATTGAGTTCATTTACAAGTTTGATTAAGAAAAGAGTGTAAAAATGCAATGGCATAAGGCCATAGTTTTTAACTTGCAATAAGGTCTAAGTTTAGAAATCACAAGCAAAGAAGATTTTGAAAGGGGGGAGAGATTTGAAATTTAAGAAATGGGAGCAGATTAAGAGACTAATCCTAAGCAAAAATTTAAAAGTTAAGAGTTGAAAAGATATGACCAATGGGATGCAATCCAATAGACAAGAATGTCATATAGAAACCCACTTTTCCTTTGGACTTTAAATCTAGCAATATCAATAAGCAAGTATCAAAATGAAGAGCAAGGCATCAAATAAAGATAGCCACATCCAAGCTAACAACTTCATAGTCTTCTTCTTAATCTTCCCATGTATCATATGACATACTCCTTGAATGGCTCAGAATAAGGCATTGGACACAGGTTCAAGGTAACATTTGTATCAAGACCATGTAGCAGATGAACTCAAGTGAATCCCAATACTTGCATCAGATGAAAACTCAAATCACAATAACTTGGTTTCGTAAATGTTGGCATTGGCCAAGTCCTTTTGCATAAGGAATGTTGCCTAATTCTAAGTCCAAAGCTCATATCAAATCCAACAGTCCATACAAACATTTTTTAGGTTTTTTTTGTTGTTTATTAGGTATTTTAAGGTCCTAAGACCACAAGCACAATCAAGATACACAAACAAATATATACAATCACAATATATGGCTCAAGTGAGCAAAGTAAAAATGACATAAACATAAACAAGTTAAATGATATGTGAAATGGCAAATGAAATGGTAAATGACTTGAATTTAAATTGTATAAAGTAAATGACTTGAAATTAAAAGCAATAATAATAAAAGTTAGTCAAATGTTAGTTGATTAGATGTTAGTGAGGTTTTGTTTTTCAATTGATTAAGTCATTCTTTGGAGAACACTCAACCCTTTATTCACAAGCATGGATCCTTGAACCAAGACATCTCCCAAAGGAAGGGAAAAAGGCCAAGTTTCCACACAATACCATGAAAGGGGAGAGACTTACAATCCCACTTACTAGAATTCTATGTCTTTTGGGTCAAAATTTAGCGTTATGTTAAGCAATCGTAATTGGACTTATATAGAAGTCACAACTATCTGAGGTCGGGCAATAGAAATTTAGGGGCTAATGCATGTTAGAGATATGGTATAATGAACAATACTCCTAAAATATACCACACCCAAAAAGAAAATGATCAAAGGATGCACCTAATCTCATTCATACTTGTATTGGTTCATCTATCATGAAGTTATTGATGAGCCAATTAGCCTTAGGATATTGAGACTTCATTGGTCAATGAAAGGGATGGGATAGAATGGGATTGAAGATGAAGAGGAAGGGGAGATGAGATAAACACAAATTGGTCATGTGAGGAACTTAATCAAATTAAAATCATCCATTCATTTTGGGAGATGAAATGTACATTTCATCAATCCTCTAAATTCAATGATTTTAATCCAACAAAATTCAAATCAACCTTGACCAAAGCCCAAACACATAGTCAAACTTCACAAGTCAATAAAAATGGCTTAACACAAATTCTACACAATTAATCAATTAAAAATCAAATTAAAATGCATTTAAATTAAATTATGTTTGATCAAAAACCTAAAACCTCTTCAAGACACCAAATAAATGGCCAAGAGATTATCATAGGTCAAACAAGGTCAAACGACCTTGGACAAAAAAATTCATAATTTTTGAAAAGTCAGAAGTATTTTTAAATAAGTAAAAATATGCACAAAAACAATTAAATCATGAAAAATATCAAAATTAATCCAAAAAATAATTTTAATTCAGAAAATGAAAGAGGAAAATATTTGATTTTTTTTTGGATAAAGTCCCATATTTTTTGGATTAAAAATGAAATTAATATGAATTAATTAAAAATAAGGGATTAAATGAAATAACCAGAAATTCAAAAAAAGGAGAACCATCTAATCTCCCTCATTAATTGAGGTGGCAGATCAGATGGTCAAAACATGCGATCCATCATGTTCCCAAGTCAATGCGTATACACAAATGGTAACCAGAAGCAACGCATGAGATTAAAACAATTCAAAGGGATTAGATGGCCTAGATTGATCCAGCGCACCACTGGACTGGTCCAACTCAAACCTTACGAAAAATTAAAAGTGAATACACTAATTTGAAGGAAAGCTCAGGAGCACGAATCTGGCCTCAATTTTGTCCAATTCCAAGTATATAAAAAGATACAAGGATTTGAATTTTGAGGATCATGAACTGGGTTGCTTCGATTTGACCTCAAAGCAACTCAAGTTTCTTGCCTACATTGATAAGACTTCAGACAAACAAAAATCAACAAGAATGGTGAAGAATTGAGGGAGAATCGAAGATATGAAAATTCTAAAAAATCACCTTCAATGGAGCTTCAGATTGGCACGATCTTGCTTTCAATTATGCTTGGCCTTGCTTCAGATGCTTGATGGAAGTGAAATGGATCAAGGAGATGGATGGACTCTTGGAGTTTCAATCTCAAAACAGTTGGAGATTTGAAACTCGGTTTTCAAAGAAAATCTTCAAGCTTATCCTTTAACGTAGAGGGTTTGGGGTTGTTGATTCAAAGCTTGGGCATGAGGTCCTTAATTCTGAGCAATGAGGGTCTTATTTATAGGCCATGAGATTGATTATTGCACACATCCAAATTTGGCAAATTTTGAAATTCTCCTTTGCATGGTTGCATGGGCGTGTGCTAGGCCTATGAGATGATGTGATCTGATCCATAATTGAATGTTAATCATGCTGAAACCATGTTGGAAGGCCATGCAAATGTGTATGAAAAATGGAAGTGGAAAACATCCAAATGGTCTTTCAACTTGCACCCATGCGCAAGTCCTTCCTACTTTGGCCAAATGAGACGATCTTGGGCTTTTTGGAAAGGTGAGATCAAGGGGAACAACTTTCATGTTGAACACTTTTTCATTTGAAGTTTGGATCATGATGAATTTTGAGGTGGAAGTTTGGAAAATCAACATATTTGAAAATTTTCAAAGTACCAAGCCATATATTCACTTCTTCCACCTTGAATAACTTTTTTATGGACTTCAAATGAGAAACGTTCCTTCATAAAAGTTGTATATCTTTCAAACCTCTTTAATTTGGTCACAAATTTGAACTCTTTGGATTTGGCATGAAGGAGTTATGAATTTTAGAAGTTGAGGAAAATCACTTGTTCAATGGTATTGGCCCAAAATGACCTATAATGTTTCCTCTTGGCAAATGCATTTTGAAGTTAAATTTTCACTTTCATCCAAACATAAAAGTCTAAGTAGACACCTTGAATTTGATCATGAAATTTTGATGTCTTTCATCTCATAAAAATTGAGCAAGTTATGGTCTTGGGAAGTTGAGCTCCAAACTAGGTTTCAGACAAAATGACCTATAATCTTTTACCATAACAAATGACTTTCCAAGAAAAAATAGCTCTAGACTTAAACATGAAAGTTGTTTGGAATGTGATTTGGAGTAACATTTATCTTATAATAATTTTCATATGACAAAAATTGTAGGAGATAGGGTCTAGGGAACCCCAGTTTTGACTAGTTGACTTTCTCTTGTCAACCACCATGAACCACCTTGCTAGCTTGACTTTCTATTGAGTTTTTGGACTCATGGAGGATTATATATGTATAAGATTATGTAATATGAAGTATCCCCTAAAAATTTTGATCATTTGTTGAAGAAACTTGTTGAAGAAGTCACAGAAGATACCCAGATGAATTAGGGTTTCCAAGGCGAACAAAACTCCAAACTCTTGATGATTTCTTGATCAAAATGACATGTTAAGATCGTGGGGAACCATATATGATGCTTAGAGCCAATGTAAACCATTTCTTGATTGTGTTCCTTGCATTGAGGGTCTTAAACCCTATATATGAGCTTGATAGAGCATATGTGAGCATGCACACTACCTACAAAAGAGTTAAACTATATATTGACATGTTTTTGGTATTTTGGTTAGTAAATAATGAAAAACAGTGTATGATAGAATCAAATATGCTTGGTGATCTCTCTCACTGCAAACCCAATGAAGGAGGGGTAAGGAGGATGCCTAAGTGTGATCTCAATGCAAATGCATATGATGAGATGGCATGAGGGATCTTAGGGTCAAAATTGGGGTCTTACAACCTTGTACAAAACTGATCATCAAAATACATGTTTTGTCATCATCAAAAAGGGGGAGATTGTTAGAACAAGATTTGGTTCTGCATCCATACCTTGAGTTTTGATGATAACAATGTTGTATTTGTGTGAGAACAATTTTGGTACCCTAATGGTTTGTTATTGTGTAGCTATAACAACCAGTTATGATTCTAAATATATGATGTGCAACGTCATCAATTTCTGAACTATGTTCCAAATCTGCTTCTGCGCCAGCTATTAGAATTTCTGAAAGATGTTTAATATTGTTGTTGCAATGATCTTTTTGCTTCTATGCTGATTCACTCATGAGAAGCTTTGAGGAAACATTATGTTGTTGTTACAATGTTCTCTCAATTCACGCTTCTGACGTGACTCTGATCACCAAACTTATGAAGAATAGCAAGCTTCTAAAGTTGTGTTATGTAGCTGAAGATTCTGAAGACTCTTAAGATTCTGAAGATCTCAAGCCAGACTACTAACATTGTCAAGGTTCTGACCAAATATTATGAAGTTTCTTAATCCATACTTATGTTTCTTCATTTCATGCTTCATCAACTTCCATCGGGAGCCAATAAACTTTATGATAAGATCAAAATGGGAATGTGATCAAATAGTACATGGTACAATTCCAACATCCTTTCCACTACTTAATGTCATGGGTAAGGACAGTACTATACATCACACATGTCACTGATTTTGTGGGCGAAGGATAGTGCACAGTATCACTCCTTTCCCATCCAAGAGTGGACAATCGCTCAAATGAGCTTTCTCAATTTTTTCCTCCAACGGTCTTATGCTTATGTTATATAAGTAAGACTTGGAGACTTGAAGAAAAGTGTTGGTAACACAATATTTTGACAAGTTATTTTCTTTATGAAAAAGCTATCATTCTTTTGTACACAGTTTTTTTTAAGTGTTTGTTATTCATTTGTGTAAAATTTGCTTGTGCAGAAGCATCTTGTAACATATAAAATATTATTCAAACTATTTGTTTGATTCCTTAAGGAGGTTATCCTTGAGAAGACAAATAAGGTTGTTCTTTGTGAGTCCTTAAGGAGACTAGGGTATAGTTGGATCCTTGAGAAGACAAAGAAGGTTATTCTTTGTGTTTGTTTTAAATTTGTTGATTATAGTGGATTAAGTCCTTGTGTATAAGGCAAAATCACCTTGACGGATGGACTGAATTAACTTTGAGGTTCAAGTGAACCAGGATAAAATTACTTGTGTTTTTATCTCCTTGTTATTAACTTTTGTTAGTGGTGTTCTTGTGTTTGGGAAAAGCTTTTGCTTGTAAAACCCAATTCAAACCCCTTTTCTTGTGTTTTTCACACCTTCACATATATCTACATTCTTTCCCTTTTGATGATGACAACACATCTCTGAGGGTGGTGGTAAAACATAAAACAAAATTATATAATTTTGAATGGTTAAAATCCCTCTCACATGAGTAGAGAGTGTATTTACCCTCCTTGAGAGTATACTTCTCCCCCTTTGTCATAATCAAAAACACAGGAAAAAGATGCGAGAAAAGAGTGATAAATAAGCAAGCACATAGTTCACATATATCAAACATGATTTACTAGAAAAGGGAAAAACATTACTTCATTAATTGAAATAGAACTCAAAGTACAGAAAGCGGAGAAATACAGGAAATTAACCATATTTAATTGAAAAAAAAGTAAACATATAAGTGAGATCACTACTCGTTGTCACTATTATCATTCCTAACTATGGCTTTTCCATTTGAATTCCTTGTAAGGTCAGCAACTTCCTTTGATTTCCTTTGAATGATGAAATAAATTTCTTGAGAGATCATGAGGATGGCGTTCATAACTTTTTCATTTGCTACACGCTGAACGTTTGTATCTTCCCCTTCCTCCATGTATCATTATTTAATTCTCCTTGAATGACGTGAATGTTCACTTTATAGATGCATGTTAAGTTGATCTGATAATGGATTGTGTCATTCTTTCCTCCTGCAAGGTGGACTCTTGTTCTATCCAGAATCTTGGCGATCAAACTCCCATAAGGTAGCCCAGTTGAGTGATTTTGCTTGCAAAAAGTCATGTGGTTAAAAATTACCTCTACCCTAGTTGTTAGATGATGCTCTATTATCAACCACAAGGGAATTACATCCTCTTTTACAATAGCTTCAATATTTCCTTGTTTGGGAAAAAGAATTTGAGTAAGCATATAATGAGCAACTCGGAACTTAGCCTTGTAGTACTTCATTTTTAGAGGAAGTTTCTTTTCACCCATTAGATATTCCATAAACCCTATAATGGCAACATTTATACTAAACATCTTTAAATTTTAAGGTCTATCCTAGGTGTAGGATATTCCAATAAGGGTAGCTCAAACAACTTCCAAAACAATTTTGTGTCGATGCTAACTTTATTCCCTTTTACATGAGTTGTGGGAGTAATGCCTTCAATCTGGAAGTTTGAGTTAAACTCTCTAACAAGTCTTGGAAACCTTTGATATGGGATTTTGGTAAATAATTCTATGAAAAGTCCTATACTAATATTCTCAAACATTATATATTCTCTCAGGATCGTTGGTTCATACAAGTCGGTCGAATTACCTTCTAGTTGGGAAACTCTTATGGGTTCTTCGAAGAGGACCCTTTTAAGGGAGACTTGATTTAAGATGGATTTATAATAGACACACCCTTTTATGGAGCCATATAAAAATGATAGTAGTAACAAAAAGCATAGACTCACATGAAACATACACACACACACACACAGATGAGTGTAGATGATGCAAGAGAAGAGAATAAGAGTACCTATTTATAGTGATGGTTTTGATTGTTTGTAAAAACTCCATAAAATCCTTCATGATTCTGCCTATAAAATATTGAAAGGAAATCATTTCAAAACAAGTGTGATGATCGATTGTTTTGGGAGATAATCGGTTATCTCAACTCAAATTTGGAGATTTAGGGCATTCTTAATTAATGATATAATTTGATTTGCAAGTTTGATATTAATAAACTCCACCATTTTGGATCACCTTGAAAAAACTTACAAGCATATAGATCCATATTCTCCCTATTTTCGATGATGACGTCGCATCTCTCTTGAAGGTGGTAAAAGAGAAAACAAAAGGCTAGAATTTGGAGTGGTTAAACTCCTCCTCACATGAGTTGAGAGTATACTCTATTCCTCTAAGAGTATACTTCTCCCCCTTTGGCATAATCAAAAAGGTGGGAAAATATGTGAGAAAAGAATGACAAATAAGCAAGCAATAATTGACAGAGAATTCCTTAATTAACAGAGAATTCAAAGAGTAAAAGGTAAGAAAATGCAGGAATTTATACACGGTTAATTGTTAAAAGTAAACACATAAGTGAGAATATTACTCGTTGTCACTATCATCATTCTCAACTATGGTTTTTCTCTTTGAAATACCTGTGAGGGCAGCAACTTCCTTGGGATCCTTTCAATGACAAGAGCAATTTCTTGAGAGATTAAAAGGATGGCATTCAGAACTCTTTCATTTGGTGCAGGCTAAACTTTTCATCTTCCTTTTCCTTCATGTGATCACTCTTTAACTCCCATCAAACGACATGAACCTTCATTTTGCTAAGGCATGTTGATTTGACCTGATAGTGGATCGTGTCAACATTTTCTTCTACAAGATTGACTCATACTTTAGCTAGAATGTTAGTGATCAAACTTCCATAAGGTAGCCCAGCTGAGTGATTCTTCTTGTAAAAGTACATGTAGTTTAACATTTCCTCTACCTAATTTGTTAGATGATGTTCTATTTACAACCACAAGGGAACTACATCCTCTTTTACCAGAGCTTCAAGATTCCATTTTCTAGGAAAAAGAATTTAAGTAAGAATATAACGCAACTCGACACTTAGCCTTCAAGAACTTCTTTTTGAGAGGAAATTTATTTTCACCCATTTGATCTTCCATAAACCCTAAAATGGCATAGACTGAACCTCTTGAAATTCGAAGGTCCGTCATAGGTGTGAGATATTCCATATAATAGTTTCTCAAACAACTTTCCAAACTCTTTTGTATAGATACTAACTCCAACCCCTTTTACCCTAGTTGTGAGAGTTGGACCTTCAATCGGAAGATTTGGGTATAACTATCTAATAAGCCTTGCAAACATTCGATCTTGGATTATGGTAAATAACTCTCTAAGAGATCCTTTTCTGATATTCTCACATGGTCTAAATTCTATAAGAAACATCGGTTCCATACTAGGCGGCTAAATCACCTCCCAGTTGGACATATATTTTGGATTCTTTGATGAGTATCCTTTTAAGAGAACACTTGCTTCAAGATGGATTTCCAGTATATGCACTCTTTGGTGGAGCCATAACAAGAATATAATAGTAACAATAGGCAGATACTCGTACAGAGAGAGAGAGAGAGAGAGAGAGAGAGAGAGAGATGATGATGATGATTCAAAGAGAAAGGAATATGAGTAACTTTATATAGTGAAGTTTCTGAGCCTTTGAGTGTGATAAACACTCTAAAAAATCCATAAGAAATCACCCTAAAAATATTGGAAGCACAACTTTCCAAAACAAGTGTAATAATCAATTATTTTTGGAGGCATTATCGATTATATGCTAACAAATCTAAAGATTTTGTGTGTTCTACACCAATGCTCTTATTTGATCATCTTTAAGGAGAATATAAAATATTATTTTGATTTATATTTGAAACACAAACACAATGTAATAGATTATTTTCCTTGTTTCGGCTTCCTTGGTCTTTTGGGCATTGGGTTGAGATTTGACTTTGGCATATTTCTTTGGGCACCCCTTTTTCATTCAGATTTCACACCTTTCTCAAACATGCTTAAAAACTCAACCAAAGTGTTATCAAAAATAATTTTAATTTACTAAGAAATTAATAAACTATTTATTTAGAGGTATAATTAGAGTTTTGCAAATTTTTAACCTCCATAAAGCATACAATCTTTAACCTCGATATTCAACTTTAGAAAATTCCCCCTTTCATGGGAACGACAAACCATAGTTGTTAATATATCTTTGTGAATTATTTGACAAGAGAGTTTGTTCAAACCATATGTCTGATAAATTTATTTCAAACTTATCACCTCTACATACTAAGAGGTTACATGATCATTAAGATCATAAAGGTTCTTGAGAAACGTCCTCAATGAGAACACCTTGATCACATTTGTTAAAACACGCCATCAACGAGCATAGATTGATTACAAGCATCAGGATCATCATATTGCAACAGGAAATACCTTATCTTGTATACTAAAGGTATACATATGCGTTGTACAGCTTCATTAAATTTGCACTAAGGCTTCATCAAAGCTATAAAGCATTCTTGAAAAATTGATTGGGTTTCACCTTTGCTACCCAAATATTTTTGGGTCGCGGTGAATTAGTAGCTCTAATATGTCTAGAGTTATTCCCTTTAGGCCTTCTTAGTTTATCATATAAAAATGGCTCTAAGTCGCCAAGTTTATTACATGAAGAATATTTATAGATAGGAAAATTCAGTTTCTTCCTATTATTGAAACCTTTACTAGATGATCAATTAGGTTTGAATCCTAATCCATTTTTATCTAAGGATAGCCTTTGATTTTATAGAATCAAATATAAGCTTTATTTCTCCTTATTAAATTTACTTAGGGTTTCATGCAAATCTTCCACTTCCTTCTTCATTGAAATACGAGTTTCTCAATTATTAGCTTGGTTTCTAATATAGAGATTTGATACCTTAACGTTCATTGTTACTCTTTAGAAACTCAATATATTCTTTAAGATCTATGTTTCTCCTTCCATCTTATCATTTTCCTTGATTAACTTAGCATTTGATTTAAATAACTACTTTTACGATAAAGTTGTTACCCCATAACCATCTTCTTTGTGAGAAACTTTCATGCAAACATGTGCATCCTCTTCGGACGTATTTAATGATTCCTTGGGATATTCCTCACGTGAATCTTCAGAAGTATTATCCGAGATGTTGTTGAATAACTTTTTGCAAGAGTCTCCGTATAACCTCTTGAAGTTTCCTTTATTGACTCATTTTCTTCATTGCCTACTAGATACGAAGGATCTCTAAAGATTCTTCCAGAATTTGATTCTCCAAGAGTTCTTCTTGAAATTGAGTTTCTAAATATTTTTCTTGTTGAGACTTCTTCCTCATTTCTTCTTTCAGAGATTCAACTAGATGAAGCTTCATTAAATTCATTGATTGAAACAAATATTCGAGTAGCTCCCACGTATTGTTTCTAATCTTGCCTTATGTATTTCAATCTACCCATCAGGATTGTGCTTCAATTTGAACACCCAATTCACTTTGATAGCTTTTGTGTGTGTTGGCAATTCGACTAGCTCCCACATATTATTTCTTTCAATGGATTGTAAACCTTCAACGTAGTTGCCTTCCATTATTTATTATTTAAGGCCTCGTTATATTTGATTGGTTCAACACCTGTCAGTAAAGAAAAATGAACCAAGTCTCCATCTGGTGTGACTTCATCATCACTAACCACTTCACAGTCTTGAAGTATTGTTGGGATAACTCTGGTACTTTGATTTCTTTGCCTTGTGCCTTCCACACCCTCATGATTTTCTTATTCGATGGTTGGAACTTCAATAATTACTGGGAGGTCATTAATTGGAACCTCATCATGATCACTACTTTCTTCATCAAAGTCATAACTCATCAATGGTTTGTTGGTTGAATAATTTGAGTCCTATTTCCGGGAAGAGTTCTCATCAATCATAATGTATCAACTCACTAAAATCTTACCATTGATCGAATTTAATAGCATGTATGCTCCTGTCTTGTGATATCCTACCAGAATCATAGATTCACTCTTATAATCAAGTTTTCTTCTCCTTGCATCAGAAACATGCTTGTAGTAGATAAAGTTAAACACCTTCAGATGACTCACTGATGGTATTTTTCCACTCCACACTTCTTTAGGAACCTTGTTCTTCAATATCTTGGTAGGGCACTTGTTCAGTATATAGAGAATAGTGGTGACTATTTCACCCCATAGGGATTTTTGCAGGTTCGTTTGCTTCGACATCCATCTAAGCCATATCCAATATGGTCATATTTCTTCTTTCTGATATTCCATTATATTGAGGCGTGTTGGGAGCAATTACCTCATGAGCAATACCATGTTATGCATATAATTCCTTAAATAACTTGGATGTGTATTCGCGACCTCCATGTGTCCTTAAAACCTTGATCTTATTTTCACTATGGTTTTCGAAAAGTATTTTAAATCTCTTAAAGATTGCAAATACTTCATATTTGGGCTTAACACATAGACCTAGAGTTTTTGACTATACTCATCAACATATAAGACAAATTATTTGTTTCCACTAATGGTATGATCCTCAAAAGGGCCACATACATCTAAAATGTACAACTTCTAGTATGCAGGAGGATAACATTGGCACAATCGAAATGAAAGACTTTCTGAATTGCTTCCCTACCAAGCTACCTTCACAAAGCTTGTCAATCATGATCAGAGTTGGTATACCAGTTACCATATCTTGAGTAATTAGTTGATTTAGTGACCTAAAATTCAAATGGCCAAACCTCAAGTGCCACAGCCAACTATGCTTGTGCTCGACAACTATTTTTCAGACATTGTACCTCAGTCGAACAGATCATGGTCTTAAATATCCTATTCTTCGACAAAGGAAATTTTAAGACCAAATTATTCTGAGTGTCGAATAATTTGAAAGGTCCGTCTTTCATAACTACAGATGAACCTTTTACGACCAGTTGTCCAACACATAGCAATTTGCAATTCATTCCAAATGACCCCACTTTTCAGAGTTGTAACACTACACGCTCTTTTTCTCAATTTTTTCTTTATGAGTCGAGGTTCGTTCTCCTGTTTTTGAGGATTCAAAAGTCCTCTCATCATTGTTTTGCTTGTGAAAATCCAACCAAGAACCGTTTTTTCCGCAGGGACTTGTGATCTTTGCATTCAAACTTGGAACCACCAAGTTTTTCCATTTTTAGGCTTGCAGTACTTGTACCAAATCTTGAACCCTTTTCCTCTTAATTATCCTTAACTCATGTGCCTCTAACGAACCAACCAAATCTTCCAATTTCAAGGTTCCAATATTGTTGGATTCTTGAATGGCCAAGATAACATGATCAAAGTGAGAGGTCAAGGTTCTAATTACCTTCTCAACTATCATATTATCAGTTAGGACTTCACCACAATCTTACATAAGATGGATAAGATTATGCACCTTCGAGATATAGCCTACAATCTTTTCATCTTTTCTCATCTGCAGTAACTCACAATGTCTTTGATGTGCCTGTAGCTTGACACCATTAACCTTCTTACCACATTCGCAATACTTGACAAGAATATCTCATGCCTCCTTCGTAGATTCAGCATGAGAGATTCGATCGAAACTCATAGCATCCACTGCAGATTGAATACAAAATGCAACTTTGCAATCTTTCTCCTTAGCATCCTTGTGGTTGATCCTCTGAGCGTCATTTACGTTGTGAGTAAGTTTTGGGACACCATTGGTTGACCACTTCAAGAGTTTCTTGGAAACCAAACAAGGATTTCATTTGCTTACTCCATCAATTCCAATTAATGTCATCAAGAATCGGAAAAGATTTGGGAATACCACTGCCACCATTCATCTCTGCAGCATATACGATTCACGATCCTTAGAAACACGATTATCAACGTGCAAATCTTAAATCAAGATCAAAAAGAACTAACCGAAACTCTAGATGCCAATTTTTTAATGTTAAAACACTTAGGTGAGGAAGGAATAAGAGTTCTAGAGAGAATGTAGAGAATGAAAAATAAAGTTGTAATCTAACTACGTATATGTATTTGTATACAAATCATTACTTGTATTCCAAATAATTAATATAACGAACTAAACTTAGATTATATCACAAGTTCATTTTAAAATATCATTTTAGTTGTTATTTGACATATAAACTATCTCTAACTTTGCCTCACTTGACGTGTCAATTTGCTGATAATAAAAACTATTAATTTCAACTGACAAATAAATTCGACAATGGCATTCTATGATACAAATTTATTCTTTTTGAATTCTAAACAGACATGTTTTCTACTTGAATCCTTAGAAATTGATTTGTTATTAATTCTATAGTGCACTATATACTTGAATAATTAAAGTCTAATGACAAAAAAGTAAGACTATTATTATAAATCCTAAATACAAACTAAAAACGATTGTAACAAAAATTATTGTATTGACAAAATTGAGTTGTGTACTTCATGTACAATACTACGAATATTTTGAATCTTACTAGATCAAATTTTTCAGATCACCACAATTCCCTTTTCAATGTATTCTTCTCTTATGAAGTTGAATCATAGTCTTGACTACATAGTTGAAAGTCGAAAACGATTCTATGTAGTAACGATTATCCAATTAAATTATGACAAATAAAGAAAGAGCCAAACATATTCAAATTTGAGTTCCTTGGTTTCACTATTTCACAACAAAACTATTATTTACAAATTCTACTATGTGATGTTCAAACATATCAGAGAAAACGGCATTCAACCTCTGATAGTTTCAATATGCTACTAATAATTGTTTTAAATAACGTCTCTATATTCTTTACAAAACATGGATGCAAGAAAGTATAAAACAATCAAAATTCAGCAAGACCATCTTCTTCACATTCTTCATCTCTATCTTCAAATATGGTCTCTAGCTTAGGGATATTGGAGGATTTCCAAGCGAACTCAAGAAGTGAAGGTGCAACCTCCATCCATGGCTTCATCGCGGGCGTTTGTTCTCCTGCCATTGCAGCTTGTTAATAACGGTGGTGTACGTGACGCTTGATGAAGCTTTATTATTATTGTGTCGATCTCTCTCTATGCCCTTGAATGAAACACAGAGAGAGAATGCAAACGAAAAAGAATAACTAGTGGAAAACTCTACCTTAAAGTTTCTTTGAGATGTTTTATGAATTTTGTTGGTTGATTAAATGAATTGGTATTGAGGAATGAAGAGGGCTATATATACATATACGTAAAGTGGTTACGCAACAAATTAAGGTAATGTGAGGTTGGAAAAGCAATGAAAGGAGAATAACTCATGGCCAATAGCTTCATAACCATCAACAAGGAACAAGTATGGAGGATTTGTTTATGATTTCTAAATATGGAAAACGAATTATCGAGGGGATTAAAATGTCGTAAAAAGAGGAAGAGGATTGTACGGTGAAATTTCGATAGTATGAAATCGGATGGAAAGAAAATATTTTTGGGAAGTGAAGTTTCTATTTGTTTTTGTTTATAGCTTTTGTTAACATGTGTTCATATTTAATTCCATAAAAAAAAAGGCCCGCATTCAAAACAATTGTAAGAGTTTCCCACATTAATAATAATAATTGTTACTCTCAAACCCTATAGAAACATGAAATCACATATTTTGGAGATTAAAATATTCCACCTAAAATACAATGCTATATTGAATGTGTATTATGTATATATATGCATAGAATAAATTTGGATTACAATTTCCTAATACACAATGCATTCAGCACATTTCCTCATATATCCATTATATTTCAATCTTTAGATGCACCACTAGAACAATATTGTTGATATAAATTACAGTGACAACTTTGAATAATATAAATCATAAGTCATTCATAAATCAAACATCATTTAAAAAAAATTATTTTCATAAATCATTCACACATCAGGGTTGAGGACAGACTTTGAAATTCGATGTAACCTAATAAATTTTAAGTAGAAACATTTAAAGTTGCATGCAGCAAAAACAAAAGGAAAAAAAACAATAAAGAATGAGAAATTTATTAAATTTGATAGATGAAATTGCTTGGTTTGAATGCACATTATTAGAAATTGAGAGAAAAGATTAAAAACATGTTGGACTCAAATTTATGAGCTCTAGTGCTTTCGAGGGAAATTCATCGTTTTATTTGAAATGCAAGAGAAGAGAGCTCTTCAGAGAAATTATATTTTGATTTCAATATTACAATGTTCCTATGGTGCATTCAGGTTTTGTAATCCTAACATATTCTTTTCTTGCCTCTGAAGTGAGTTTGATATTGGATTTGTAGTGCTAGGGTGCTTCCAAATTTCAAATTTCAAAAACATGGTGAAAAGGATATAGACAATAATGGGGATTGTTTCACCCCATAGGGATTTTTGTAGGTTTGTTTGCTTCAACATGCATCTAAGCCATATCCAATATGGTCATATTTATTCTTTTTGATATTCCATTATGTTAAGGCGCATAGGGAGCAATTACCTCATGAGCAATACCATGTTATGCACATAATTCCTTAAATAACTTGGATGTGTATTTGCGACCTTTGTGTGTCCTTAGAACCTTGATCTTCTTTTCACTTTCGTTTTCGAAAAGTATTTTAAATCTCTTAAAGATTGCAAATACTTCATCTTTGTACTTAACACATAGATCCAGAGCTTTCGACTATACTCATCAATAAATAAGACAAAGTATTTGTTTCCACCAATGGTATGGTCCTCAAAAGGGCCACATACATCTGAATGTACAACTTCTAGTATGCAGGAGGACCTCATTGGCACAATCGAAATGAAAAACTTTCTGAATTACTTCCCTACCAAGCTACCTTCACAGATCTTATCAATCATGATCAGAGTTGGCATACCAGTTACCATATCTTGAGTAATTAGTTGATTTAGTGACCTAAAATTCAAACGGCCAAACCTCAAGTGCCACAACCAACTATGCTTGTGGTCGACAACTATTTTCAGACATTGTACCTCAGTCGAACAGATCATGGTCTTAAATATCCCATTCTTTGACAAAGGAAATTTTAAGATCAAATTATTCTGAGTGTCGAATAATTTGAAAGCTTCGTCTTTCATAACTACAAAGGAACCTTTTACGACCAGTTGTCCAACACATAACAATTTGCAATTCATTCCATGTATATAAAGTACATCTTTGATTGTGGTTTGCTCCATTTCTCCTTTGAATAAATATGTTTCATGCACATTCAAATTGCAATGAGCTACTTTCTACAAGCCTGACCTTGCTCTTCTTTGACTCATCAAAATCTACTAACCAAACTCTTCGACCAAACATGTGGTTCGAGCAGCCTGTGTCGAGGAACTGGATCTTAGAGTCGATATGTTCATCTGAAATTGCAACCATGAGCAACATGATCTTAGAGTCGGCATGCTCATTTGAAAGTACATCCAAATGACCCCATTTTTCACAGTTGTAACACTACACACTCTTTTTCTCGAGTTTTTCTTTATGAGTCGAGGTTCGTTCTTCTATTTTTGAGGATTCAAACGTCCTCTCATCATTCTTTTGCTTGTGATAATCCAACCAAGAACCTTTCTTGCTCAGGGACTTGTGATCTTTGCATTCAAACCTGGAACCACCGTGTTTTTTCCATGTTTAGGCCTGCAGTACTTGTATCATATATTGAGCCCTTTACCTCTTAATTATCCTTAACTCATGTGCCTCCAACGAACCAACTAAATCTTCCAATTTCAAGATTCCAATACTGTTGGATTCTTGAATGGCCACTATAACATGATCAAAGTGAGAGGTCAAGGTTCTCATTACCTTCTCAAATATTATATTATCAGTTAGGACTTTACCACAACCTTTCATGAGATGGACAGGATTATGCACCTTCGAGACATAACCTACAATCTTTTCATCTTCTCTCATCTGCAGTAACTCACAATGTCTTTGTTGCGCCTGTGACTTGACACCATTAACCTTCTCACCACCTTCGCAATACTTGACAAGAATATCTCATGCCTCCTTCGCAGATTCAGCATGAGAGATTCAATCGAAATTCATAGCATCCACTGCAGATTGAATATAAAATGTAACTTTGCAATCTTTCTTCTTGGCATCCTTGTGGTTGATCCTCTGAGCGTCATTTACGTTGTGAGCAAGTTTTGTGACGCCATTAGTGACCACTTCAAGAGTTTCTTGGAAACCAAACAAGGATTCCATTTGCTTACTCCGTCAATTCCAATTGATGTCATCAAGAATTAGAAGATCATCTCTGCAGCATATACGATTCACGATCCCTGGAAACACGACTACCAACGTGCAAATCTTAAATCAAGATTAAAAAGAACTAACCAAAACTCTAGATACTAATTTTTTAATGTTAACACACTTAGGTGAGGAAGGAATAAGAATTCTAAAAAGAACGTAGAGAATAAGAAATAAAGTAGTATGTTATAATCTAACTAGATACATGTATTTGTATTGAAGCAATTACTTCTATCCCAAATAATTAATATAACAAACTAAACTTGGATTATATCACAAGTTAATTTTGAAGTATCATTTTAGTTGTTATTTGACATATAAACTATCTCTAACTTTGCTTCACTTGACGTGACAATTTGCTGATAATAAAACATATTAATCTCAACAAATAAACTCGACAATGGCATTCTATGTTACAAATTTAATTTTTTTGAATTCTAAACAGACATGTTTACTACTGGAATCCTTAGAAATTGATTTGGTAGTACTTCTATAGTGCAATATACTTGAATAATTAAAGTCTAATGACAGAAAAGTAAGACTATTATTATAAATCCTAAAAATAAAATAAAAACAATTGTAACAAATATTATTGTATTGACAAAATTGAGTTGCGTACTTCATGTACTATCCTACAACTATTTTGGATCTTAATAGATCAAAATTTTCAGATCAACACAATTCCCTTTTCAATGTATTCTTCTCTTATGAAGTGGAATCATAGTATTGACTACATGGTTGAAAGTTGAAAACGATTCTATATAGTAACGATTATCCAATTTAATCATCACAAATTAAGAAAGATCCAAACATATTCAAATTTGAGTTCCTTGGTTTCACTATTTCACAACAAAAATGTTATTTACAAATTCCAATATGTGATGTTGAAACATATCAGAGAAAACGGCATTCAACCTCTGATAGTTTCAATATGCTACTAATAATTGTTTTAAATAACGTCTCTATATTCATTTACAAAACATGGACGCAAGAAAGTATAAAACAATCAAAAGTCAGCAAGATCATCTTCTTCACATTCTTCATCTCTATCTTCAAATATGGTCTCTAGCTTAGGGATATTGGAGGATTTCCAAGTGAACTCAAGAAGTGAAGGTGCAACCTCCATCCATGGCTTCATCGCGGGCCTTTGTTCTCCTGCCATTGCAGCTTGTTTGTAGCGGTGGTGTACGTGACGCTTGATGAAGCTTTATTATTATTGTGCCAATCTCTCTCTATGCCTTGAGTGAAACACAGAGAGAGAATGCAAACGAAAAAGAATAACTAGTGGAAAACTCTACCTTAAAGTTTCTTTGAGTGTTTTATGAATGTTGTTGGTTGATTGAATGAATTGGTATTGAGGAATGAAGAGGGTTATATATACATATACGTAAAGTGGTTACGCAACAAATTAAGGTAATGTGAGGTTGGAAAAGCAATGAAACAAGAATAACTCATGGCCAATAGCTTCATAACCATCAACAAGGAACAAGTATGGAGGATTTGTTTATGATTGCTAAATATGGAAAACGAAATATCGAGGGGATTAAAATGTCGTAAAAAGAGGAAGAGGATTGTATGGTGAAATTTCGATAGTATGAAATCGGATGGAAAGAAAATATTTTTGGGAAGTGAAGTTTCTATTTGTTTATGACTTGTGTTAACATGTGTTCATATTTAATTCCATAAAAAAAGGCCCACATTCAAAACAATTGTAAGAGTTTCCCACATTAATAATAAAAATTGTTACTCTCAAACCCTATAGAAACACGAAATCACATATTTTGGAGATTAAAATATTGCACCTAAAATACAACGCTATATTGAATATTTATTATGTATATATATGCATAGAATAAATTTGGATTACAATTTCCGAATACACAAAGCATTTAGCACATTTCCTCATATATCCAGATACACCAGTTGAGACAATGTGTTTGGTTTATTTGATAACAAGAGGTGAATTATATTTTAATCTTTGGATGCACCACTAGGACAATATTGTTGATATAAATTACATTGACAACTTTGAATAATATAAATCATAAGTCATTCATAAATCAAACATCATTTAAAAAAAAGTATTTTTATAAATCATTCACACATTAGGGTTGAGGACAGACTTTGAAATTCGATGTAACCTAATATATTTTAAGTAGAAACATTTAAAGTGGCATGCAGTAAAAACAAAAGGAAAAAAAAACAATAAAGAATGAGAAATTTATTAAATTTGATAGATGAAATTGCTTGGTTTGAATGCACATTATTAGAAATTGAGAGAAAAGATTAAAAACATGTTGGACTCAAATTTATGAGCTCTAGTGCTTTCGAGGGAAATTCATTTTTTTATTTGAAATGCAAGAGAAAAGAGCTCTTCAGAAAAATTATATTTTGATTTCAATATTACAATGTTTCTGTGGTGCATTCAAGCTTTATAATCCTAACATATTCTTTTCTTGCCTCTGAAGTGAGTTTGATATTGGGTTTGTAGTGTTAGGGTGCTTCCAATTTTCAAATTTCAAAAACATGGTGAAAAGGATATAGACAATAATGGGGATTGTTTCACCCCGTAGGGATTTTTGTAGGTTCGTTTGCTTCAACATGCATCTAAGCCATATCCAATATGGTCATATTTCTTCTTTTTGATATTCCATTATGTTAAGGCGCATAGGGAGCAATTACCTCATGAGCAATACCATGTTATGCACATAATTCCTTAAATAAATTGGATGTGTATTTGCGACCTCCGTGTGTCCTTAGAACCTTGATCTTCTTTTCACTTTGGTTTTCGAAAAGTATTTTAAATCTCTTAAAGATTGCAAATACTTCATCTTTGTACTTAACACATAGATCCAGAGCTTTCGACTATACTCATCAACAAATAAGACAAAGTATTTGTTTCCACCGATGGTATGGTCCTCAAAAGGGCCACATACATCTGAATGTACAACTTCTAGTATGCAGGAGGACCTCATTGGCACAATCAAAATGAAAGACTTTCTGAATTACTTCCCTACCAAGCTACCTTCATAGATCTTATCAATCATGATCAGAGTTGGCATACCAGTTACCATATCTTGAGTAATTAGTTGATTTAGTGACCTAAAATACAAACGGCCAAACCTCAAGTGCCATAACCAACTATGTTTGTGGTCGACAACTGTTTTCAGACATTGTACCTCAGTCGAACAGATCATGGTCTTAAATATCCCATTCTTTGACAAAGGAAATTTTAAGATCAAATTATTCTGAGTGTCGAATAATTTGAAAGCTTCGTCTTTCGTAACTACAAAGGAACCTTTTACGACCAGTTGTCCAACACATAACAACTTGCAATTCATTCCAGGTATATAAAGTACATCTTTAATTGTGGTTTGCTCCATTTCTCCTTTGAATAAATATGTTTCATGCACATTCAACTTGCAATGAGCTACTTTCTACAAGCCTGACCTTGCTCTTCTTTGACTCATCAAAATCTACTAACCAAACTCTTCGACCAAACATGTGGTTCGAGCAGCCTGTGTCGAGGAACTAGATCTTAGAGTCGATATGCTCATCTGAAATTGCAACCATGAGCAACATGATCTTAGAGTCGACATGCTCATCTGAAAGTACATCCAAATGACCCTATTTTTCATAGTTGTAACACTACACACTCTTTTTCTCGAGTTTTTCTTTATGAGTCGAGGTTCGTTCTTCTATTTTTGAGGATTCAAATGTCCTCTCATCATTCTTTTGCTTGTGATAATCCAACCAAGAACCTTTCTTGCTCAGGGAATTGTGATCTTTGCATTCAAACTTGGAACCACCGTGTTTTTTCCATGTTTAGGCCTGCAGTACTTGTATCATATATTGAACCTTTTTCCTCTTAATTATCCTTAACTCATGTGCCTCCAACGAACCATCCAAATATTCCAATTTCAAGATTCCAATACTGTTGGATTCTTGAATGGCCATGATAACATGATCAAAGTGAGAGGTCAAGGTTCTCATTACCTTCTCAAATATTATATTATCAGTTAGGACTTCACCACAACCTTTCATGAGATGGACAGGATTATGCACCTTCGAGACATAGCCTACAATCTTTTCATCTTCTCTCATCTGCAGTAACTCACAATGTCTTTGTTGTGCTTGTGACTTGACACCATTAACCTTCTCACCACATTCGCAATACTTGACAAGAATATCCCATGCCTCCTTCGCAGATTCAGCATAAGAGATTCAATCGAAATTCATAGCATCCACTGCAGATTGAATATAAAATGCAACTTTGCAATCTTTCTTCTTGGCATCCTTGTGGTTGATCCTCTGAGCGTGATTTACTTTATGAGCAAGTTTTGTGACGCCATTAGTGACCACTTCAAGAGTTTCTTGGAAACCAAACAAGGATTCCATTTGCTTACTCCATCAATTCCAATTGATGTCATCAAGAATTAAAAGATCATCTTTGCAGCATATACGATTCAGGATCCCTAGAAACACGACTACCAACGTGCAAATCTTAAATCAAGATTAAAAAGAACTAACCGAAACTCTATATACTAATTTTTTTAATGTTAACACACTTAGGTTAGGAAGGAATAAGAATTCTAAAAAGAACGTAGAGATTAAAAAATAAAGTAGTACGTTGTAATCTAACTAGATACATGTATTTGTATACAAGCAATTACTTCTATCCCAAATAATTAATATAACAAACTAAACTTGGATTATATCACAAGTTAATTTTGAAGTATCATTTTAGTTGTTATTTGACATATAAACTATCTCTAACTTTGCTTCACTTGACGTGATAATTTGTTGATAATAAAACATATTAATCTCAACAAATAAACTCGACAATGGCATTCTATGTTACAAATTTAATTTTTTTGAATTCTAAACAGACATGTTTACTACTGGAATCCTTAGAAATTAATTTGGTAGTTCTTCTATAGTGCAATATACTTGAATAATTAAAGTCTAATGACAGAAAAGTAAGACTATTATTATAAATCCTAAATACAAAATAAAAACAATTGTAACAAATATTATTGTATTGATAAAATTGAGTTGCGTACTTCATGTACTATCCTACAACTATTTTGAATCTTAATAGATCAAAATTTTCAGATTAACACAATTCCCTTTTCAATGTATTCTTCTCTTATGAAGTTGAATCATAGTCTTGACTACATGGTTGAAAGTTGAAAACGATTCTATATAGTAACGATTATTCAATTTAATCATCACAAATAAAGAAAGAGCCAAACATATTCAAATATGAGTTCCTTGGTTTCACTATTTCACAACAAAAATATTATTTACAAATTCTATTATATGATGTTGAAACACATCAGAGAAAACGACATTCAACCTCTGATAGTTTCAATATGCTACTAATAATTGTTTTAAATAACGTCTCTATATTCATTTACAAAACATGGACGCAAAAAAGTATAAAACAATCAAAAGTCAGCAAGATCATCTTCTTCACATTCTTCATCTCTATCTTCAAATATGATCTCTAGCTTAGGGATATTGGAGGATTTCCAAACGAACTCAAGAAGTGAAGGTGCAACCTCCATCCATGGCTTCATCGCAGGCCTTTGTTCTCCTGCCATTGCAGCTTGTTTGTAGCGGTGGTGTACGTGACGCTTGATGAAGCTTTATTATTATTGTGTCAATCTCTCTCTCTCTATGCCTTGAGTGAAACACAGAGAGAGAATTCAAACGAAAAAGAATAACTAGTGAAAAACTCTACCTTAAAGTTTCTTTGAGTGTTTTATGAATGTTGTTGGTTGATTGAATGAATTGGTATTGAGGAATGAAGAGGGCTATATATACATATACGTAAAAAGAGTATGGAGGATTTGTTTATGATTGCTAAATATGGAAAACGAAATATCGAGGAGATTAAAATGTCGTAAAAAGAGGAAGAGGATTGTATGGTGAAATTTCGATAGTATGAAATCGGATGGAAAGAAAATATTTTTGGGAAGTGAAGTTTCTAGTTGCTTATGGCTTTTGTTAACATGTGTTCATATTTAATTCCATAAAAAAAAGGCCCACATTCAAAACAATTGTAAGAGTTTCCCACGTTAATAATAAAAATTGTTACTCTTAAACCCTATAGAAACATGAAATCACATATTTTGGAGATTAAAATATTACACCTAAAATACAACGCTATATTGAATATGTATTATATATATATATGCATAGAATAAATTTGGATTACAATTTCCGAATACACAAAGCATTTAGCACATTTCCTCATATATCGGGATACACCGGTTGAGACAATGTGTTTGGTTTATTTGATAACAAGAGGTGAATTATATTTCGATCTTTGGATGCACCACTAAAACAATATTGTTGATATAAATTACATTGACAACTTTGAATAATATAAATCATAAGTCATTCATAAATCAAACATCATTTAAAAAAAAGTATTTTCATAAACCATTCACACATCAGGGTTGAGGACAGACTTTGAAATTTGATGTAATCTAATAAATTTTAAGTAGAAACATTTAAAGTTGCATGCAGCATAAACAAAAGAAAAAAAAACAATAAAGAATGAGAAATTTATTAAATTTGATAGATGAAATTGCTTGGTTTGAATGCACATTATTAGAAATTGAGAGAAAAGATTAAAAACATGTTGGACTCAAATTTATGAGCTTTAGTGCTTTAGAGGGAAATTCAACTTTTTATTTGAAATGCAAGAGAAGAAAGCTCTTGAGAGAAATAACATATTTTGATTATAATATTACAATGTTCCTATGGTGCATTCAGGTTTTGTAATCCTAACATATTCTTTTCTTGCTTCTGAATTGAGTTTGATATTGGGTTTGTAGTGTTAGGGTGCTTCCAAATTTCAAATTTCAAAAACAATGTGAAAAGGATATTTTGGAATTTTCAACAAGGTATTATTAATGAACAATTCCTTTAATATTAAAATACACTTCCCAAAAATAAAACCAATAAACCCCATATTTTTGGAATAGAGAAAATCCAAAAATTTCCATTTTTTTACAAGATCCGTTTGATAAAAGGCCAACATTTCAAGCAGATTAAACATGTTAAAGAATTAGATGATCACACTCACATATATGAGCTAGGAATTATGTTTGCTGCACACCCCTACAGGTTACAACCAAAATTACCTAATGCACAAAATTTCTTAAACAACCAGGAGATTCCAATAATCAATATCCAATAACATTTGTTTACAACATGCTTAATCTAACATAAAAATGTCTTTTTCCAAAAAATGAATTATAAACAGTGAAAGTGAAAGTTAGGAAAATGATGGAAATGAACAATACTTTTTTGCTTTAATGAGGAAAACTACTCCAGCTTACTCTTCTGCTTACTGTGTAAGTAGCAAAAACAGACAGATACAAACTTAACACAATACATGAACCATTACTTACAAAGGTAGCCAGAGTATTACGAGTTATGACTTAACAAGGTGAGAAGATAAACCATTACTTGGCATGTTCTTCACGGTTACAGCAGAAACAAAATACATGATCACACAAAGAGACGGACCTGCAATTGGATTCCTGAGATACCAGAATTACCCAAAGAAAATCTCAACGACTAGCATCAACTTAAGTTAGATTCCAATGTTCTAAAAAGCAAATATGGTTCAACCAGTTACATAATGAATCAGCAGGGTCTATACTCTATAGTAAACTTATTTGAATCTAGTTGAATGGCTCGGTTTTGTCTCGGTTGGAGAGCTTTAAAACAGTCCAAACAAGACCAGTATATCTCTCCAGTTTGGTTTCGGGTTTCAGGTTCCGATTAAAAAAACATAACAGCTTGCAAAATATTGTTTAATCAAATGGAAGGGCTAAGAGCTGCTACTGTATATGACCAAAGTAACAGCCGGGAATCCATTTTCGGATCCAAAAGAATGAGAGCAGAAACTCAACTTAACTAAAGCTTGACAATATGCTCTTAAACCCAACCTACTCAACAATTATCTAACACAATACAAGACAAATAAATAAAGTGTTAACTCTAAAACAACAGAACAAAACAAAACATGTAAGATCAAAACTATAATTCAACAGTAAACAGAAAATCTTAACCAGCATATAAAACATCTCAAAATTATCTCAATTACTCAAGCACTAAATCCATTAAACAAAATCTTCAACAATTCAAAATTTTAACTTCAACGCAATAAAAAACAGTCTAACAAACAAAAAAAGATAAACCACCTCCTTAATCCTGAGGAATTTCAACATCTCCATCGTTAATCTCCTGTTGCAGATCCTTCGGGTCCTTCCCATCAACAGTGCATCCAACAGACACACATGTCCCAAGAATCTCCTTAACCGTCCCAGCAAGCTCCTTCGCCATCGATCTCGGCTTCATAATCTTCGCAATCTCAATAACATCATCAAGAGAAATATTCCCATTATGTTTGATGTTTTTCGTCTTCTTCCGGTCGCGCTCCGGCTCCTTCAAAGCCTTGATGACAAGCGCAGCCGCCGATGGAACAACCGCAACCTTCGCCTGACGATTCTGGACAGTCAGCTTCACCGTCACTCTTAAGCCCTTCCAGTCCTTAGCCGTCTCCTTTGCAATGTCTTCTCCGATCTTCTTTGGGGAGAGACCGAGGGGACCGATTTTGGGAGCGAGTGAACTCGCTGCGCCAACCTCGCCACCGGTGACTCGGACGTAGACCTCTACCACCTGCGACGGGTCAAGCTTTGGCGGCATGGCTGCTGTGTCTAAGAATTAGGGTTTCTAGAAAATAAGGAGATAGCAGGAAAATCCTTTTATATATTGGTTTAGTACACTCTTACAGTAATTATACTCCCTTGAGTATTTTAATTAAATCCTTTAATTTATTTTATATTTAATTTTAATATCTTGTTTAATTTATTCAAGTATTTTTTAATTTATTTTCTAAAATTCTATGTTATTTTTTTTCAATATTTTTTTAATATAAAACTTCTTAAATATATTAAGTAGAAAATTGTAATATTAAATTTAACTTATCCCTTAATGACACATTTTAAAAAATTTATAAATAAAAATTTTATATTAAAAAAATTAATAAAATTATTAATTATAAATCATAATTTTCAAAAAAAATTATATATTTATCTTTTAACTTATATCTCAAAGACAGAAGTTAACATTATCTTTAAATTTAAAAAAAATTAATCATTTTAAACGAAAAAAAATAGAATATCAAATCTATATATGACAGGAATCTAGACATTCTTTAAGTTATATATACTTAAGTTCTATTATAATCAAATTTCATTTTTCTTTTTCTTCATTCAACAATCAATAATCAATGAGTCTGAATTATATATAAATTAAATCCATAATCAAGTCAAATTTATTTATAATATAAATTAAAAGATATAGAACTAAATTCAACCTATAAATATCCAATAATTCTAAGATGTCTCAAATTATATAATAAATTAAAAAAGACCTCTAAAAAAACTCTAAACCCATTACTCTAGCAACACTAAATGGGAGAAAAGTAAAAAAAAAACTATGCATAGTGAAGCACGATAAGGGTCATTGATAAAAAGTGCACCTTAGACACACAAATGACCAAAGTTCCTAAGCATCCACAATGCCCATGCAAACTTTATGATTCAAACACAACATAGAGAGATTATCGATTATCAATTTTGATTTTAATTTTAACCGTAGTCATTTCCAAAATCACAACACAGCCAAAATTAACAACATTGATCTTCCACCGCCTAGAAAAAATTTGAATTGTTTTATATGTTACCACCCAACATTGTTGTGTTTACCTTGAAAATCGGTAAATAACTGTTGATCTTCCAAATTTCTAAAGTTAGTTATTTACATGATCGATCAGATTGATCCTAGGGCATGTGTTAATTATTTTGAAAATGAGTTTTGGTAATAACAAACACTCCAAAAGTAAGCGTAAAATTAGAGTTTGAAAACTAATAAAAAGGTTGATATGAATGAGAGAAATTGTAAAGGACTTGTAGCAATAAACAACTGACAAAAGTAAATGTTGAAAGTAAGGAAATCTTAAGATTGTAAATGACGAAGTAAAATAAGAGTGTTTGGAATGAAGAAGTAAAGAAGTGTATTTTCAGAAAAAAGTAAAGATAAATTTGTATTGCTTTGAAGTAACTAACAATGGTGTAAACAAATGTATATTCTGTGATTTATGATTCTTCTTCACACGAGTATTTGGTAAATTTACAGGTTTTTGTATATACTTTGACACACATTTTTCTAACACTAAAACCATATATTTATACTTGATCGACATAATCGTTTCTGATGGTTCTTCAATCACGTCGAGACACATGGCGCCTTGCATGTATGCAACTATCCATTATGCTTCACGTGTACTCTCAATGGGTTCCGATAAGGGCGAAGCTTCCTCCCTTATTTGAATTTTGAATCTTTCATCGAAAACCGTTTTCAACCGTTTTTAAGAGATTTTTTGGAGTCTCAATTGTATGTTGATCCTTATCACCCTTGTCCAGTCGAATCACCCCAGCTGCTCGAATATCACCTCCTAGTCGAAAAACAGCTATACATATGATTTTCTTTTTTTGGTAATTCTTAATGGGCGTCGAAAATATGAGCTAACAAATTGCCCCCAAAAAATGTTATTTTCAACACTTGTGAGAAAAATATATTTTTTGAGACCTTGTTTCGACACCTTAATAACTCTAACATTGTGCCAAGTGTCCCAGTGTTAGCAAAACTTTTCAATTTCTCAAATTTGTCTGGTGACGTTAGAGTCATCATTCTCTTTTTCCTAAACACGTCCTTTCAGCCCACAATCGAATCTTTTCACTCATCACGTTACTTAGACTCTAGGAAATCATTGGTTAAAACATTAATTGACATCTCCATCACACTGCCCAAGGAAGACACGTGTCTCACTAACTTGTCAACCATTAATACTGATTTGAAACATTATCTCTTCCAAGCATGCCTATAAAACCCACAAACTTACCCATTTCATATTTTTACGCCTTCTGAATTTCCAAATACTCTAGATTTTCTTTCTTCAAACATTCTTCAACTAAACTCAGATTTTCTTCAAGCTCTAACAATGGCAACCTCAAGCAAAGCTCTTAAGGAAACAGGTGTACCATCAAAACCACCGCCACTAAGACAAAAGCTCCGAAGAAGATCTCAGAGCTTCCTCCGTTCGCCATGTTGTCTGCTCCACTCGCGGTTGGCAACCAATAATATATACCAGAGCCCCAAATAGAAGAACAACGCGGAATTTACACGTCTCAGGTACTCATTCTTGTCTCTGTTTCTGGAAAGAACTATGCATTGTCTGGACCCTTAGCTGATTTAGATACTGATCATAGTAAGCTTAGAGAATTTTTCCCTTCTTATCACAAATGTAAACCTATAGGGCAAGCAAGAAACCCTAGAACTGAAATCACCTCCACTGAAAACCCTAAGGCTGGTGATATTATAGATCTAAGATTTATGAATAATGGTTCCAGGGCTTTCTGTACTACTCCCACCTTTAAAGATCCTACTGATTATCTAGACTGGTTAAATAAAGTAGAGAAATCTAAGGCTCGGGCTTGGAAAGACATAGGAATTTATGACCTGATTATGTTGTCGAAGCTGAATTTAGAGTATAACACTCCTATGTTGATTTCTTCATTGTACTTCTGGGACAGTACACACCATACTTTCCACTTTCCTTGTGGTATGGCCATGCCAACCCTTTTCTACCTAGTTGTTATCACAGGGCTAAAGCCTACTGGACACACTTATGATCCAGACATTGACGCTATGGACACCATTGCCTTTTCGACCACAAGAGTAGCATATTCGATGCACAATGCTCGTTATCATGATAAAGACACTGACGCCGTCTCCGGTGTGAAGCATATAGCCTTTTTGGCCTTGTGGTTGTCCCACTTTGTTTTTTGTTCAAAATCCCTGTAAGTTTCCAAGAAATATCTCACTTTGGAGAACCAACTACACGCTGGGCATGTTATCGGTCTAAATGAGATGATATTGGCAAGTCTTTATGAATCCTTGAGCGATGGAGTGGCTCAACTGAAGAATTTGAGGGACAAAGGGAACCTTCTCCTGTCTGGCCCTTTCTGACTATTACAACTTTGGCTAAATGCCACTTTCGAGGTCATCCTGCCGAATAAAGGCCTCGTCGACGAAGATGCTGAGGAGATCAAGAACAGAAGGGTCGAAGGCACAAGGCTAGCTCAACTGACTCCAAATGATGAAGGACAAGCCCTTCAACAGACTTTCATGGGCTATATAATGATGTTTGCTAAGCTCCATGTTTTCACTTCGAGCATGATCCCATTTACCTTCAGAAAGCACGGTCCCAAATGGTTTACCAGGACCTTCCCATCTCCACCCAAGAAACAAGAGACAGAATCTTTGCTGATTTGGGAAGCCTTTTGACCCACAGGATTCTAATCCTTCGACTCAACCCTTTGAAGGTTCAGGTTACTTTGATAACCTATCAACCCAACCTTATCGCTCGACAATTTGGGTTAGTTCAGGTTCTTCCAAAGTGCATGTATGACAGAAAGGGTAGTCTCCTTCTCCATAATGCAATCCATAACGAAGCCACTGCCCTCAAACAAATAGCTAGATATATTGGCAGAACCCAGCTTACTCCGTTCAACTTCGAGCGCAACTTCCTCTGCAGTCGAGAGTTTGGGAATGATGGACTAAATATTACGTCGAAGAATTATGTGATGTCACCTATTTCATTCAACTATTTGGCAAAGCTTTTCTTCTTGTGCGGGAAAAGACTAGAAAAGGTACTTACACGCTTATAAAAGAAATCCAAGCTTTTCAAAACTACTTTGAAATTGCCTATAGGCCTGATGATCTTAGTCGAACCATTCGTGAAGCAGCTGTCACGCTTAAAGAAAAATTTTCAAAGAAAATGAAAACCTAAAGATTCCTTCATACGTTCCTCGTGAGAAACGCTATGAAATGGCTCTTGAATTGTTTCCCCTAATGTTTCCTCCACTGTCTAATGTTGACTTCGGAGTGACCATTTCCCCTCCATTTTCAGATTGGTTTATTTGTGGAGATTCCATTAAAATACTTCGACAACAATCTTAGAAAAAAGCTCAGTGGGTGGTTGCGACTAAGCATACTCTAGACAGTTTCAAAGGGCATCTTCATATAGGGATCGAGGATGTCCGAATCGAACCGGACATATATGAAGGTGTGACACAGGAGGTTTTCCTCGAAGTACATTCCCTTTTCAAGTCATTTACTCTGAGATAACACTAACTGTTTTATGTTGTTTTTATTTAGCCATCAGGGTTCCACCTAAAAAACCCACAACTAAGAGACCAATCGAATCGAGGACTGAAGGAGGCAGCAAACCTGTAAAGGTATACTTTTACTTTCTCATTTCTTTTGCTTTTGTTGTGTTTTAATGATGCTAATATTCTAATTCTTAACTCAGGTTGCTCGAAAACCTCCAATAAGCCCCCTAACAATCCAAAAACCTGCTGACATCCCCGTCATAGTAGAATCTGATGAAGAGGATTTGTCGCCGATTTTAGACCTAACTTCTAGGAAGAGGAAGCAACAGCCAAATGCCATTGATACTTTGAACCAGTCTCCAGCAAAAATTCCAAGGAAAAGGCTTGCTGCACTTGTTATCCAAGAGCCAACTCCTGAAGAAATGGCGAAGATAGTAGTGGCCCAAAGTGAGAGCGACAGCTCCAGCCCTAGGGTCGAAGATGACAAGGTATAACAAACTTCTCTCTACCTTACATAATTTGTTTAGTGTATTTCTCCATTTATATTCTCGATTGTATTGATTTTGGGGTGGCGTAAGCACTGTTGTTCGAACCAAGACTACAATCTCCTCAACGTCTGTCTTTGTACCAGATGTTTTAAATAGTGGCAGTGAACCCACTTATCGACCATCATCTGAAAAGGGGTCTATAAGTGAGATTAACCAACCTCCCTCTGGTGACCTTGATGCTTCACCACCGAAGACTTTTACTCAACATTCTCACACCAGTGACTCCGATCATGAAACTGCTTCAATCGAAGAAGGTGAGACTGGAGGCAATCCAGAATCCATTGTTGTGGATGAATTAGTTGAAGACGAAGATGCTCCTGAGGATGATTTACATAACGCTGAAGGAACAAACAATCCTCAGGGAGAAGGTGGAGATGTCAAGGATACGATTATAGAGGAGGAGAAAGAAGGCAACCCAATCCCAATCCCTGATGACGACGAAGGCGTTGAAGGGGGGGAGGTTGATGCAGGCGGAGAGAATGCTCAAACTCAAACTCTTATCACTCCAACTATGGAAATTGTTCCAACGGTCGGAGTTTCGACAAGTAGTATTGGGCGTCTTTATGCAGAAAGACTGGCTATTCTGAAATGAAGTCAACCCCTTGAGTATTTGAAGGCTATGTTAAGCTGCATGGAAAGTTCCTCTGACAAAAGACTTAGTACTTCGATGTCTAAATATCAACCTTCGAGCACTCCTGCAGATGAAGTACTTTCTAAGATTAAAGACAAAGTCTTCAAAGGTGACTTGTTTCTGTTGCTGCTAGCTGATCCCTCTACCCCTTTGACTCTAAAGGCTCTTCTTAACCAAGTCAACCTATTGGAAACTTCTCCTGAAGTGGCCAACGTTATATTGGAGATAGGTATTATGATTGACCAAGTTGTTGCGGATCATAAGTTTTTACCTCAGCTCACAGGGGAAATTGAGAAGAAGTTTGGTTTTGAGGCTGCTGCCTGGGATGCTGCCACCGAATCTACCAATAGGGCAATGGAATTGGAGCAGACCAAACAGAAAAACAAAGAAAAGATCGAAGGTCTTGATCGTAAAATTGCTTCTTGGAAGAAGCAAATAGAAGAACTTCAGGCGAAGATTTCTAATGTCGAAAGAAGCAAAAATCAACTCTTAGAGTTTGATGAAGCTTTAATGGCTAAAGATCTATCATTTGGCATGAAGTTTATTGAACAGGCTCGACAACTTGAGTCTGACCTCAAACTCTTACGATCAAAGAGATCTTTATGCGAGAAACGCCTAGAGCTTCTTAAGGTCAAGTATCTTCAGATCAAGGTCAACCTTCCTTTCTAGTTTTTCCTTATCTATTTTGCATGTAATGATAACTTTTTCTTTGTAATGAATATTGGCCATTTGGGCCTTCGGATTCAATATAGCCATTTTGGCACTTTTACCATATTGGCTTTACTTTACTTATATAACTATTTGTCTCTTATTTTTATCTCTTTGAGTACTGGTTTATATTTTTTCAAATATTTCTCATTCACTCTTAGAATCATTTTATCTCCATTAAGCTCTTCGATTTCATAGGCACCATTAGAGAATACCTGCAAAATCTGAAAAGGGCCTTCCCACTTTGGGGACCATTCCCCCAAGGCTCTATCCTTTTGATCCATTTGAAGGATCACTTTCCAAACCAAGTCTTCAGGCGCAAAACTTTTGCCTTTTACCCTCTTATTATAAGAGATTTCTATTCTCTTCTTTTGCCATTTTAATAACTCCAAGGCATTTAACCTTCATCTAAGTCAACTAATTCATCCAACATCATGCTCCAATATGATTATATTGGGAGTTCATGGTGCCTTTGAATCCTTATAGTTTGTAGGTGAATTTTTACTGGTAGAATAGCATTGTGGCCAAAGGTAAGCCGAAAAGGGGTTGAATTAGTGGCCTCTTTGGGAGAGGTACGACATGCCCATAAAATCTGGTCTAGAGTTTTATGCCAATTCCTAGGCTTTTCCCATACATGCTTTTTAATCAAACCAATGATCACTTTATTGGCAGCTTCGACTTGTCCATTGGCCTGAGCATAATAAGGCGTCGAAGTTAACAGTTTGAAACCCATTTCTTCGACAAATTCTTGCATTTTCCGACCAGTGAATACTGACCCTTGATCCGTTGTAACCATCTATGGGATTCTAAATCTATAAATAATGTGCTTCTGGATAAACTCGATCACATCCTCTTGATTCACATTTGGTAAGGGTGTAGCTTCAATCCACTTCATAAAATAATCAACTCCCACCAATATATATCTTTGATTTTTAGATGATGGAGGTCGAATTTCCCCAATCAAATCTAAAGCCCAACCTCTAAATGTCCAAGGCTTGATGATAAAATGTAATTCACTTGCAGGAACGTGTTGTATGCTTGCATGTATCTGACATTCTTGGCATCCCTTTGCGAATTCAATACAATCTTTCAACATAGTAAGCCAATACATCCCTTGGCGAAATAAAAGCCATTTCATCTTATGACCAACTTGGTGTACCCCACACGTTCCACTATGGACAGTCGAAAGGGATAACTACGCCTCTGACTCACTGAGGCACTTAAGCAGAATTCCCCCAGGAGACTTTTTAAACAACTATATACCTAAAATAACATAACTCAATGCTCGATACTTGGTTTTTCGATCAGTAGACGCCGTTGGATTCTGCAAATACACCACTATTGGTTTCCTCCAATCTCCATCTGTCAAATAGTTTATTGCCAATATTTTGAAGTTCCTTTCGTCGGTATATCCCAGCTTTGTCTTTTCTAAGTCTAGAGGTATTAATTTGGTTGCCACGACCTTTCCTCTGACTTCAATGACTTTTTGCAAATTTTCTTTTGATAGCCACTTGATTTTCTAGTCGAGGTATGTGTCGAATAGTAGCCATTTCAAATCTTTTTAGCAGTCGACTGGCTATTATGAAGTACATAATTAAAATCTCCTTAATACATCTATATTACTTTGTGATCTTCTTTATGAGTAACTCTGAGTCACCCATTATTTCGACTCGAGTTGCCCCCAATTCCAACAATATTTCAAGTCCTGCTATGAGGGCTTCATATTCAGCCTCATTGTTTGAGCAGATCCCCTATATTTTGTACTTGAATGTTGTTGGAATTCTATTAGGAGACATAATTACAACCCATATGCTTGTACCATCCTTGTGACTAGACCCATCGAAGTACAACTTCCAAGGTTCCAATTCGAGATAATTCAGTGCATTTGCATTTATGGAGTGGTCGACTATAAAATCTGTTACCACTTGTCCTTTAACAGCTCTTAATGACATGTATGTTAAAGAAAATTCAGTTAATGCTAACGCCCATTTTCCAATTCGGCTATGCAAAATTGGTTTGGATAACATATATTTAATAACGTCGAAATGAGATGAAACATAAACATCAACAGGTTTTATATAATACTTCAATTTTGTACAAGATAAATACAAGCACAAACAGAATTTTTCAACTATGCTATACCTAGTTTATGCATCATTTAAGACTCTACTGAGGTAGTAGATGGCTCTTTCGACACCATTATCATCCTCTTGAGCCAACATGCTCCCTAAAATCTTGTCAAATGCAGATATATACAATCTAATACTTTTGTTTCTATAAGGTGGTGTCAAAATTGGTGGATGACTCAAGTATGCTTTAATCTTATCAAATGCTTCTTGTTGAGTCTGCCCCTATTTGAACCCTTCCTTGTTGAGTCAAAGCAATGGTGAAAAAGCTTGTGTCTTCCCACTAAGGTTTGAGATGTATCTCCTTAGGAAATTGATTTTGCCTAGTAGTGACTGCAAAGCTTTCTTCGTTGATGGCGCTTTCACTTCCATGATGGCCTTGGTCTTATTCTGGTTTATTTCGATCCCTTTTTTTTTTACCATAAAGCCTAAGAAATCCCCAGCCTACACATAAAAAGCGCATTTTAAAGGATTCATTTTTAGACCATGTTTTTTCATCCTCTCAAAAGATATTCGAAGATGGTCTATGTGACTCTTCCCTGAAACATACTTAATGACAATATCATCTATATAGATTTGCATAAAAGTCTCTATAAAATCGTGGAAGATCGAATTCATCGCTCTTTGGTAGGTTGCCCCAACATTTTTCAAACCAAAAGGCATCACCACCCATTCCTAGGTGCCCAAGGCTCCAGGGAATCGAAATGCTATTTTCCGGACATCCTTTTCAATAATAAATATTTGATTATACCCAGAATACCCGTCAAGCATTCTTAAATATTCATAGCCTACAGCGGAATCGACTAGCATTTCTGCCACTGGCATTGAATATTCATCTTTTGGGGTTACAGTATTTAAATCTATAAAATTTATGTAAACCCTTAAAGTACCATTCTTTTTTACAACTGGAACAATATTAGCTAACCATTCGACATACCTGGTTGTGCGAATGAAATTGCAGCGAAGGAGCCTTTCGACTTCTTCTTTAATCTTCGAAATTATTGTTGGGGAAAATCACCTTGGGTTCTGCTTCACAGGCTTCTTTCCATGCTTCATCGACAATTTCAATTCGACCAGCTCTCTGCTCAAATTGGGCATTTCATCATAGTCCCATGCTAAACAGTCCTTAAACTCTCTCAGCAACTAGACCACTCCGACTTTGAGTTGAGGATGGATATTGGCACTAATGTAAGTTGACCTTTTTATCACTCCCTCTCCCAAGTCTACTTCTTCGAGGGGATCCTGAGCCAATATTTTAAAGTTTGTTGCTAGCGGATGCTTCTCAAAACCCAAACGCTTATCGTCGTAGATCGCATCGAGCCTCTGGTCTTGCTCTTCATTCTGACCCTTGTCAGGTGGCATTAGGTCAAAGTCCTTCCCAGGACCTATTGATTGAGAAACTTCATTGGCTTCGATAGCCATGCTTTTGACTTCTGCCTCTAAGGCCAATTGTTGCTTGCTTTCGGCTATATAAGCCGAAATCCTTTTTAGTGTTGTAAACTCAATCATCATTACTGAATTCACTTCCCCATCCTATGGGCTCAATTCTAGACACTCCCAAATATCCAAAGTCGTCTTCGCCTACTATTTCTCTGTCCCAACGAAAACCATAGTGAGGGTGCAGTGATAGGGAACAATAAGCATTATCATCAGAGGTGAATGCAAACTCAGTCGGATCATAGGGAGCTATGGTTGTCAAATGCTTGTCAAATTGGTGCTTGCCGATATGATTGATAGGGGTTTTAAAGTACCCTTGATCTGCCTCTATGTTTTCGACGATGCCATCTGGGCGCAAAATTATTATCCTATGGTGCATTGAGAATGGGACAACTCCGACCCATTTATCCACTCCCTTCCAAGCAACAAATTGTAGTTAGCCTTTGTTTCCATAATCATAAACATTATGGATCTTGTGACTGTCTTTACCGTTAATTCGAATTGGATGACTCCCATAGTAAAACCCATTTTACCTTCATAGTTGGTTAGCATCATATTATGAGGTTTGACATCAGTATCATACTTGCCAGTTTTTCTCAGCATGCGGTGAGGCATTAAATTCACAGTCGCTCCATAATACACCAATATTTTATTAACGGGGACGTCTTCGACTTTTCCAGTGATGAAGAGGGGTTTAAGTTAGCTCCTCATGGCCTTACTGGGCCTCTCAAAGAAGGCATTTTGCTCTTCAACACAATCGTTATTCATCACATAGTAACACACTGGCTTGTGAGCATTCATTTCTCTCTCTGTGATGTTATCGGTGCCTTTAACTTCAGTAATCCGATCGAATTCCCTTGGCATCACGAATACCACCCTGATTAGGATATCTAGGGAGGCTTCTGACCCTAAGTCGAAGTTATCAGTCAGCATTTCATCTTCAATAGCCACTTGATTGTGTCTTTCACTGGCCATTTTAACTGGATTATTGAGCTTTCTTTCGACGAAGCTTGAGTCTTCCCTTTTCTTCATCGTCTCATTGGTACTCGACTCAACTTGTTCTCTCTCACCAGCTTCTCTCTGGGCTTTTCTCCTTTTTTGTTATCTCCTCCATTGAGATATGGTCATAGGGTTCTTTCCCTTATAGTTCTCAGACACATGTTAGGTCCTTTTTTCAGTTCGAAGCTCCTTGCGGTAAGCCAATGACGAACCTCTCTCGACCTCGAAGTTCTACCATTTTCCATGACCACGTTTCCTGCCATCAGTTGGCTTGACCCACTTTCCATTTGACCCTTCGATAGTAGACTTGAAGGAAATGGGTTTAATATCTGGCCCTGCTTTCTTGGCTTCACCAAGTCTCATCATGGGCCGTCTTGGATCAGGATAACTCCTGGGGTCAAAAGCCATTCTTGGCTTACCCAACTGATGATTTTGGACGGCTTTGCAACCATCTCTATGATTTGCTCTCCTAACCCCTTCAAGATTTTGAACTTCTTTCTTGTCAAAGACAACACTGCATCAAGGGCACATCATGACTTCCGACTTCTTTTTCTGACACCTTCGGAGGAAGTCAGACAATGTTTCTTCCACTTGAGGGAAGGCAATTTTGTTATACTCCTCCTGTTGACATTCAGCGCCGACCTCCATAGAGGTCTCTTGAGATACCTTGACCATATTGACCTCCATGTGGATGTCTTCAGTAATATCTAACCTTTGGAATTGTATTTGAAGGCCCTCGGTGGCCTTGTCCATCTGGACGAAACCATCAACCGTTTCTTTGGTGATCATCATTAGCTTTGAACTTTCAGCATCCTCAGTGTTGGAGGCATCAACATATTTGTTGATGATATCTCCTGCAGCCTTTTGAGAGAAATCATCAAGAGGCTTTTGCTCGAAGTAATCATGAACCTTCGCCATAACAGGTCCATTGACGAAGTCCTCGTTGACTTCAATCATGTTGAAATCTTCAGCGACTTCAATAAGGTTAACTTCTTTAGGCTCAGTATAATGGGCCTCAGCTACTTGCAGAGGCTTAGAGTCGATCTTCATCTGGCTTCGTGTTTTATCTCCGAACTTGAGTCTTCCTTCCTGGATGGAACTTTGCATAAGATCCTTGAAAAGAAAATATTGAGACATTTTATGACCTAGAAAACCATGGTATTTGAAAAACCCAATTTTCTTTCTTTGCTCTAAAGGAGGTACTTTAGCACCTGGAGGTACTATCATTTAGCCGTCCTTGACTAACATGTCAAAAATTTCGTCACATTTTGTAACGTTGAACGTATAAGTTTTCTTAGGAAATCTGTCACTCTTTTCTGGTTCGACAAGATTTTTCCCATTCGAATGTGCTAAAACTTTGCACGCATATGGCGGCCCTTACGTCAATTCAGCAAGGTCGATCTCATTATCTTCGAAGTCTGAAAGTCCGTGACAGGAACCTTCATCATCCTTTCTGAAATCGACATAGGCTACCCTTTTACCTTTATTTTCCCTGGCCTTTTCTTCCTTCAAACGTTCCAACTGTCGAACCCTATCAGCCAATTGGGCAATATCCCTCAGGTATTGAGTATCTAATTTCTTCCTTATCGAATAGTCGAGGCCCTCAACGGCCATTTCTGTCAGTGTAAGCCCTAGAAGCCAATACTTTTGGTACTTGTATCGAATTATTTATTAATAATAAAAGGCTTTTTCTTTATTATGTTTGTCTAATAAAGTCCCTAGAATAGATAGTCCGTTTAATGTATCAAATATGACTTAATCATGAGATCACATTAAACATAAGGACATTATTCTTAAAGTATCCATAGTCGAGCTTTATTGTGAAGTGGGATAACATTAAAGCATTAAGACTATTATGTATATAGAATGATGATCACATCTCATGGATCATGGATAAGGAGTTATCAAGTCTTAAACATAGGTATGAATATTAAGAGTAATATTTATACTGGATTGACCTGTTATGAGAATACTATATAGAATGTTATGCAAAGTGTCATAAGTTATTCTCATGGTGATAATGGTGTATACCACCCTTCGACCTGAAACCACTATGGATCCTAGATGTAGAGTCGAGTGCCTTATTGTTGATCAAACGTTGTCCGTAACTGGACGACCATAAAGACAGTTGATGGGTACTCCACGAAGCATGCTAAGGGACATGAGTGGCCTAGATGGAATTTTCCCATCCTGCGTAACAGGATAAATGTCTATGGGCCCAATATTGAACTGGACAAGGATGACACGGTATATGTCTTGTGTTCAATATAGACATAAGGACAAAAGGGTAATTGTACACATAAGTATTATCACAAAAGGATTTGTCAGATCACATGACATTTTCGTGTCTTGGGTAGCAGTGATGTGTTGCTAGATATCGCTCACTGTTTATTATGTTAAATACGTGATTTAATATAATTTCCAATGCTGTGAAAACCTATAGGGTCACACACAAAAGGACGGATTGATGAGAGATAGAGTAACTAAGGAATACCGTAATGTACGGTGCTCTTAAGGATGGTGATGACAATGGAGGAACTAATGTTGAAGACTATGCTGGTGGGGATGATGCTGAAACTGATGAAGAGAAAGAAGCTTAAGGAGAAGAGTATGCAACTGTTGATTCAAATAGTTAGGAAGATATTTGATTACAATTTTGTTTTGTTCATTATTTGGTTATGTTTTGTGGTCTGTGGCCAAGATTTTATGCACCCTCAGATGCCCCCTTGTGTGTGATGATTAACTTTATGAATGTGGTTTCTCTATTTTTGGTTAGATGCTTACCTTTGTCATATTATGGCTAAAAATGGGGAGTATTGTCTGTTTAATCACTAACCTCTTACTACCTAGTTATGTTTAAGGAAGAAGGAGTTCCTGCTCTGGAACTTTCTGGGTTGTTGTATTGTGATATCAAACATAATATTCAGACATCAACTTGACTGAGGAATTATTTTGAGTGAAGTTTTTTTCTGCTGCATATACCTCTGATGTGTGTTGTTAAATAGGTCGTGTTTTCTATGGATGATCCATTGAGGGAGAGTCCTGGTTATGTGAAATAGGGGGAGTACATAATCTGTCTGGTGTGATTGCTTGATTACCTTTGTGATGTGTGTGTTTGATTTGTTTTTCAAACCTATGTAGTTCTGTTTGTAACCTGGATTGTGGTACTGGTGAGCAAGGGGTATTTTATTATTTTCGACAAAACTTATCAAAGGGGGGATTGTTAATTCCTTGTATTTATGATTGGCAGTAATTTTGGTAAAACTAACTTAGCTGCAACATGTTGAACAAGATGTCCTAACATGTGGATTCGACATCTTGTCTGAAACAGGTTTTACTCTTAGTAACGTTTTATTGATTAACTGATTATAGAATATTCTAGGAATATTAAGTAATCCCATGTGGCGTCCAAGAGTGAGGAATCAGAGATTCTAATTGATTTTAAACTTACTTTGTTTTCTAAATGTTGAAGCATTTTAGGAAAATTTTGATTGTTAATCTAACGTTGTGCAGTTGTTTCACTGCGTGTACAAGGCCCAAATCCAGTTCATTCTATGGCTATATATAGAATGCCTCAAACCTAATTGAAGGACAAAGAAAAAAAGGTGTCAGTGTGGTGTTAGGGTTTGAGTGGTCTTGTTATTTGTAAGCCTCTATAATATCATCTTGATATATGAGTATGACTGTGTCAATTGATTGTAAGGGTTGTCAAGCACTCATAAGCTTTTAAGCATTGGGTGATTGTGTGCCTGTGAAGTGTAACTTCAAAATCTTTTGTAATTGTTAGAATTTTCACTATTGTGATTGAAAGGGAAGTGAGAATGGTCTCACACCTAGGAGTGTCTTGGATAGAAGTTAAGCACGAGTAGTGATTAGGGTATAGACTATAAATAGGAGATAGTTTGCAGAAGGTCTACAAACTGATACTATTTAATGGATTTCCTTCCTGACTTGGTAGCCCCCATATGTAGGTGTTGTTGTACACCGAATTAGGTTAACAACTCTGTGTGTTTTGTTATTTTATGTTCCCTTATATGTAAGTTATCCTGTTATTTTGTGTTGATCAGATATCAGTGTCTCGACATCTCTTAGGACATTTGATATAGGCATACCAGAATTTCAAGGTTTTTAAGATCGCACACGGGCAAAAAAAGAAGTTTGATTGGTTTAATTGATTTTATATAAACTAAGATAACCGTTGGAGCAAGGTGTGCACTGAGCATTCGCTTACCCAAGGCTTCTAGAGAGACATGCATCTCTCAGTCCTAATTTGATTAAAGTATTTTGAGGTGAAAGACCAAGGTATTCAAAAGGCGTGCACCAATTGTCACTTTGTCTTTCAAATTTTATTGAAAAAAGAATATTACGTGTTGAACGACTTGACGTTGGATCAAGCGTTTCAAGTTGATTATGAAAAGAAATGAGTTAAACGGAGAATATACTCGACGTTGGATCAATCGTGTTGCGACAATGGTTTGACTTGTGAAACTTGCTCGACGTTAGTGTAATTATTTACATGCACAACATAAAAATGAGTAGAAATAAACCTAATTAATCAACAAATAATTACTAATCTAAAAAAATTAATTTTATATATATATATATATATATATATATATATATATATATATATATATATATATATATATATATATATATATATATATATATATATATATATATATATATATATATATATATATATATATATATATATATATATATATATATATATATATATATATATATATATATATATATATATATATATATATATATATATATATATATATATATATATATACACTAAGCGTGGGACATCAAATAAGTGAATTAATGGCCTAAGTCTCATTCCAACAAACCCTATTTATACTAAAAATAAATAGCAATAATAAAAAGACTAATGCTAACTTGTGCCCCAAAGGCACAAGTTAATGATATACTTATAGTAATATTCTCTTGGAACACGTGCATTTGATTTCTTAAAATTTAAAATTTTATTTTATTCCACACAAACTTTTTAATAGTAGTACCCTTAACTTGTGCTCCAAGGGCACAAGTTAACAAGACCCTAATAAAAATAATAAAAAAGAAGAAAACATGAAATAGGTTGAAAGAATGATGCAGCGTCCACTTCATCAAATTCCCTTTCTCTTTTATATCATCACAAAACACATGGCACATGTTATCAAGAATAAAAAAAATCCAAACAATAAATGGTGAAATAAATAAAAAAACTAGAAATGAAATAAGTCTCAAACCAAAGAGTAAACACTTACTGCTATTTCAAATTCAAAAACTTCAACAAAAAAAAACTAACTAAACTAAACTTCTCTCTCAACCTCTCTCAAATCTTTTTAAACTCAAAATAAATCAAATTCAACGACGAGTGGCAGCGGCGTGTTTACCATCATCCTTGTTGTTGCAGCAAGGCGGACGCGTGAAAGAGGGAGTATAGGTTGGAAGAAGATGATATAAAGGTTGAGTTTTATATGGTGAGTAAGTTTCGAAGAAGGAGCTGCAAATCTCTTCCACTTTTTTTTTTACTTTGTTCTCTTTTATTTTTGTTTCAACATTGAGATGATGGAGAGAGGGATCGATGGTTTATGTTGTAATAGAGAAGTATGTTCATGGTTTGTGTTTGGAAGAAGAGAAAAGTTTTAAAATGGAAGTATGATGAGTTTGTAATGGTTGATATGTGGTTTTATGGTATGAGTTATTGTTGATATGTGTTTAACATGAGGAGAAAAGTGGTAGAAGTTGTGGTTGGGTGAGTTTTGTTGGATGAATGGAATGTTTAAGGTTGTGTCTAGTGATGTTGAGGTAGAGTAATGAAAGGTGTGGCAATGGAGATTTAGTGTGGTGTTTGTATGGTGTAGTTTTAGTAACATGTACTGTCATAAAGAAAAAGAGAGAGGAAGATGTAATTAATGGAGTAAGAGGGTAATATGAGGAAGCGTGTATGGTGGAAAAAAAATAAGCTTGGTTTTATGGTGGTAAGGATGGGTTGTATTTGGTGTTGATGATGAGTGATTACATGATGGTGTTCTTGATTTTTTTTTTGCTACTGTTATTGTTGTTTTGGTGAGGAAAAAGAGGAGATAGTGGTTTGATCAAGAGTGAAGATTATGTACATGCATGAAGAAAGAATATGGAGGTGGTGGAGAAAATTGATCGTGAGTGTAGAAGTTAAATATATCGAAAAAAAATGAAGAAAGGTTCAGAGAAATTTTTTCAAGAGTGGGAAGAAATCCCCTCCTTTTTTTTTTTGCATGGAGAGAGACGTTAGTAATTGTAGACCAGTTCTTCACTGGCCAACATCAATACTTATATGACATAATTAGGTTTTCATTTTTTTTGTTTAAAATGCCAAATATGCCATTGTCAAATTTATTTAAATAAAAATGAATTCTAAAAATTAATATCAATCAAAAACAAATTTTGTTTTAATTTTTTTCGAATAAAAATAAAGATTGAAATAAATTGAAAACGAATAAAATCGGATGTGTATTAACTGGAAAAAAAAATAAACATATTAAAATGATCTACGAATGACAAAGTTTAATAAAAATAATTTAAAATTATCAAAATTACAACTAAAAATGTCCGGATAAACAGTTCCTAATTCTATAAATTATGATTTCAAATGGAATTCGAAAAATAAAACGAATATATTAACACGACCTATGCGCAATGTAGTTTCGTAAAATCATTTGATACTTATCAAAATTTAAAACATTTTACTCCTTAATTTTAGGCATAATGTCGAATCGCTTTTATTAATCTATTTGTAAAACCACAATTTTATTTTAATTGAATTTTGATCAACTTCACACGATACATAACAGTGTAAATAGATAAAAAATACATGAGATGCAGTTTCAATATTTTTTATTTTTAAATAATATAAATGTTGACTTAAGTTGATTTTGAATCATCTTAATGTATAAATGACCAATTAATTATACAATTACAAAGAACGAAAGTCTTTGAAATAAAATTAGGACATAATAGTTTTTAAAAAAAATAGAAGATAAATTTTTTAAAGATTTGTATTTAATATATTATTTTCTTTATTTAAAATTCTTTAAAAAATTTGTGGAGCACGACCCTTTATTAAATACCATAAATTTAAGTCATATCTGCTTGTAAGTTATCAAATATAAGTTTATTTAGTATATTGATTAGCAATATTCTATTTTTTTTCTCAAACATAATTAATAAAAAGAAATACTAATAATTGAAATAACATATACTATAAAAGAAAAGGAGGAAGTGTATATCTTTTTAAAGTACCCGACACATATATATTGAAATAAAATTTAAAATATTGGCATGTCGCTAGGTAATTAGAGGAGAAATGATAGTATTATCCAGTTAGAGGCCAACTGGCAGAAAACAGAAAGCGATGTTGGCACTTGATCCGAGTGAAGGAGGGGACTGCTTTCTTCACGTGCCGTTACGCCCTTCCTCACCTTTCTCACGAAACCTCCTCTTCACACACATGTCATCATCCTTGAACCTCTAAATCTAAACATCAGGACCACTTTTCTCCATCCAACCCCCAATCTCCTCGTAACAAATACTCATATTCCCACCTTTCCAATTTTACCCTCCCTCCATTATTCCAATCTTTCAAATATTATTTCCATCTTTTCTCCTTTTTATAAGAAATGTAAAATTCATTCTAATTCTACTATAATGACAAACATACACTTAGCTTTTATAAAATCACCATGGATCACCATGGTGCTAGAAAATCAAAGATATAAAAAAATGGTATGAAATAGACATGGCAACATAACCCATACCCGTGGATATCCATTCGAATCCGCCTCGAAGTTGACGGGAAAAATCCATTTTTATTGGATTTGAATTTGGATTTTCTCCGATTATAAAATATGGGGATGAGTCGGGTAATTGGGACACTAGTACCCACCCCGAACTCGTCCCCGTTTATTTTATTATGTACATTATTATTTATTTTTGATGATTTAGAATATTAAATAAGTGGTCAATATTTTAATATTTTGATTTTTATTAATTATTTAAAATATTCGAAATGTATGTATGAAACTTTTTTAGATTGTTTTATTTTATAATTTGTAATGTAATTTGATTTTAAAATAAATAAATATTTCTATTAAAAAATTGATTTCACTAAATGGATGGTGGCAGGAGGGGGATACCCGAACCCAACCCGAACCCATTTGAGATAGGTTTGGATTTTAATTCTTCATCCCAGTTTGGGTTTGGGACGGAGAACGAGATTGTTTGGGGATTCGGGTTTGGATTTGGGGAAGGTAAAAACCGCCCCCGACCCGTCTCGTTGTCATGCCTAGTATGAAAGCATGTTGATTGTCTAAATACGTTTTCTCATACTTGACAACTTTATTAGAACCCATTTTAAGAGTTGTTTGTCCCACAATAAAACCTGCAATCCGCAATCCCACTAATAAAAAAAAACTTTGATCAAATCATGTAAAATATTTAAAATCACTAAGGTCAATATTTGAAATCACAACACTAAAACCATTTAAAGTTCAGTTTGAAATCATGTAAAATATAAAACTATGACTTTTAAAAAAAAATCTAAAAAGAGATCAAGTTGATTAACTTACATGAAATTTAAAATATTGTACGAATAAAATAGAAATAATAGTAGTTATTTTTTGAATAGAGACAATAGTGCTTTTTTCATACATTATATTTCAAATTTTTGACCCAAATGATCCGATTTTTCAAAAAAAAATCTCAAAAGAATCCACTTTTTAGATTATTTCCCAACATACCCCATTTTGAAAAGGTGGCGTCAGATGAATTAACGCATGCTCTTTAAGTTAGAGAGGTGGCGTCAATTGGATTGGCTAGTGCACCTAGTGCTGCCAATCCAATTGGCGCCTATGTGTTAAGTTATAAAGGAGGTGGCAATTGGTCTCACACTTATGTGTGTTTCGTAAAAAAAATGAAAAATAATGTACACTTTAGATAAAAGTCGAAATCGGACCAATTGACATTGGTATTAGTATGCGTTTACATACGTTAACCAAAAAGACTAATGTCGTTGACCGGGATGACCTAACTGACTCCCGCTCTCACATCCCCTAGCTACCCGAACGCGTGACCCTAACCCACGTTGTTGATTCACTCCAGGTATTTGAGTATTTGAGGGCCTGAGAGCATCACCACCACCTGCATGAGATTGCTTAAGATATTCAGACAAATTCACGTAGTCCTGTGTATGCAATGAAGCGTTTCTACAATAGCTGAGTTCGTAACCCATGTAAGAGTAGTTGAGCGGTGTTTGAGTCATTGAAGGGCGACCAAGACGGTTGAAGGGATACATTGATGTGAATGATGCATCGAGGAAAGGTTGAAATGATTGTTATGGTGGTTGGTAGCCATATGATTGTTGCATGTTTTGGTTTTGTGATGTTTGGAGCATACCGAACTTCAATTTAACACGATCACTATGATGCATCTCCATAATGGTGAATCTTATCATCAGCGCGCATGCAGTCCAAACGGCTGCGTCTTATTCATTGATTTCATGGTCATGGTCCAAGTTTAGATATGAACGTCAAATGAACTGAAATGTGAACGTATATTAGTGGTTGTTGCACAAGACGACAACAATAATGTCTTTTCCATTGCCTTTACTCTAGTTGAAGGTGAAACCGCTGGTGGTTGGGGTTTCTTCCTTAGTCATCTCATAACACATGTCGCTCCACGAGCCAATCTCTGTTTGATTTCAGATAGACATGTTACCATTGATAGTGCTTACAATAACCATGATAATGGATGGCATAATCCTCCTTCTACCCAAGTCTATTGCATTAGACATGTCGCACAAAACTTCATGCGTGCAATCAAAGACAAGAACCTTCACAAAAAAGTGGTGAATGCAGGGTATGCTCTAACTCAGTCGTCATTTCAATATTACCGTCACAAAATTAGATTGTATAATGCAAATGCAGGAAGTGGGTGGATAACATACCATTAGAGCAGTGTACAAGAGCATTTGACAGACACTGTCGATGGGGCCACATGACAACAAACTTTGTGGAATGCATGAATGACGTATTCAAAGACATTAGAAATCTACCAATAATTGAATTGATTAGAACAACCTATTTTAGGTTGGCATCTACCTTCGCAACCAGAGGTGAAAGATTGAGTGCAATGTTAATGTCAGGTCAATTATTCAGTGAATGTTGTATGAAAGTGATGAAAAAGGAAACTATCAAAGCTAGCACACACACGGTTACAATCATTGACCATCATAGGCAAAATTTAAGTGTACAGGAAACAATGGACCACAATAAGGGGAGGCCAAATTTATCCTATGTTGTCAGACTAAACAGAAGTTGGTGCGACTATAGAAAGTTCTAGGTCTTCCGTATTCCTTGCTCTTATGTCATTGTGGCATGCACATATACTCGCTAGGACGCTTACAACCGTCTATTTGATGTTTACAAGACCATGACTGTCATGAATGTCTATAACGAAAGCTTCTCAGTTCTAGCAATGGAGGAATACTGACCTCCATATGAAGGGGACATAGTTTGGCACAACGATGAGATACGGAGAAAGAAAAAATTACGGTCAAACAACACGCGTATTAAAATAGAAATGAATACGGCTGATAAAATGATAAGATTATGTAGTATATGTCGTCAATCTGGGCACAATAAGAAAAAATGTCTCGATCTATGAGCAACCTCTGCATCATAATTTAGTACCTCCAATTTTTGTAACCTTTAATTTTGATATATTAATAACTTTTTGTTACAACAAGGTTAACAACAAACATCACTCAAACTTAAGCACACTTAAAACCGAACATGTCTAAATAAACAACACAAACAACAAATATCAAAACAGATGAAAATACTTAACCACAACATTTCTAACTGATTATAACAATCAAACTAATGTCATCCGGTCCAAACATCACTTCCCTAGTATCCTTATCATTTTTTACTCGCACCCAACCACGTACGTCATCAAGTCTCTCAATACTTCTATTTTTTTCCCTTCTGGTATGTTTTCATCTAACCAACGAACCAACTCCCTACTTAGTTGCTCAAAACGACATATGTTTCAAAACATCATCTCCATCAGAGGCTTGTCTCTCGAATAAATCATTTTTCCATAGCGGCGACGGAGACGAAACATGTTTGCAATATGATGAAAAGAGATATGGAAAAACGAATCACCCAACACATCTATTTATACAAAAAAATTACACAATACACGGAGGCGCCAGACCAATTGACGCTTCCTCTCAATATATACACATGGGCGTCAATTGGATTGGCAGCACCATATGCTGTAGCAAACTCAATTGGCGCGGTAGACGCCAATTGATTTGTCACTTACGCCTTAACATTTTTTTTAAAACTTGGGTAGTTTGGGAAATTATTTGAAAAGTGAGTTATTTTGAGAATTTTCTTTAAAATGTGGGATATTTGAGTAAAAAATTCTTATATTTCTTGTGAATTATATACTATTTAATAACTTCGTACAAATTAAAGAATATTATTAATATTATATTTAAAACAAAATTATGAATTTTTAAATATAAAAAAGACTGAAAAAATTAAAATAAAAAGAATAGAATAAATGCAATAATAAATAGTAAATTGCATGATACAAAAATAAATATTACTACTCTATTTTATTGATATTGTAAGATGTTATATGCTTTAAAATAATTATATTATGATAGAATAAAATATTATTTTTTCTTAAATATAAGAGATAAATATATATATATATATATATATATATATATATATATATATAATTTTATTTAAAATACAATAACAAATTTAATATTATATAAAAAATTAAAATATCATTAATTTGTTTTGCATGAATTAGAAATATGATCGATGATCTTACTTAAATTTATCAACTCAATTATCTTATCTAAATTTATCAGTTGAATTATGATCCGCTTTAAAATAAATATATTATGAGAGAATTAAATATTATATGTTTTTTAACATACAAAATATTTAAATTAAATAATTTCAATTAAAATACAATAAAAATAATTAATATTATACAAAAAAATTAAAATATCATTAATTTATTTTATTTGTATTAGAAAAGTGATTGAATTATCTTACCTAATTTATCAGTTGAATTATCTCAACTAAATTTATCAGCTGGATTATCTTATCTAAGATATCATATATCTTAAATAAAATAAAATATTATATTTTCCTCAAATATAAGAGATAAATATAATATAATATAAAAATATACATTAAAATTAAATAATTTTAATTAAAATATAATAAAAAATAATTTATATTTTATAAAAAAATATATCATTAACTTTTTTATATAGATTATAAAAAAAAGTATCATTAACTTTTTTTCGCATAGATTAGAAACGTGGTTGTGTTATCTTATCTAAATTTACGGAGTGACGTAAATTTTATGGGATTGTTTGTTTATGAGAATTTATTTATATAGTTTATAATATTTTTTATAAGTTTTTTTTATAAATTTTTTAATACCTTATAAAAATAGCTTAATATACATATAAAAATTATTTATTATAAAAAATCTATAAACTTGCACATAAATGTTAAAGTATTTATACTATAAGTTATTTATTCAATGAATCAAGGTATTTTAAAATATATTTATTTATTACTCTACTCAACCATAATAACTAAATTGATTGAACCTTGACTAAAATGTATAACCGATTCAATCCAAACTCTTTTTGATAACCTCAAATGCGGGGCTATATATGTAATTTAACCACTTTCGCTCTTATCCACTCCAAAATGCACAAGTCTCTAAATGCAAAAGAATACAAAACTCAACCCTTTTATTTTCTCAAAAAGCACATAAACTAAAGTAAATACTAACCTTTATAAAAAGCACATTGAAATGAAAATTTATTGTTACAAAAACCAAACCCAACCAAAACAAAACAAATCACATAGCAAAAACACCAAAATTGTCATGGCAACAAAAACTAAGAGCCACAACAACGCTAGAAGACCAAACTACAACCATTTCCTTCCTTCCATAGACACTGACTCTGTCAACGAGTCATCACACTTCGAGTTCGACGAGTCAGAACTCTACAACTCAGCTCGCTCCAATTCTAACTCCAACTCACCTGAATTTCGTAAATCCGTTATTGCTTCTCGTTTTCACGCCACTTCGTCTTCCACCGCTGGACGCGTCGGAGATCCGATGTCGCTGCCGGTTAACGTTCCGGATTGGTCGAAGATCCTTGGAGAAGAGAACAGACAGAACCGGAGGAAGAACTACGACGACAGCGATGACGACGGTGACGATGAGAGGGTTCCGCCGCATGAGTTTCTTGCTAGAACGAGAATCGCTTCGTTTTCGGTTCATGAAGGAGTTGGTAGAACTCTCAAAGGTCGCGATCTTAGTAGGGTTCGAAACGCGATTTGGGCTAAAACCGGTTTTCAAGATTGAGTTTAAAGTCTAAACCCGGTCGGATCGAAAATTGGAACATTATATTGGACTCCAATGAAATCATCGAAACTTGTTTTTATTTTTTGTGGAGTTGGTTTATTTTTGTTTTTATTATTACTTTCATCTATGTGTATGGGATGGAAAATATCTGAGGATTTTGTTATTAATATCATTATGATTATGATTCTTCATTGACGTTGTCAACTCGGTTTGTAGAAGTAGAAGTAGTTCAATGATTGGTAGGGTTTTGGTTTTACTTTTATACATTCTTGGATGAGGATAAATAATGGTGATTATTGTGTTTATTATTTTATTTTGGAAAGAGTTTTACTTTAACATTGGAATTAAACCGAATCAAATTACATTGATTGAGATCATATAATTTTTATAAAATTTAAATATTTATATACATTTAAGTGTGAAGAAAGTACAAAATTTAACTTTTTTATTAATATAAAATATTGTATATATATATATATATATATATATATATATATTATATATATATATATATATATATATATATATATATATATATATTATTTATTATAAATATATTATATAAACCTAGTATTTATTAATTGTTTTTATTGATAATATTGATGACTTCTATTTTTTTTTACATGACCCAATCCATGGTGATAATTGCATCTTTGATCTGGGAGCGAGGATATAGTAAAAGGTGAAAAGGAAAAAAAATATGAAGTTTGAAGGATAAGAAATGGATGACTTTGAAAAAGGGGAAATGGTCAAGAAGAAATAACGAAGGTTTTTGAAAGGAAGTAGTAGTATTTTGTAGAGTTTAGTTTTTCTTCATAAAAGAAAATCTATTTACTTTGGGAAACTCAAATTGAATTGAATGATGGTTTTGGGGTGTTTTTAAGAACTTATGTAAAATCTTTAAATTCAATCTATGTTTGTAAAGAAAAGAATCACAAATGAATAATAATTATTAATATATTTTTAAGATTTAGAGTATTATAACAAACTTAAGCCGTAAATTTGAAGAATTTATCCTTCAAAGTTCTTCAAAAATTCTTCCCTCATACAATCAGATTCTTCAAATTAAAATAATTTTATATTATAACAAAAAAAAACAAAGTCATCTTCATCTAAATCCGTCAATTATTTTCACTTCATCGTTGATCTTGTTTTTAAATAATTTGTATCAATTTCTGTTCTCACTCTCAAACAAATAATAAGTGTATGTATGAAGGATTTGCTCAAGAAAGATTGTGAGACAAAGTTTCTTCGATTTTTTGTCCACAGTACCCCATTTCTGAAATTTATTTCCCACAATGCCCCATTCTAGAAAAAAAAATCCCAAAATGCCTCACTTTTCCCTTTGGTCTCGCCCATTCAATGAGCGTTGCGTTTGATTGCATGAACTCGCCCTTTGATTGGACGAGTAGACACGTCATAATATTCCCATGCTTGAACTCGGTCAATGGATGGCCGAGTCTATGCTGTTGTATTTTTTTTTGTTTTTTTTAATAAATTTAAAAAAGATAATGAATTAATATTTTTTTGAATAATATGTTGCTATCAAAGACTTTCAATGACCGAGCAATTACTTTGTGTTTGTACTGTCTCGACCAATGATTGACCGAGTATTCAAGTATTAATTTTCTATAAATAGCAGGACTTGTAGAAAATTAACTCAGGGCACAAAATCCTTTATTTTGGTAAAAATGTCTGTTTGGGGTCTTGTATTTTATGGACATGGTGAAAAAATCAATGTTTGCCTCGATCCGCAATGGAATTTCAGAACATTGATTTCAGCCATCCACACTGGCTTCCGACAGTTGGGCGGGCGTCGTATGAAGATGAGGAAAGTAGAGTATCGTTGTCCATACATAACGTTGACTGATGCAAACCCCGATGATACGTACATGTATTACTTGGATCGTATAGAAAATGATGAAGATGTTCAGTGTATGTTTTCGGCACATAATGGTGAAGTTAATAGAGGAGTTAAAGGTCCACTTGTGTTGGTTGTTCTTCGGATTTCCCCCCGATAGTAGTTAAATTTCGCCTCTGTCAATGCATAACTCATGTTAACAACTATTTTGCACAATTCCTTGTCTTTAATCTCACGCATGAAGTTTTGCGCAATGTGTCTAATGCAATAGATGTGTGATGACGGAGGATACTGCCATCCATTTTCCGGATTGTTATATGCACTCTTTATCGATTCATGCTTGTCTGATATTAGACACATATTTGCTTGGGGAGTAACGTGTATTCTCAAATTCTTAAGAAAGAAACTCCAAGCATCCTTTGTCTCACTTTCAACCAATGCGAATGCTATTGGAAAAATGTTCCCGTTCCCATCCTGTGCCACAACCATCAACAGAGTCCCTCTGTACTTGCCATATAACCATGTTCCATCAACCTGCACAATAGGTTTACAATATGCGAAACCACGTATACATGGTCAAAACACCCAAAAAAGACGATGAAATATCCTTTGGTCACCCAAGTGTGAACCATCATTTGAAATCACAGGTAAGGATTGCAATTCTATAATAGTACCTGGTATATATGTTTTCATTACCAGTATCCATCACGGCAGATCGTTGTAAGATGTCTCCCAATTTCCATACAGCGACTCAATTGCCTTACACTTTGCAATCCATGCCTTTTTGTAGGATATGATATACCTGTATCTTTCAGCAACATGAGCGATGATCACCTTCACCTTAAGAGAAGCGTCGCGATTTACAAGCTCCATTATGCTCTTACTAATCATTTCTGAACTGAGTTTTGTATGGTCTTGTGACATAGAAGTGGTTGTGCATGTATGAGGCCCACCAGACTTACCAACTCTCCACCTTGAGTTGCCCTTACGCAAAGAAACCCTGCATTTGAAATTGCATGTAGAATTTCTAGATTTGATGACATAACGTACATTGTCAGATTTAGTCACAGAAAAATCTAGACTACGTTTTATATGCCATTGTTGCAACGCAAGAACACACTCTTTCTTATTTTCAAACTCGATGCCCTCCTCTATTTCGTCAGCATTGTGAGTTGGTATGAAACTTCCAAAAACGGAGATTAGTTCAGCATCATCCAAACTTATATTTTGCATGTGAACAGGTGAGTTGTACAAACTAATTGGTTGAGCTCTTATTGCAACGGTCGGTGTGTCGAAGATATCTTCATTGCCATCGTCATCGCTAACACCAAATAGATCTTCAAATCAAACCTCTTCTTGATCATCCTCACTATTGTTGCCTACCTCTTCATTTGGTATGAAAGATTCATTATTTTGAGTTGGTTCTTCGTCAATGGTTTGACTCATTCCGTACTGGTGTGACTGTATATATTACGTTGGATAACTGAGATTTTCATTTTGAGTCGGTTCTTCTTCAAGATTTTCAACTAGACAAACATATATCTCAATGGTGGGTAACTGAGAAAATGTTATATGACATTGAAACATCGACTTGACATCTTCGTCATTCTCAATGGGTGTCATTATGTAAAAAATAGTATTATCGTCTCCATTAATTAATGGATTGCGATAAATGATGTCATCAACACAACTTTGTAACTTTTTTTCAATACGATCTTTTAAATGATGGAAGTCAGAATTAATGTGGATTTTGAACAAATGCAAATTTGTATTGCTAAATGAGAATCCCTCATTAACATCTGTGAAAATGGACCCGTTAGAATGGATAGACACAACTAAATTTCTTTGAGCCATGAATGTAGGAGATATGAGTGTAGGAGATTTGGTTTGGTGACAATAAATAAAGATATGAATGTAGGAGATTTTCTTTGATGACAATGAATAAAGATATGAATGCAATTTATAGTCAATAAAACAAATTCCTAGTAAACCAAACCCTAAACAAAGGTCAGATGTAACTCGTCCTTCAATTTGACGAGAAAGAAAACGTGAAAACCCTAGAAGACTAAGCTTGTCCATTCATTGGACGAGTCAAAAGCCTAGAAGACTAAGCTCTTCCTTTCATTGGATGATTCAACAAGCTACAAGAATTAGCTCAGCCATCAAAGGGGCGAGTCTGCATGCATGCAATTTTGAAGTGATATTTCCAATCAGCCAGGGAATCGTTCTTGCAGGGATTACTTGCAAAATCACACAATTTTTTTTCATGCATGCCCTAACAAGTCCAATCAACCTATACAATTTTCACCTATATATTTAATATTTTCTCACCACTATAAATTAACCTTTCCTCTACAATTCATTCTCATAATCTTCCTTCAGTTTCTATTTCACAAATATTTACTCTCTTCAAATATTCACTCTCTTCTATTCCAAAATGTCTTTGTTGTGGATGGGCGAATCACACCGTGGGACGGCAGCGAACATTGCCGAATATGTAAGTCTATTTCAAATCTATTTCACAAATCCAATATGTAAATATCACATCAAATATTCATTACCATTTTTATTTGAATTTCAGGAAGACACTAGCTGGTTATACATACATTCAACCAAGTGTGGTTATAACCATATTTGGAGCTAGCTGGTTTTGCAAATGTAGCCAAGATAGCAAGTTTAAAAGTAGATTCTAAACTAATTGTTGCATTGTTAGAGAGATGGAAACCCGAGACACATACATTTCATTTACCAACAAGTGAATGTACTATCACACTAGAGGATGTGAGTATGTTACTCGATCTCCGAATAATGGTAAAGTTGTTAATGTCCCAACAAATGTAACCAATGATGTTTACATGGAGAATTTGGGCGTCGAACCAACAACTTCAGATAAAAATGGCTCTTCTGTCAAAATTGTTTGGTTAGAAGCCCTATTAACACAACTGAAAAATAACCATAACCCGACGGAGGCGGAAAATATTCTTCATTCAAAAGTTTATATTTTACTATTAATTGCTAATTTTTTAATGCCAGATAAGAGTCACAATTTATTGCATTCTTCTTGGTTACCTTTAGTAGGAGACCTAGAAAAATGTAACACATACAGTTGGGGTTCTGCTTGTCTGACGACACTATATAGACATATGTGCAAGGCAGCCCATAAAGGAGTCAATAGAATAGGAGGTTGTGTTGTATTACTAAGTGTATGGGCATTCACACGCATACCTCTGTTAGCCCCAGTTAGTAACGAGGTTCCATCACATCCGTATGCATTAATGTATTGATTTTCATTGAAATGCAATTTATATTTCTCAAAATTAATTATACGTCGCTTTAACGTATTTTTTTTAATATGCAAGATGGTGCAAACAAGGTATGCATTACGAAAATAATCCTCGTCATCATTTACGGGGGTACCGTGTTGCAATTGAACACATGGAAGAAAACGATGTAAGAATGGTTAATTATAATATTCAACTTATATAAATTTCTTTTATACATTCTAATAGTTATATTTCTTTTAACAGTTTATATGGAGGCCGTATATACAATATCCAGTGCTTGATTATAGTGACAGTCGAGTTTGGAGTGCAACAACATATATAGTATGTTTCTTTACCCTTGAGATGCATCAGACGGATCGGGTCAAACTCCAATTTGGATTTGAACAACAAATTCCGTCTCAGCCAATATATCTAAGTGAACACCATAATATAACTATGGTTCAAGCTTGGGACAAACATTGGCAAGATTTAAACAAAGAAGAGCTAAAAGAATGGAAAAGAAGAAGGCATTTGGTGTTACAAGGTAACTCGGTAATTGGTGAGTTTAAGCCGGGTAGAGAATACATGAATTGGTTTTTATCAATTCCTTTTACTCACGTTGCTCCAACATAATTTTTTATTGATCCCCGTCAACGTGTAACTTCTTCAACCCAACAAACAACATCACCCTCACATCAAGACATTCCCCCCACATACACATCCCCATTTGGGGCCCAACCATCATCATCTGCTCAACAAACTTACCAACATACCCAGACCACCCAACAACACACCATTTATTCCACCTCAACCGAACACCATAATCCACATACTTCATTCCCTCAAATAAACTACTTTTATAACCAACAATATCAACAACAAACCAACATACGCTCACCCGTACAATAATCTTTAATTCCTCAATCCAACTTTGAATACACAAACCCTCATTCTCAACCCCAAACATTTAACACCACATTCGCACAATCCAATCCTACATACAACCCTGGTGATGTCTATTATCCTCCTATCCAACACACCCAACCCAACACCTACACACAACCCACACATTCACTATCCGACTTTGACCTCACCGATGACCATCTAATAAATATGCCTTCTTTTGGCATTCAAGAACTTGACGGTATGGATATGCCTCCAAACACATCACAACAACATCAAAGTCAACAACAAGATCGACAACAAGATCTACATGAAGATCTGTCTTCCGACTCATCTTCGTCTCCGCAAGACAAATACAAGAAGACTTGGGCAAGGAAAAACGCAAAAAAGTTGGCACAAGATGTGGAACATGTGGTTACTATAAATAAAATATATTTCTTCCATTATATCAATAAAGTTATTATTAATCATTACAATTCATTATATGCCTCATTATAATTTATAGTTTTATTATAAGTATTTAAAAAAATCATTTTTATTATTAACATTTTAAAGAATATATTAGAAAGCTATTATTAGTATTTTACAAAATTATTATTATTATTTTTAAAAAAATTATTTTTATTATTTAAATATAGAATTAATTAGAAAACTATTTAATAATAATTTTAATAAGGTTATTTAATTATATAATTGTATTTAAAATAAATAAAAAATATAAAAATAATCTACTTCATAAGCTCGCCCAACCATTGGTCGAGTCTACCTATCACACGCAACGCTTCAGCCACTCATCCATTGAATGGGCGAGACTTAAGGGAAAAGTGGGGCATTTTGGGATTTTTTTTTCCAGAATGGGGCATTGTGGGAATTAAATTTCAGAAATGGGGTACTGTGGGCAAAAAGTCAAGCTTTTTCTCATGAGCATAAAAGGTGTCAGGTTCATCGGTCAATAGATGGCACAAGAACCTGTCTTTGTGGGCTAGGCTATGTTGTGACACTATTGCAATTCAATCAAATATAAATGCCCAATGATGAATTAACATTTAAGATTAAAAATATCAGATGAACGACCTAAAGAATTGCAAATTCACAAATATAATTTAGAAATCCTTAATCATCAAATTCTTTATTAGTAAGATTGTTACAATTTATAGGCATAAAGTCTCTAAAAAATAAATTGACTCTTTTTTAAACTTAGATGATTTTTCAAAATCATAATTCTGGTCGATTTCTATGACTGCTAACACAGTCATAAATAAGCTGACGACAAGAAATATTATTCCTTACTCTCATAAAATAATGCTTGGAGTTCTTATAGAACAACTCTGAAAGATTAAATCGTATCTTCGTGGATTGAGCACTCATTGGCACCTAAATTACTTTATCCACCATTTTGTAATATAAAAAGAAAAAAAATCAACAATAACATCTATGCATAAACCCTTAAAATATGTCTGGATAAGATAATTAGAAATTTTTAGAGAATTTAAATTTCTAAACAATTCAAATGATTTAATTGAAACCCGATCATTTTTAAATACTTTTGTTTGGATAGAGTACTATATTTTGGGGGTCATTTTCATAAATTTTAAAATTTTGGGGGAAAATTTAAAATACGAAAAAATAAAGACCAATTTGCAATTTTTAAAAATTTGAAGGGAAAGTTATTAGGGACACATATGCAATTTTTTGAAAATTTTAGGGGTGAATTTGAAATTTTCATAAAGTATGAGGACCATCTAATAGAATTTGAAATATTAATAATAAACAATTTAACATTTGCATTATATAGAGTGAGAGAAAAAATTTAAACTCTTTACTTATTGATGTCATTTGAAATTCTCTAAATTTAACTTAAATAAAACACTTTATAAATTTAGATCATTTGAATAATTCTCCATAATTTTTTATTCAAAAAATGAATTTTTGTCAAATCATTTTAAATTCCCTCAAAATATTACTTTCCCTCATCAAAATACCTTATTCAAGCACATTCTTAGATATTATCTAAATGACCTTTATGAATGCCTAACAATTTGGATGAAACTGCAATGATGCAAAGCTGACTAACTTAATCATCAGTAGGGATGGAAATTTGATCCATCATCAAGGGGCATCCGCAAATTTACCCATAACGGGTAAGGTAAAACCCGTAAAAATGAGTACGGCCATGGACTCGGGAAATTACCCACAAAAATAAGCGGGTATGGATGCGTATGGGCAGCTTCTCGCCCCATACCCACACACTATATACTTATGTATTTATATTTATATTTATATACTTTAATTTATATTATTATATAAAAATGTATGTCTATCAATTATAAAACATATATCAATGTTAAATCATTATGTATTTAATATAAGTGTTCGTTTGTTTCAACAATAAATTGTTTGAATTTTTTTTAATGTTTTTAAAAACTTAAATCTATATGATATTTTATAATTGATCTATTTTTTTAATAGGAATGTGAGTCATGGGTACGGGTATAGGTACTTACATACCCATAGGACACGAGTATGGGTGCTAACTTTGGCACCCAAGCGGGTATGGGCTCGGGTACGGGGATTTTTTTAAATCACGTGTATGGGAATGAGTACTATAATATCATGTCAATCGAAATACTCCTTTCAATGTTACATATAAGAAAAAATAATAAATATATTATCGGTATTAAATATAAGCAAAAATTTATCACATTTATTATATTTAAATCCATCATTCCAATTTTACCCTTAAATAAAACGTAAATGTAGTTTTTTCAGTTTTTTATATTCCTATAATAATGACATACTATATTAAAACTCGTACATTGAACATGTGTAAAATAAATATTTTTTAAATGTTGAAATAAATAAGATGTTAATCTTATTTCTAAAGTGAAGATAATTGTAGAGTTATATTTGTGAGAGTCCTAAATAAGGGTGAGAAGAGTGTTTTCACCTAAGAGTGATGTAACCTGGGTGATATCCCCACATAACATAAGGGTCCTCAATTGGCACTAATTATATGCATAATGTCGTTGGTCAGATGAGATGAAGTCCACCATGATTCCTTGAAGAATAGGTGGTCAACGATCTCCCCTAGTCTCGAGGGAGCGGTTGATACCCCCTATGAGTTTCCCAAACCCTAGGCCTAAAACACCTCTATAAATACTTATCCCCAAGGGAAAAAGTGACAGATCCTGACAGAGACATATCACCCTCAAGCACAACGCTTCACACCTATACTCTCACATCATGTGAGCAGCTTCTCTTAAACCAACAAAAACACCACTGTACAGGGCTTCTCGCAGCAGTGGACAAGCCCTAACCATCATACTCTATAATATATCTATTAAGGCCTATGAGAGAATCCTTGTCCTTTGTAGGGGTCACATGCACACATGTACATTGTGACATGTACATTGACGCCCATCATGGGCCCCCTAATAAAACTAACAGGAGTCACACTTTCTTCATCACCATCATCCTATTCATTATTACCCTCCACTTCTACACCTATCCACTATGAGCACATCGCCTCTATCAATATACAAATGAACATCATAGGTGTATTTGACTCCCTGAAGTGCAAGTTGATGTTTGGCACTTTCAGGGATGCCGTCCTCCAATGGTATATGATTTTAACATGCACCTCCATTCCTAGCTATTAGGAGCTGGTAAGAAACTTGTACACATATTTTCCACCAACTGTCATAAAAATGTCAACCACCATCCTTTTCATTATACGTCAAGGTCCATCATAATCACTGAGGGACTAACTCGCCTGGTTTAACGAATTCGCCATCATGGTCGTCCCTCTAAACCATGAAATTTTTGTGGGGGCGTTCCAAAATGGATTCAAGGAGGGACACTTCAACGAGTTTCTCACCCAGAAGCTAACACTTTTGTTGCCAGAAGTGGTCACCAAATCAGAATGTTATATAAAGGGCGAGGAGAGTGACACCGAAAAGAAGATGCGTGATGTCAAGGAACGTGTTCCCAATGTCGAGGTTCTGCCAATAGAAGGTACACCCACATAATCTTAAATATAAAAGACTTCCTCAATGTCAAAGGTAAAGGCGAGGCCCAAGCACCAAAAGCCACAATCACATTCTATGAGAAAGATGTAGTTGGTATCAACCCTCATAATGATTACCACATGGCAATTATCGTCATATGTGATAAATGGGAGATCAAAATAGTCCTCATACACCAAGGAAATTATGCAAATATTATATATTAGGAGGCATTTGAAAGACTTCTCCTCGATCCAGAAGATTTAAAGCTCTTTAATGGTTCTTTGTTGGATTCTTTGGAGAGTTAATATAAGTAAAATGATACATCACACTGAACACCACTTTTGGAGAGCAAAACCAGGCCAAAGAGATAAAGGCAAGGTATTTGCTTATTTATTCCCCCTTATCTTACAACATTATTATGGGGTGACCAACTTTTAACTAGTTGGGCACCGCCTTGTCCACTTTGTATTTATGCATGAAGTACCCGCTTCATAAGGGGAGAGTGAGAGTTACCTAAGGAGATAAGGAGATAAGGAGATAAGGAGATTTTCAGAAAATGTTATGTGGAGAGCCTCAGACTGGAAAGAGTATGCACTATGGGAATGAATTATAGGAAAGTGGGCTCAAGTGTTAAGTCTCTAGTAGGAACATGCAAAGGCGATGAGGCTCCCCCTCTAACTAATGAATAGATCAAAGATTAAGGGTCGGGAAGGAATTCCCTTTGGAACCACCCTTGTTGTTGTCATCTATTTTTTCAACACTGCTTAGCTATTTCGTTATTCATTTTTATAGGTGAGTATTACATCTCTAGCGATTGTAAGAACAAGTTATCTCAGAGGATGCACTCTTTTCCCTCTATGTTTTTCATATGGAGAGGATTTTTAATGCGGTGCCTCGTTTTATTATCATAGTGAATTTTTTTGTTGGTTATTCCTTTCTTTGCAGGAAACCTAAAATCTCGAGAGAAGATTTCCCAAAGAGGCGATCAATATGCTGGATCCCTTGGTGAGATTCTTTCCACCCATAAAGGCGACCAAAACATTGGATCCCTAAGTGATGTCTTTGCCACCTATAAAGGTGATCAAAATGTTGGATCCCTTGGTGGGATCCTTGTCGTTTAATGAGGTGATCAATACACTAGATCCCTTTGTAGGATTCTTGCCTCCTATAGAGGCGATCAAAATGATGGATCCCTTAGTGGGATCCTTGTCGTGAGGCAATTGAAATGTTGGATCCCTTAGTGGGATCCTTGTAAAAGCCTACTTCCCGATTCGATGAATAATTAAATAAAACATGTAAAATGCATAAATCCTTCAAGTAGAATATTACTCAACTACAATCAAACTCATATTTGAACCACATAGTTAAAAATTGAATCATTTGATAAGTAACTGAAATTATAAAAACAATTGGCATAAAAAATTTCAACAACATTATTAGTTTGAAAAGTGGTTCATCATCAAAAATCAAAGAAAATATATGCAAAATAAAATAAATAAAAGAACATCATGTTCCTCTCGTGTTACATATCAGAGCGACTCCAACTATAAGACTCTATAAACAAGCAACTAAAGAGGCACAACATCATCCTCAACCATATGATCCACTAAGATACCAGATTGTATGTACTCCAGAGGAGCACAGACACAACAGCAACAACAAAAAAGGGGTGAAAACACGTTTAAATAATAATTGGTGCACAAAACAATATAGGTAGATTCATACATCACAAATCACATACATATCAAGCATGCACCACTGTTGGTGTAAGCCCTAGAGGCCAATATTTTTGGTACATGTATCGAATTATTTATTAATAATAAAAGGTTTTTTCTTTATTATGTTTGTTCAGTAAAGTCCCTAGAATAGCTAGTCCGTTTAATGTATCAAGTGTGACTTAATCATGATATCCCATTAAACATAAGGACATTATTCTTAAAGTACTCGTAGTCGAGATTTATTGTGAAGTTGGATAACATTAAAGTATTAAGATTATTATGTATATAGACTGATGATCACATCTCATGGATCATGGATAAGGAGTTATCAAGTCTTAAACATAAGTATGAATATTGAGAGTAACATTTATATTGGATTGACCCACTATGAGAATACTAAATAGAATGTTATGCTAAGTGTCATAAGTTATTCTCATGGTGATAATGATGTATACCACCCTTTGACCTGAAACCACTATGTACCCTAGATGTAGAGTCGAGTGCCTTATTGTTGATCAAACATTGTCCGTAACTGGATGACCATAAAGACAGTTTATGGGTACTCCACGAAGCATGTTGAAGGACATGAGTGACCTGGATGGAATTTGCCCATCCTGCATAACAGGATAAATGTCTACGGGCCCAATATTGAACTGGACAAGGATGACATGGTCTATGTCTTGTGTTCAATATAGACAAAAGGGTAAAAGAGTAATTGTACACATAAGTATTATCACAAAAGGATTTGTCAGATCACATGACATTTTTCGTGTCTTGGGTAGCAGTGATGAGTTGCTAGATACCGTTCACTGCTTATTATGTTAAATGCGTGATTTAATATAATTGCCAATGCCGCGAAAACCTACAGGGTCACCCACAAAAGGACGGGATGATGAGGGATAGAGTAACTAAGGAACATCGTAAGGTACAATGCACTTAAGTGAATTGTAGAACATCGTAAGGTACTGTGTACTTAAGTAGAATACGAAATATGGTAAGGTACCACGCACTTAAGTGATTTTGGCATATTATAAGATATGGGCCACATACACTTAAGTGAGATTTTTAGCTTGCATCCCACACAAGTGGTTCTATAAATAGAACCCTTGTGCAGAAGCATTTGTGCAGTTGTAATTTCGTTTCTCTCTCTCTCTCTCTCTCTCTCACTCTCACTCACTCAAAGCCTTCATTCATAGCAGCGAGCACTGAGATTGAAGGAATATGTTCGTGTGGACTGAGTAGAGGCGTTGTCATCATTCAACGTTCATGATCGCTCTGTAGATCTGCATAAAAGGTTTCAATCGCCACAAGAGGTAACGATTCTGTCGCTGATCATGCCTATTCGTAAGGATCACTAAAGGAGTTTTTTTTAATTCCGCTGCGTTTTGAATCACTCTTCTCCTTCAGTGGTATCAGAGCCACTTATAAAACCATGTATCTGATAGCTGTTTATTTTCTGCATTTTCTATATTAATACGATTAAAAGACAGAATGAATCAAAGAATAAACGAGTAATTAAATTTGGCATCATATGTGTACGATTTGGATTATTGATGTTGAATATGCTTTGGAACCCGACGTTAGTATGGTGAAGCAGCGATACACCGATCGTCCATAGGTTACGCAATTGAGATCGATCAAGTCATATATATGATATAAGTAATCCTGATGCAAAATACGGTATATATGATATAATGTTTCTGTTTCGTTCATTCAAACACTTAATGATTGTTTTCCTTTGAGCGATCAATAGTCATTTGCTTCTTGATCCGACATTAGTATGGTGAAGCAATGACGTGTTGATCAATCATACTGAATTAACAATCGAGGTGTGTTTGACGGTCTGAAATTGGTGCATTAGGGTTCATGACGGCACAAGGATTGTGCTGTCAAAGAGTTATGCGATTAGGGTTGTGACTGCGCAAGAGTTGTGCTTTAAAGTATCAAGTGTTGATGCGAAAAACAACGTCGATTTCAAATGAATTATTCATTAAGATTTTGCGTCGGGGAGTTGCCCCTACAACCCCGCAGGGGGTGCTGCGCCCTTGACCACCGTCCTCTAACCGGTCAGCGGAACCCCCGGTTAACTCTGCGTTGTGTGATTGGTCGCCGAAATTTAATTTGGTTTTAATTAATTAACAGAATTTAAATTAATAATAATAGTGTGTTTATTATTATTATCTTATGGTGATCGGTTACGGCCTTAGTTTTTCTCTATTTGTTTTGGGATTTTAAAATACAACTTGCGTGTCGTGCCTCTCTTTTAATCTCTTAATGTAACTTCTTTTCTCATCTCACTCCCCCGTATGTAAAACGAGTTTCTTTTATGTAATGTAATATTATGAAGAAAGAGAAGAATACAATATCAAAGGAGGACAACCTTGAAGGTCTTGCTTGGAGAAGCTTAGATTGTTATTAGGTTAGCTTAGGTTCTCTCATTGACTTGGGAGAACAATTGTGTTAGGGGCCATAACTGTTTTATTATATATGTTGATGCAAGTGAATGCATGTTGATGCATGTGAGAGACAATTTATATGATAAATAAGCCGGTGAGATCAGAATAATTGCAAATTCCTTCAAATTAAATATTAAGTTTATGCTTTCCAAGTTTTAGCACTCATCAAGACTAGTATCGAATAATGTAGGTTTCGCCTACGCGAGGTGCATATTCTATATTAGTAAGGTGCGATGGGATGATTGTAATATCCAATTGCTAAAACAATGAGTCAAACTTAACTAAATAAATTATAATAAGATTATATATGTTTAGAAGCAAGAGTTGGAATGATCCATGTGATGGATTGGAATAAGGAGTTATTCATCTAACTAAAACATTCGAGAGTTGTATTAGATATAATTGGAAGGAGTTCCTACCTAAATAACCTAATTTTGTGTAATCCGCCTACGCGGACTTAAAACAAAGTGAAATGTGGATCTCGACCCACTAGAGAATCTTCCAACGGGATTTTCCGAATCAAATGGTGAGGGTCATTTGTTTTGAGTAACATAGTGGGAGCATATTTAATTAAATGCCTAATTAAATATGTTATTGATACTTATATTTTCATTATTTTCATATAGATTAACATGACAACAAACACCTCTAACAACATTTTGCGATCAATCTTTGACAAAGAAAAATTGTCTGGGACAAAATTTCTGGATTGACACCGAAATCTGAGGATTGTCCTCAAACAGGATAGAAAGCTGTATGTCTTGGAGAAACATGTTATTGAAGAGGAACCTCCTAGTTCTGCACCTAAGGCGGAAAAAGATGCTTATAAGAAGCATGTCGATGATGCCAATGAAACTGCTTGCCTCATGCTAGCTATTATGAACTCAGAGTTGCAAAAGTAACATGAGAATATGGTAGCGTTCGATATGATCGAACACCTGAAGATGCTCTATCAAGAGCAAGCAAGGCATGAAAGGTTTGAAGTTTCAAAATCCCTTTTTCAAGGCAAGTTAGCTGATGGAGCCCATGTAGGTCCCTATGTGCTCAAGATGATTGGGTATGTGGAGAACCTTGAGAGATTGGGTTTTCCCATCGGAAAGGAACTTGCGACTGATTTGATCTTGCAATCATTTCCATATAGATTCAGTCAATTTGTCCTTAATTTCAATATGAATGATATGGACAAATCTCTTCTCGAACTGCTAGCCATGTTAAGAACTGCTGAGCAAAATCTGAACTCATAAGGGAAGTCCATTCTAATGATCAAAAATGGAAAGAGACAGAACAAAAGACCCACTAAGCAGGGTGATAAAGGGAAAGGCAATGAAGTTGCCAAACCCAAACCCACGGTTCCTGCTTTGAAGCCTAGTGGAGGAATAGCAAAGGAAGGCACCTGCTTCCATTGCGGTAAGACCGGACACTGGAAGAGAAACTGCCCAAAGTACCTGGAAGATAAGAAGAATGGAGTAGAGACTTCAACTTTAGGTATTTTTGTTATTGAAATTAATTTATCTACTTCTGCATCAAGAGTATTAGATACTGGATACGGTTCTCACATTTGTACCAATGTGCAGGCGCTAAAAAGGAGTAGAGATTTGGCAAAAGATGAAGTTGACCTACGAGTTTGCAATGGAGCAAAGGTTGCTTCTTTAGCCGTAGGAACTTATGTATTGACTTTACCTAGTGGTTTAATGATTCAATTAGAGAACTGTTATTATGTGTAGCACCTCAAATTTGCACCCATCATTGTACATACATTTTCATATTAGGTCATAGCATATCATGGTCCATTGCATAGCATTGCATTGCCTCTTTTGCCTCAAGTGCAAGCCAATCAAGGAATTAGGTCAAACTGATCAGGAGATCAGTCAACCAAGCAAGCAAGTGCATTTCTCAAGGAGCCAAAGCCCTAGGGTTGGTCCAACATGTTCACATGACTTGGGGATCCATTTGAAGTATTTTGGTCAAGGATTGAAGGCTTGGAGGTCATCAGTTCATACACAGACAGTCAGAAACCCTAAAAGTCAACTGTTGGTCAACTGTCCATTTAATCAGTGATTTGATGAATGGAAATGGTTTGGGAGATCTTATTCATGTCCAAATAGTCTTCATATATCATGTCAAACACCATCATGGAAGAATTTGAAGCCAGATCAGAAATTTCCAAAAATGGAAACTGGACCTGTAACTGAAACTTACCAAAAATGGAAAGTCTTGATCCTCAAACTTACATCATGATACAAGCTCCAAATGAATTTTTGCCCAACATGAAAGTTGAAGATCTTGTTCTCCCATTTCCAAAAAGTCCAAGAACACTCAATTCCCATGTATGGTTGGCAAGTTATGATCAAATCATTTTCACAAAATCTTGAACTTCAAAAGGCCATATCTCTCAAACCATTTGGCCAATTTTGGTGGGGTTTTTTCCTACAAGTCACATTTGATCCCCTCTTTCCAAAAATATAAATTTCATACACCAAAACCTTGCCAATCAAAATGGCATTTTTTGACTTGTCTCATTTTAATTCAAGTTTGACCAAGGTTTGACTTTTTGATTTAATCATCTTTTAACCATTTGGCCATTCAAACATGTTTAGAAATCATATTTTGGTCATGTTACAAGTCATTTTTATGCAGTACATATGACCATTCCTTGCTTGCTTGAATTTTGGAAGAAAGTACATGTTTTCACCAAAACCATATCCCACATGTCTATGGACCATGCTTGGTACCTCTCATAGCAGATTTCTAACATCATTTTTCTGTCAATTGGAACCTCATTTGCAGCCTAAAACCAACAGAAAAAAAGGCCATTCCTTGCTTGCTTGAAATTGGGAAGAAAGTACAAATGCAACCACCACATCCCACATATCCATGGGCCACGCCTTGTACCACAAAACAGAGATTTTGAACCTCATTTTCTGTCATGGAAAACCAGTAGGAGCAGCCATACCATACAGAAAAACACTTGTGCTCTCATTCTCTCAAAAAGTCACATTTTGGCCATTTTCCAAAAGCTGTCCAAAAACACCAAAGACTGAGCCTGGCCATGATTATTTTCACCATCCACTCATCATCTTGAAGCAACTAGCAGCCATCAAAAGATCACACAAACAAAACTTCATTCATTCTAAAAAATCACATCTTGGCCATTTCTCAAAAAAGTTGTCAAAATTCCAAGAGGACCAAGCCTTGCATTGTTGTTTCACCATCCATTCATCACTTGGAAACCACTAGGAGCAGCCATAAAACACATCTAACTCAGAGAAAAACTCATTCTAAAAAACCTCATCTTTGTGCATTTCTAAAAACCAGTCAAAGAAACTCCAAAGAACTGAGCACTGCCTTGCCTTAAACACTATCCTTTCATCATTTTGGACCTATTTTCATCACCCTTCTCCAACTGGAAGTCCCTTTTTTACTGCTGTTTTCAAAAGAGCACAGCCATGACAGAGTTTGTATGAGGTCATTTCAAGCCATCCTAAGCCAAGCTTCCTTCACCATTCATCTTGTGGAAGTGTGTTGAGCAGCTGTTTCGAGCAAAGGAGGCCAAACAACGTTTGTACCACAACTGTCCATCAACTTCGGTAAAATTTCGACCTCTTTGTTTCTTAAAATAGATACATGCTTTAGAAAGGTCTTTTTATGCTGAGCTCAACAGTGGTTGTGGTTTCAAAAATGGTTGGCTATTTTGAAAGTTATGCCATGTTTAAGTTTGATGATGAAATATGTTTGTGCTATGTTTGTCCTTGTTGGTATGAGTTAATGAAAATGATGGTTGTATTATTGATGTATATGCTTAGATGTACACATTGATATGTTTATTCTTGAATTTGGAACAAAAATTTTTCAACCTGGGTTTGATGAATATGCTGCTACTGTAAGTATTTTTTCTGCAATATGAATACTGTAAATGTTGCTACTGTATATGCCTTGCCTTGTTTCCAAATAAATGCCAAAAGGCCTGGGGCAAGGGGGATTCGAACCCCAGACCTTTGCCTCAAAGCTTCAGATACCAAGTGTTTTACCACTGGGGCGCAATGCCAATTCATTTATTTAAACGCCTTCTATGAAATATATATTAAAAAGGAGCGCTGACCTCCCCATTTAAATGAAACGCTGAGTTTCAATACTCAGCGAGGGGCGTTTTCGTCCTTTGTCTTTTTGTATTCCAATAATCAATTAATTCATTTTTCATTTCAATATTTATTTCATTTAATTACTCAAACTTTGAAAAATCATAAGTTCCTCATTTTAATTCCAAATTCATTGGGAATTTTTGCATCATGTCCATCTTGATCTCTAGTTTTTTGTCATATATTTTCCAGAATTTTTGCATGGTCGAATTTTAAATGGTGCTAGGGTTTGTGACATGTGACCAATTTTTGTACATCTTGCCAAAACATTTGTGAAATGATGATACTTTATCCAATGGCTCCCAAATTTTTTGTTCTTAAACTAGACACACTCATGGTGATTTTGGTGTAGAGTTTGTGAATTTATCATTGCTGGTTTGTGAGATATGATTTTTTGAATTAGGGTGTGACAATTTGTGTCACACCATTGATGTCCAACTTCATGAATTTTGATACCATGCTTCTTGACCTCCAATTGATCTGATTTTTTGCATGAACCTACTCTTGTATGTCTAGTTTACATGTGAATTTTCTTGGAATTATTTGTGGCATTTCCTAATTGTTTGAGATTTTCTCCCCCGGTTAGCCATATGTTGACCTTTTGTGACACTTGTTCCCATTTCATTTGTGAAATTCTCATAATTTATTAGATGGACATGAAATTTTACATGAGATAACTAGACATCCTCATCTTTGCCATGGTTTTAGTCCCATTCATTTATCATACTCCATCTCTGATTTATGATTTTTCTAAGTTGATGCATGTTTGGTTGACTTCATTGAGCATGTTCAAAATTGCTTTGACTTTCTGATTTTCATTGACTGCCTTCCACTTGTCCAAATGAGATGAAATTTGACATGCTTACCATGCTGTGGTTTGTGATTGATCATGATTTATTTGGTGATTTTTGGAAATGTTTAAGATTACTTTTGATGCAAGTCTCGCTGTTGACTTCTATGAGCTTCTAAATGCCATGTTTTGACCTAATTTGTTCATGAAATGATGATGATGATTGATATGAATGTGAAACCAATTGGGTTTGTTTCTTAAATGTTTGAACTTGATTTTGATTGGGCATTGCTTGCTGTTTTGACTTTTTTCATTCATTTTTGACCCTAGGCTTGTCCTAGTGGTCCTGTTACTCACTTTTGAGCTTGTGTTTTCAGGTTAACCAACAAATGGCCATTGAGATCAATTTCTTTTGATTGAGCTTGCTTGAATATCATTGTCTAACTTATTTGTTTTGTAGGTGGCTTGGCTCACATGCCTTGAGCCTTGTGCCTTGCACATTCACTTGCTTGTGTTGACTGGTTGACATCTGTTTCATTTTGATTTAACTTTGACTTGTATACTAACTGTGCTTGACTGATTTCAGGTACTTTAGTTGCTTAGTTCTTTGAACTTGCTTTGCTTTGCTTTTATAAGCAATTTGCATTGAGGTATGCTTCTAATCTTCATGTAGTCTGGAAGACCTGGTCTGTTACTTGGCCAGGCAACTGTCTGAAGTCCTCCTTAAGAGGCAATGTTTGTGGATGTTTAATTTTGTCCTTGCATAGAGTCAAAGACCTCCTAAGTGAAGAGGCAATTGGCAGAACCCAAGGGATATGCAACCTATCCCCTGCTATTCAGTGTGTCATCTGCTTTGCTCACACCACAGTGTTGATGCATTGCAGATACAAACCCAAGATCTTGTACAATTGTACAGTTGAGTCAGTTTCAAATGTGTAGAAGGGTTCCCACTTTCTGAACCCACACATTCTTGTCTTAAGCTCTCCCAGGCCAGGGATAAGAGCTGTGAAGTCTTATCTTCACTCACCTTTCATCTGCTTCACCTTAGCCCCTCAATGGCAAGGTTAAGAGCTAACATTCGCCCAGTTCCAGAGGTTTGTTTGTTGAGGTTGATATGACCCCTCGACTAAAACCTAGCCTTGTTTGAGCCCCTTGCTTGTGTATAGTGTGTGCTATCTGTGCTTGTATGATTGTTTGACTTGCTTCCTGTGCAAGTTAGGATTGTTTGACTTGCTTCTTGTGCAAGTTAGGTTTAGTTTAGACTTGCTTCCTGTGCAAGTTAGGTTTTGCTTGACTTGCTTCCTGTGCAAGTTAAGTGCGTGTGTGGCTTGCTTCCTGTGCAAGTCATGACTAGGATAGGCTGGCTCCCTGTGCCAGTTAGCTAGAAACCTTAACTTAGGGTTGATTTTGCATGATAACATCTAGGCTCGAGTCGTAGTCTCCCTAGTGTTGTGTCTCCCTCTGTTATCTGGTTAGGCTAGTCCTTTATCCCTCCGTAGGGGAACTACATCGCCCTGATCTTCATACCAGATGAAGTATGTAGGCAGGAGATTGAGCTGATCTCTCCGGGCGCCTTTTCTTTTCTTTTGTGTGTTGTTTGACAGTTGCTAGGCTCGAGTGCCTGACTCCTTAGCAATTTGTTGTCTGTTTGTTTGAGTGTGTGCTTGACAGTTATAGGCTCGAGTCCCCGACTCCCTATTAACTCGTTGTGTTGTTGTGTGCTTGGAAGCTGATGTAAGTCCATCGAGTGGCAGTTAGGTTCCAGTGTGTGTGTGTTTTGGTTCGGATGCTGATATAAGTCCAGTGATTGGCAGTCGGGCTCCACGTTTGCCTTTGCCTGTGTTTGTTTGTGTGCGTGTCAGCCGAGCTACGAATGCTCTGATTCTTCTCTCGTCCGAGAAGATACGTATGCATAGGATGCGATATCCTAGCGAGCATGTGTTGTCTCCCCAGTCCGAACTACTTCGACTCTGATGTCTATGCCTGATAGACTAAGTAGGCCCAGGATACGACATCCTGCCGAGTCAGTTTCAGTCAGTTTCTTGTGTCTCTTTCAGCCAGTGTGTGTGTGTGTGTGAGTAGCGTTTTAGCAACCAATTTCCCTCCTTTTGTGCGTGGATCCCGTAGAGTACTACGGATGCGTAGGGGTGCTAATACCTTCCCTTCTCATAACCGACTCCCGAACCCATACTCTTTGGTCGCGAGACCATGTTCTTTCCCAGGTTTACTCTGAGCGTTTCCTTTCCCTCTTTTGGGATAAATAACGCACGGTGGCGGCTCTGTTGTTCTTGTTTTCCCGCCGGTTTTTCGCGTGATGCGACAGCTGGCGACTCTGCTGGGGATCTAGAGAAGTTGACCTGTGCTGGTCCATCTTCCCTGAGCGAGTCTCTCCTAGCGCTCTCTAGGTTAGGGTTTTGGTTGCTTTGTGCTGTGTTTATTTATTGCATTCATTATTTGTTCATTTCATTTATTGTTTGCATTTATTATGTGCATTAATGTTTGCATTCATATTCATTATTCATTCTTCCTGGCTGGTTGTCTGTTTTTCTTTGTGGGGTGGGAGTCAGTTGAGGTAAAAGGTCCAATACCCAGACCATGAGTGAAATCTAGGAAACCTAGGAATAGAGTGATTCATGGGAAGCGGGTGGTGTACGCCACTTAGCGGAACATTGATATCACGAGCAGTTCAGACTCTGATGGGGTATTATCGGTGCATACATCGGGTGTGCACAGGATGATATTCTTGAAAGGGTTGTTTATCCTGCGTTTCTCTTGACCTTACCCTGGCCTAGACTACACCCGTGAGTGGGGAAGGGTTCATCATTACAGGTACAGTTGCTGATTGGTTGGTGATGTGTTTGTGACTCTTGGTACTGATGGTGACTGTGAATTATGGGGCATTTATTTCTGGGACGCCAGAGTTCTGTCCGTGGTTTATCAGCGGGTTCCGTTTATTTCGGATCCCCGGGCTGAGTTGAGAGTACTTGTTCAGAGGATCCGTTTGTCACCCGTTCAGTGGTTGTTCCTGTGAAGATAGCAATATAATCTCCGATTCCGTTTATTTCGGAACCCCCCAAGTTGGATTTATGGTGACTTGATCCCACAGATATGGCTGGTTCAGAGAAGTGTTGGGCTTTCAGATGACTTGGTGGCACAAGGGCCTGCATTCATGCATTTGCATCATATCATCTCGCATTCATCTGCATTCAACTCATGTCTGTCCGTACTCAGGGTCCATTATTTTTTTTTTAACTAAGACTCAGGTTGAGAGACATCTGAATGTTAAAAAATTGTTGATGAAATTTTATCTGTCTCAATGAAACCAAAAAAAAAGAGAGGACTGAATATTCCTGGTACGGACGGACATTGCATGTGTGAGTCATACTAACCCATTTGCTGTTTTGTAGGTCTCAGTATTCAACCGGTGCGCATAGCTTGTCTGTTCAGATAACTTGCTGGGGGTCAACAAATCCAAGCTGATGGATCTTCTCAACGCCGATATCCTTGAACTGAAAGAGATGATGAGGGAGTTGTTCAGTGTTGTGCAAGGACTTGCCTTGGGGCAGAAAGCCATGTCTGAAAGATTGGAAAAGATTGAGAAATGGCTGATAGTAGAGAAGGTTCAGGGGAAGGCTCCGTCCTCCGAAGTGAACAAACCTTCTGGTACTGTAGTAAGGAAATCTTCTGACAGTGGTCCATTCAAGAGGGAAGTTGAGCCAGTTGGTGTGCCTGCAAAGAAAGAACGTAGTAAAGATCGTTATCATCCTTATGCTACCACTGTATCCACTCCTGTCAGCAAATCACCTGTTCAACAGCAACAACTGCCACCTCAACAGAAGACACCGAGAGCTGAAAGCCAGGTGAAGAAGAAGAAAGAGGACCGTCAGTTTGAGGAACCACCCGTGACTTACGCCCTTCTGTTCCAAAGGTTGATGGATCTTGCTTTAGTACGGCCAAGGATACTGATTCCCATAGAACAGCAGAAGAGGCCACCAAACTATGATGAGAATGCCAAGTGCGAGTTTCACTCTGGGGCACCCGGACACAACATCGAGGGCTGTAGAGCTTTTAAGCATGTCGTCCAGGACATGGTGGACTCCGAGACCATTAACTTGGCCCAGATTATGAAGGGGGATGTCAACCCTGCGCCCAGAAGGGGTCCTGTAAAAGTCAAGATGGTGAAGAAGGCCAAGAAAGGATTAGAGATGACTGAGGAGGATCAGCTAAAGGTTCCAATGGCTGTGGTCCCAAAACCTCTGGAACAGGATGGAGTTTTCCCTGTTAGTGATAATTCTTGTGCGATCGTCACCATAGAGGGAAGTGTATTGATGGAGGACCCGAACCAGAAGATGAAGAAGGTAGAAATGGATAATGTAAAATGCAAAGCACCCCGTCTGGCAGTTAAAACCGTCCAGGTAGAGAATGCCCTTGCTGCTGAGAAAGAGAAGAAGTTGTCCATCTCTTCTTATAAACAAGCTCTGGAAGTGGTGAAGAACAAAGAGGCGCAAGGCTGGGGAAGGATCGTTGACATCGTGATAAAAGCAGACATGTTTGGGGTCGGTTATCAGCCGGGTCAAGAGTCGTCTAGACCAAATAGAGGATGTCGCCCACCATACACCTTCGTCAGTGCAGGGATGTTGGATCCTGGTCATGCCCGTTCAGTGGGTGAAGATGTTGACAGCAATCGCGAGCTTGAGGCGTGGATAAAGTCATGCGTACCAGGCAACTGGAAGGCCTCCAAAAGCATCACTGTCACTCATCCAGGAGTGTAGTATTTCTGTGTTTTAATCTTGTTTGCATGAAAGCCGTACGTTTTGCCCGAAGCGTACTGGTCCATTGTAAGGGCCACCTCATGTGTTTCATTTTGCAACATTTTGCATCAGTAATAAATGGATGTTTTTTGTAATTAAAGGCGGCGTTCCCTGTTTTTCACTTTTTGCAGTTTTAAAAAATAAAATAAAAATGGCAATGTTTTTATTCTCTTTCCTTTCGATTCATTTGGTTCCGACCTTAAAAGTGATTCTCTCGAGCTCATCGATAACAATTTGGTTACACCTCTATATGACTTCGACAATCCAAGCTATCATGCCGAAGAAGAAGGCGCAGAAGATCGTGATCAGCTGGAATTAGCCAGGTTGTTGAAACAAGAGGAGAAGGTGATTCAACCGCGCAAGAAGCGAGTCAAGTTTGTCATCCCAGGTACCGCCAAGGTCAGAAGGGAAAGTGAAAGTTGAGGCCGCTTCAGAGGCAAGTCGAGAACAGAATGGTAGCCCTGTTAGAAGAGCAGGTTGATACGTATGCCTGATTGCATCTAAATACACCAGGGCGGAATACCAATGTTATGGGGCACGAGCTACCCTTAAGAGAAGACTGTCCTCCAGTGAAGCGGAAACTGGTGCTGAAAGATGAGAAGGTGTATGGACCACCAAGATGTGAATAGAGCTAATTTGAAGGATGAATTCCCGGTACTTCACAATGAGGTACTGGTTGATTATATGGCTCAGGTCTCAGTGTTTATCTTCATGGATGGCTTCTTGGCCAAGACCAGATTGAATTGTTGCCAGAAGATATGAAGTAAACCAGGTCCATCACACAAGGGGCACCTTCTTGTTCTAAGTTAATGTCGTTCCGTCACATGAGGCCGGTGCCACGTATCAGAGATCTACGGTGACTTTGTTTCATGAGATGATTCATCGTGAAAGCAAAAGCCATGTTGATGACATGATGGCAAAGTCCCAAGCAGAACAGGGGCATCCGGTAGACTTGGGGCAAGTTGTTTGACCAGTTGAGATAACTCATACTTTTAAGTCTGAATCAGTGCACTTATGGAGTGTTGTCCATCAAGCTACCGAGGATTGTTGTGAGCGAATCAGAGGAATCGAGGTCAATCCTGCTAAAAAAAAAAAAAAAAAAAAAAAAAAGAGATAAATTGCAGGAACCTCTGATTCTGATACCTCAGTGAAAGAGATAACTGTTAATCCGGTACTTGATAACCCTCGAGGGGTCTACGAGGTGCGTATTGAGTCAGCATGACTAGTCTTGTCGAAAAGAGTATGCAATTTACCTAAGCAAAAAGTTTATCGACCGTGAAACAATACACTCACTGTTCGAAAAAACTTGATGTACTTCGGCATAGGCTGCTCGCCGACTGAGACAGTGTATGCTGATTCATACCACTTTGTGGATGTCCAAAATGGATCTGATCAGATATGTGTTTGGAAAGCTAGCAGCAACCCGTGGAAGGTCATCAACCAAGGAAGTTTGAGGTCCCTGATGAGGACATCTCGAGGTACTCAAATCGAAAGATTGGGAGTGACTGATCCCGGAGGAGGGGTCTGACCCCGAATCCGAACGGATTCCGATGTCTGAGGGGGAAAGAGATGAGGTGAATAAGTTAGTGCTTCCCGGATCCCAGTTGGTTGCACCAACAATGGTGGCTGAACATAAAGTCTGTATCCTGGATATTGAACCTAGGGATGTGCATCTACCTGGGACAGTGTCTTCCTCACGGATGTATGAGAAACCAGAGAAGGCTAAATGGATAAAGACTCAGAATGACACGTTGAGTCCAACCGAGGGAAGGGCTGACAGTTACTTGTCATGGGGCAGTTGTACCCAGTGAACGAAGCATGTTGTTAACCAAGAAGTATGACCTCGCGCGTACCACGTGGAAGAATTGGTTGAAAAGGATCCTTCCTCCTCAAGACGATTGTGGGGCAGATGGACAAACAGTTATGAATGTCCGTTCGTGGTCAAGAGGGTCCCATCTGACAGAACCTTGTTGTTTATGACCACGGATGACGACGATTTTTCCATTCCCTGTGAATGCGGACGCAGTTAGAAAATACTTCGTGAAAGAAACCCGCTGGACAGAAAAAAAAGAATAAAGAGTCCAGGCAAAAAATGGGCATCCCGGCGAACCAAGAAAAAGAGAAAGGTTCGGGCAAAAGTTAGGGATAAAAATAAAAGAAAAGAACTGTACACCCGGCAAGTTGAAAACCCGCAAGGGCGACTTGGGCAAAAAAGGGTATCCCGGTGGACTGAAACCCGAAAGGGCGGTCCAGGCAAAAGAGGGAATGAAATGAACAACTGCGTCCCGCATGATCGTTTGTGCTCGTGATGACTTGGATAATCTCCGACAGAGACCGATCGGAAGCGCCTTGTTCAGAAGACAGAAGGTGCGGAAAGTCCTGAGGACATATGAGGTGTAACTGAGTGGGAACCCGATGAGATCACGGTTTTCACGTTGCCATTAGGATAGATTTTTTTATGTGTGCAATCACCTCTTTCCAGGGTTTGCTTCCTGTGTGTTGCTCAATTGTGAGCCATCTTTTATTCCAGTCAAATAAAGCGTGTGTTCGGTCAAATAAATTTTGTTTTTTGTGTCATTACTGTTTTGATTACGAAAACATCTATTCATTTTGATAAGAATATTTGCATTTTTGAAACATAGAGGTCCCTTCTGATGCATGCTTGTGAGATTGAAATCTGGAAATCTTACTTGGAAGTCTGAGTGACCTAAGTGTTGAAATATCAGAACACCTGGGGCATACCTGGGGCACGTTTTTTATCTGACGATCTCTTGTGCGGGTGCTGTTAGACATCTTCATTCACTTACCAGTGGTAATTTGAACCTTTTTAACAAGAGATCCCCTCAGAGTCCAAATCAGGGGCAAGGGATAGTGGAACGGTGAAAGGACAGTGAAGGATTACGACGACGGTCCTGGAAAGTTAATCAAGAAGACTCTTCAAAGTCTGATGATTGGAAAGTTTGTATGAATATCAGGAGTTCGATCCCCGTGGAGTACGGACGAGATTGGGAATACAAGATGATGGAGCAGAAAAGTCCAGAAGCGTCTGGGAGTTCGTAAAAGAGGAAAGCCGACACTATCGGTGGACGATGGATGCCGCTGTTCGGCGACTCGACAGGTGTTCCGTGTCTAATAAGCTGTATTTCCCCAGTAGGTGTGAGAGCGTTACCTCCATAACAGATTCGAGATCAGTGTCTCCTCAGCAAGCCTAAAGGTGGCCGTATCCCCAGCGGAGTTGTGACTGTTTTCCAAGTCTGAAGCTGTCTTCCCAGCAGAGGTTGTGTTGATGGTTTTTCCCCAGCAAGGTTTGTCTTTCCCCAGCAGGATGGAAGTTGACATGGTTATAGGATCCCCAGCACAGTTCCTGGAGTTCCCCGGCAGGATGAAATGATGATGATGATTGATATGAATGTGAAACCAATTGGGTTTGTTTCTTAAATGTTTGAACTTGATTTTGATTGGGCATTGCTTGCTGTTTTGACTTTTTTCATTCATTTTTGACCCTAGGCTTGTCCTAGTGGTCCTGTTACTCACTTTTGAGCTTGTGTTTTCAGGTTAACCAACAAATGGCCATTGAGATCAATTTCTTTTGATTGAGCTTGCTTGAATATCACTGTCTAACTTATTTGTTTTGTAGGTGGCTTGGCTCACATGCCTTGAGCCTTGTGCCTTGCACATTCACTTGCTTGTGTTGACTGGTTGACATCTGTTTCATTTTGATTTAACTTTGACTTGTATACTAACTGTGCTTGACTGATTTCAGGTACTTTAGTTGCTTAGTTCTTTGAACTTGCTTTGCTTTGCTTTTATAAGCAATTTGCATTGAGGTATGCTTCTAATCTTCATGTAGTCTGGAAGACCTGGTCTGTTACTTGGCCAGGCAACTGTCTGAAGTCCTCCTTAAGAGGCAATGTTTGTGGATGTTTAATTTTGTCCTTGCATAGAGTCAAAGACCTCCTAAGTGAAGAGGCAATTGGCAGAACCCAAAGGATATGCAACCTATCCCCTGCTATTCAGTGTGTCATCTGCTTTGCTCACACCACAGTGTTGATGCATTGCAGATACAAACCCAAGATCTTGTACAATTGTACAGTTGAGTCAGGTTCAAATGTGTAGAAGGGTTCCCACTTTCTGAACCCACACATTCTTGTCTTAAGCTTTCCCAGGCCAGGGATAAGAGCTGTGAAGTCTTATCTTCACTCACCTTTCATCTGCTTCACCTTAGCCCCTCAATGGCAAGGTTAAGAGCTAACATTCGCCCAGTTCCAGAGGTTTGTTTGTTGAGGTTGATATGACCCCTCGACTAAAACCTAGCCTTGTTTGAGCCCCTTGCTTGTGTATAGTGTGTGCTATCTGTGCTTGTATGATTGTTTGACTTGCTTCCTGTGCAAGTTAGGATTGTTTGACTTGCTTCTTGTGCAAGTTAGGTTTAGTTTAGACTTGCTTCCTGTGCAAGTTAGGTTTTGCTTGACTTGCTTCCTGTGCAAGTTAAGTGCGTGTGTGGCTTGCTTCCTGTGCAAGTCATGACTAGGATAGGCTGGCTCCCTGTGCCAGTTAGCTAGAAACCTTAACTTAGGGTTGATTTTGCATGATAACATCTAGGCTCGAGTCGTAGTCTCCCTAGTGTTGTGTCTCCCTCTGTTATCTGGTTAGGCTAGTCCTTTATCCCTCCGTAGGGGAACTACATCGCCCTGATCTTCATACCAGATGAAGTATGTAGGCAGGAGATTGAGCTGATCTCTCCGGGCGCCTTTTCTTTTCTTTTGTGTGTTGTTTGACAGTTGCTAGGCTCGAGTGCCTGACTCCTTAGCAATTTGTTGTCTGTTTGTTTGAGTGTGTGCTTGACAGTTATAGGCTCGAGTCCCCGACTCCCTATTAACTCGTTGTGTTGTTGTGTGCTTGGGAGCTGATGTAAGTCCATCGAGTGGCAGTTAGGTTCCAGTGTGTGTGTGTGTTTTGGTTCGGATGCTGATATAAGTCCAGTGATTGGCAGTCGGGCTCCACGTTTGCCTTTGCCTGTGTTTGTTTGTGTGCGTGTCAGCCGAGCTACGAATGCTCTGATTCTTCTCTCGTCCGAGAAGATACGTATGCATAGGATGCGATATCCTAGCGAGCATGTGTTGTCTCCCCAGTCCGAACTACTTCGACTCTGATGTCTATGCCTGATAGACTAAGTAGGCCCAGGATACGACATCCTGCCGAGTCAGTTTCAGTCAGTTTCTTGTGTCTCTTTCAGCCAGTGTGTGTGTGTGTGTGAGCAGCGTTTTAGCAACCAATTTCCCTCCTTTTGTGCGTGGATCCCGTAGAGTACTACGGATGCGTAGGGGTGCTAATACCTTCCCTTCGCATAACCGACTCCCGAACCCATACTCTTTGGTCGCGAGACCATGTTCTTTCCCAAGTTTACTCTGAGCGTTTCCTTTCCCTCTTTTGGGATAAATAACGCACGGTGGCGGCTCTGTTGTTCTTGTTTTCCCGCCGGTTTTTCGCGTGATGCGACATTATGTACCTGCAATTAGCAGGAATATTATTTCCGTTTCTTGTATAGACAAGTTTGGTTTTTCATTTAAATTAAAGAACAATTGTTGCTCCATTTATTTGAATGATATATTCTATGCTACTGCACAAATGAACAATGGACTATATGTCATTGATCTTGAAATGCCTATTTATAACATTAATACTAAAAGGATGAAACCTAATGAGTTAAATCCAACTTACCTTTGGCATTGTCGATTAGGCCACATAAATGAGAAACGCATTTCCAGACTCCATAAAGATGGACTCTTGGACTCTTTTGATTATGAATCATACGAGACATGCATATCTTGTTTAATTGGAAAGATGACAAAGTCTCCATTCACTGGAAAAGGTGAAAGAGCTAATGATCTTTTGGCCCTCATACATACTGATGTATATGAACCACTGAACATACCAGCCAGAGGAGGTTTTCAGTACTTCATCAGATTTACTAATGATTTCAGTAGATATGGTTATGTGTATTTAATGAAACACAAATCAGAGTCCTTTGAAAAGTTCAAGGAATTCAAGAATGAAGTACAAAATCAACTAGGTAAGAATATTAAAACTCTTCGATTAGATCGAGGTGGTAAGTATTTAAGGCTAGAGTTTGATGACCATCTGAAAGAGTGTGAGATCCTATCCTAACTCACTCCTCCTGGAACACCCCAATGGAATGGTGTATCTGAGAGAAGAAATCGAACCTTGTTATACATGGTTCGATCCATGATGAGTCATGTCGATCTTCCAAACTCCTTTTGGGGACATGCACTATTGACAACATCTTACACACTTAACCGGGTTCCATCCAAAAAGGTTGAGAAGACACCATATGAGATATGGAATGGTAAGAAACCACATATGTCTTACATAGAGATTTGGGGTTGCGAAGTTTATGTGAAACAACCAATTTCAACTAAGCTTGAGCCCAAATCTGACAAATTCTTATTTGTGGGGTATTCTAAAGAAACAAGAGGGTATTACTTCTACAATCCTTCTGAGGGCAAAGTGTTCGTCGCTTGAATTGGAGTTTTCCTAGAAAAGAATTTTATTTCCAAAGGAATCAGTGGGAGGAAAGTAAGAATCACAAAGCATTGATACACCTATGGAGGAATTAGAGAAGGAAACACAAGTAGTTGTGGAAGAGCAACCTGCTCAAGTAGAACAAGACCAGCGTAGGTCAAGCATGATACTCACCTACCTGAGAGATATGGATATCTCATAAATGATCAAGGTGATGTATTACTCATGGATCAAGATGAGCCTATGACCTACCAAGAGGCCATAACTGGTCCCGAATCTGAGAAGTGGCTAGAAGTCATAAAATCTGAAATGGATTCCATGTACACAAACCAAGTTTGGACCTTGGTAGAGCCTCCTGTAGGAGTTAACCCTATAGGATGCAGGTGGGTCTTCAAAAAGAAGACTAACATGGATGGTAAGGTACATACCTATAAGTCAAGACTGGTTGCAAAAGGATATAAACAAATTCATGGGGTTGACTATGATGAAACCTTTTCACTAGTTGCAATGCTTAAATCTGTTCAGATTTTACTTGCAATCGCTGCATATCATGATTATGAAATATGGCAGATGGATGTCAAAACTGCTTTCCTTAATGGGAATCTTCTTGAGGATGTGTACATGACACAACCTAAAGGATTTGACATACCAGAATAAGCCCAAAAGATATGTAAGTTACAAAGATCAATCTATGGATTGAAGAAAGCTTCTAGAAGTTGGAATCTTCGTTTTGATGAAACAGTAAAACAATATGGATTCATCAAGAACGAAGATGAGCCTTGTGTCTACAATAAGGTTAGTGGGAGCATGATCATTTTCCTGGTATTATATATAGATGACATATTTCTCATTGGAAACGATGTCCCTACCTTACAACAAGTAAAGTCTTGGTTGGGGAAATGCTTTTCTATGAAGGACCTAGGTGAAGCAGCCTATATATTAGGAATCATGATCTATAGAGATAGATCATAAAAATTGCTTGGCCTAAGTCGGAGTACATACATAGACAAAGTGCTGATACGCTTTGATATGCATGATTCCAATAAAGGATTCTTACCTATGCAACATGGCTTGTGTCTATCAAAACACAATCCCCTTCAACTAAGGAAGAAAGGGATCACATGAATAAGATTCCATATGCATATGCAATAGGACCTATCATGTATGCCATGTTATGTACTCGACCAAATGTCTCGTATGCTTTAAGTGCAACGAGTAGGTACCAATCTAATCCCGGTGATGCTCATTGGGTAGCTGTCAAGAATATCCTTAAGCATTTGAGAAGGACTAAGGACTCATTCTTGATATATGGAGGTCGGGAAGAGCTTGCTGTAATTGGATACATCGATGCTAGATTCCAGACAGATAAGGATGACTTTAGGTCGCAATCTGGTTATGTGTTTTGCTTAAACGGTGGTGTTGTGAGCTGGAAAAGTTCAAAGCAAGATACAGTTGTTGATTCTACATTTGAGGTCGAGTATATTGTTGCCTCAAGTGCAGCAAAGGAAGCTATTTGGATCAAAAAGTTCATTAGTGAATTTGGCATAGTTCCTAGCATTGTGGATCCCATTGGTCTCTATTGTGATAACAATGGTGCTATCGCACAAGCTAAGAAGCCTAGATCTCACCAACGATCCAAACACATACTTAGGCATTATCACCTTATTCAAGAGATAAAAGATAGAGGATATGTGAAAATATGCAGAGTACCTACACTTGACAATATTGTTGACCCGCTGACAAAGCCTCTTGCGCAGCAGAAGCATGATGGCCATACTTGATCTATGGGCATTAGGGGTATGCATGATTGGCTCTAATGCTAGTGGGAGATTGTTGGTGTAAGCCCTAGAGGCCCAATACTTTTGGTACTTGTATCGAATTATTTATTAATGATAAAAGGCTTTTTCTTTATTATGTTTGTTAAATGAAGTCCCTAGAATAGCTAGTCCGTTTAATGTATCAAGTGTTACTTAATCATGAGATCCCATTAAACATAAGGAAATTATTCTTAAAGTATCTGTAGTCGAGCTTTGTTGTGAAGTGGGATAAAATTAAATCATTAAGACTATTATATATATAGACTGGTGATCACATCTCATGGATCATGGATAAGGAGTTATCAAGTCTTAAACATAAGTATGAATATTGAGAGTAATATTTATACTGGATTGACCCGCCATGAGAATACTATATAGAATGTAATGCTAAGTGTCATAAGTTATTCTCATGGTGATAATGGTGTATACCACCCTTTGACCTGAAACCACTATGTACCCTAGATGTAGAGTCGAGTGCCTTATTGATGATCAAACATTATCCATAACTGGATGACCATAAAGATAGTTGATGGGTACTCCACGAAGCATGCTGAGGGACATGAGTGACCTAGATGGAATTTTCCCATCCCGCGTAACAGGATAAATGTCTACGGGCCCAATATTGAACTGGACAAGGATGACACAATTTATGCCTTGTGTTAAATATAGACATAAGGGTAAAAGGGTAATTGTGCACATAAGTATTATCACAAAAGGATTTGTCAGATCACATGACATTTTCGTGTCTTGGGTAGCAATGATGTGTTGCTAGATACCGCTCACTATTTATTATGTTAAATACGTGATTTAATATAATTGTTAATGCTGCGAAAACCTACAGGGTCACACACAAAAGGATGGATTGATGAGAGATAAAGTAACTAAGGAACACCGTAAGGTATGGTGCACTTAAGTGAATTGTAGAACATCGTAAGGTATGATGTACTTAAGTAGAATACGAAATATGGTAAGGTACCACGCGCTTAAGTGATTTTGGCATATTATAAGATATGGGTCACATACACTTAAATAGGCTTTTTAGCTTGCAGGCCACACAAGTGGTTCTATAAATAGAACCCTTGTGCAGAAGCATTTATGCAGTTGCAATTTCGTTTCTCTCTCTCTCACACACACACACACTCAAAGCCTTCATTAGTAGCAGCTAGCATTGAGATTGAAGGAATCTGTTCGTTTGAACTGAGTAGAGGCGTTGTCACCATTCAACGTTTGTGATCGCTCTGTAGATCTGCATCAAAGGTTTCAATCGCCACAAGAGGTAACAATTCTATCATTAATCATGCCCATTCGTAAGGATCACTAAAGGAGATTTTTTTAAATTCCGCTGCGTTTTGAATCGCTCTTCTCCTTCAACCACAATATCACATAGTCATATTTCAACCACACCATAATCAATCACCAATCACAATGTTACCCGTCACATTCAAATCATAAAACTCCGTACAAGAGTATTCAACAACATTCAAGCATCTCATCTATGTAATAGTTATGTAATGTAATACAACATCGACTCAACTCATGCTCATCATAGTCCCTATTCTGAACCAGACTTACAACTCAAATCTACATGCATGCGGTACCGATTCCATATTTGGCTCTTGAGTTGAACCCTAACATCAGATCTCTAAGCCCTCACTCTGAGCATGAGACAAACCACAAGTCCTCACTCTGAACTCATGACTCGCCTATTTGGTTCTTCATATGAATTGGGTTCCAACATTTGAACCCCGAGCCCCTACTCTGAGTTTCAAGCCCCCACTCTAGGCTTTGTACATTTCATTAGTCCTCACTCTAAATTAGAGAACATGTCTCTTTCACAACAATGATAACATATGATGCATGACATATAATAACTCAATGACAACAACATAACAAATGAATACAACCTCACTATGATCGTAATAAATGATACAACAACAACATAGAAATGAATACATCCTCACTCTAACTGTAAACAATCATGCAACAACATCAACAACATAACAACGAGTACAACCTCACTATGACCGTAAATGATCATGAATTCAATGCATCACCAGTAGTTATTCCCCGGACTACTCATCTCATCAATCTTCACCAAGCATGTATAAGAATTCGCATAATTAAACTTGCATTTCATAACAACAACACCTCATCACATACATATCTGCACACAACACTCAATCATGTTAAATCATGTTAACACCAAATCATATAAGCAAGTACAATAATTCACATAATTCTATACATTTCATAACATATATATATTGAAAATACATCCACACATCAATTATCTCACAAGGAAATACCACGAGGTAGCTTCGTGCATTAGTTTTCCAACGCTTCAAATCGCGCCTTAATCTGAGTCACAAAACTTAAGTTACAACAATTCGACTCGCGAACAACAACTTTGTGTTGTCATCCTCGACATGCGAGCACAACAGCTCACTGGATGAGGTCGTCCAGACCTGCAGCACCAGAAACACAAATTTTGCCCCTACAACAGCTCCATAACTTCAAATTCCACATGAAAACACCCATACAGTCCATAATCGATGCATAAACAATTACAACATATTATCATGTTGATTATCATCGATTTAACATGTTATTCTATCATTTAATCATCAAAATCAGATTCATGATATGACACAAAAACTCCTTAATTTCAACACAAACATTTAATTCATGAGTAATTTAACATAACAAAAAACCACACAACATCAAGCATAATTTCATATTAATTCATGGTATAAAAACATAATCATGTTCGTTGAACTCATCCAACAATCAATCAAAAGAGAAAGAAGAAAACCCTATTGGAGGTTAAGGGAAACCTTTTTACCCTTTCATAATTAAGACACCCTTAGATGAATAGTCTTCCCCATTACCTTGTAAGTCAGGAAAAGCAAGATTTTAAGCATTCTCTAAGGTTCTCTCCTCCGAGCTCTCCTTTCTCCTCTTTTTCACATTCACTAACAAATGCTCTAAAAACCTATTTTTCTATCTAATTTTCTAATTATATAATAAGTTAATTAGTTTCCTCATAATTGTAATTTTGGCTCAACTAAACATAAGTTCATCATTACTAACCACCTCATTTCATTATGTTCACTTTTTACCCAACTCTTACTATTCTCTCAATTTCTATTAATTTAATTAATTATTTTCCACCCAAACTAATTAAATCAACATAATTTACCACAAATGCTACCACTGACCAAACACGTCATATATCACACATAATAATATTCAAATAATTAAATCAAATAATTCGATAACTAATTAAATAAATGAAGAATAAAAATTAGGGTGTTACAATTATCCACCCCTTAAAAGAATTTTTTGCCCTCGAAAACTACCTGACAGGAAAAACTTTGGATAAGACTATCTCATCCTACTCTTGAACTCCCACGTTACACTACCACCAGCAGGACCTCTCCAAACAACCTTCACTGAAGCGATCTCATTGTCTCGTAAGTGCTTCACTTCAGGATCCTCAATCCTCTACTACAAGGTCTTAACTATAAAGTTCTCTCTAACTTGCACATCATCCAACTGTATCACATGATACAAATCAGAAATGTACTTCCTCAACTGAGACACATGAAACACATCATGAAGATTCAAAAGATTCAATGGTACCACAACTCGATAGTCCACCTCTCATACTCTCTAAAGAATCTGAAACGGGCCAATGAAATGATGTGTAAGCTTCTTAGATTTCAATGCACGACCAATGCCAGTTACCAAAGTAACTCTAAAGAACACATGTTATCCCTCCTAGAACTCAACTGTTTTCCTCCTTTTATCATGATAACTCTTCTAACGACTCTATGAAACTTTGATTTTCTCTTTGATCATCTTGATCTTATTAGTAGTCTGTTGAACAATATCAAGTCCAAACACAACACTCTCACCATAATCATACCAGCATAAAGGTGTCTTACACCTCTTATCATACAATGCCTAGAATGGTGTCATTCCAATACTATAATGGAAAATGTTATTGTAGGTGAACTCAACAAACAGTAAGTAACTGTCCCACTTACCTCCCTGCTCCAAAACACAAGCTCTCAGCAAATCCTCCAAAGAATTAATAGTCCTTTCTATTTGTCCATCTATCTGCGTATGATAAGCAGAACTCAATTTCAGCTTAGTACTAATCACTTCCTACAAACTCTGTCAAATAATCGATGTGAATCTTGGATCCCTATCTGTCACAATACTCGAAGGAATACCATGCAAGCTAACAACCTTCTCAATATACAACTCTACTAACTTCTACAAAGGATAGTTAATCGGAATAAAATGATCTGATTTAGTCAGTCTATCAACAATAACCCATATGGAATCACATCCTTTTGCATTCTTTGGAAAACTCGTCACAAAATCCATGGAAATGTTGTCCCACTTCCACTTAAGAATATTCAATGGTTGCATCAGACCTGGCGATTTATGAAGTTCAATCTTCGACTTCTGGCAAATCAAGCAAGCGTAAACAAACTCGACTACGTTCTTCTCTATTCCTGGCCACCAAAACATTTTCTTCAAGTCTTGATACATTTTAGTAGCACCGAGATGAATACTCAGACCACTTTTGTGACCTCCCTCAAGAATGCTCTTCTTAAGTTCTGGGACATCAGGTACATAAACACAATCTCTGAATCTCATCACACAATTCCCATCGATCCTGAAATCACCTCTTTTACATTGATTGATTAACACCATCCAGTTAGCCAAATCCAAATCAATTTTTGACCTTCTCTTATTTCTTTGAGGATACCATTGGTCAGCCTCAACATACCCAACTTCACACTATTATGAGTCTCTTCACACACTAAATCCATGTCTTTGAATTGTTCAATCATTTTCAATTCTTGAACCATAAGTATCAACATATGAAATGACTTTCTGATCAAAGCATCAACTACGACATTGGCTTTACCAGGATGATAAATCGAGCCAAAATCATAATCCTTCAGAAATTCAAGCCATCTCCTCTGTCTCATATTCAAATCTTTCTGATCGAATAGATACTTTAAACTATCATGGTCATTAAACACCTCAAATCAGGAACCAAATGGACAATGCCTTCAAATTATTAACAAAAACACCACAGCTACCAACTCTAGATCATGTGTAGGATAATTCCTCTAATGAACTTTCAACTGTCTGAAAGCATAAGCCACAACGTGACCATTTTGCATCAACAAACCTCCTAGTCCCATCTTCGAAGCATCACAATACACAACAAATGATTCACTCGGACTCGGCAAAATCAAAATTGGAGCAGACTTCAACTTCCCCTTGAGTTCTTGAAAACTCTTTTCCCACTGAACATTCCACACATAAGTTTGACCCTTTCAAGTCAATTGAATCAAAGGAAATTTGTACTTAGAAAAGCCTTCGATAAACCTTTTGTAGTAGCCAACCAAACCAAGAGATTTTTTGATCTCAATAACAAACTTCAGAGTCTCCCACTACAACACTACATCTATTTTTGATGGATCCTATGTGATCCCACAAATAAATATCACATGACCAAGGAAACTCACTTATTTTAACTAAAACTCACACTTAGACAACTTCACATACAACTTCTTCTCTTTCAAGGTTTGTAACACAACTCTTAGATGCTCTGCATGCTCTTCATTGGAATTTGAATATATCAGAATATCATCGATGAACACAACCACGAACTGATCTTAGTACAGATGAAATATTCTATTCATATACTCCGTGAACACTTCAGGTGCATTAAACACACCAAACGACATCACTGAATACTCATAGTGACTATATCTCAATCTAAACGCAGTCTTTAAAATATCTTACGTTTTCCCTCAAATCTTATAATAACCCAACCGTAAATTAATCTTACTAAATACACAAGCACCAACCAACTGATCCATCAAATCTTCAATTCTCGAAAGTAGATAATTGTTCTGGATAGATCCTCTAACTATTTCTTCAACTCACTTAACTTTGAAGCATACATTCTATAAGGAGCCATTGACACATGGATATTACCATGTACTAAGTCTATAGCAAATGTTGATGAAGTCCCTTAGAAACTAGTCAAGCTTCGTACTTGTTTATTGAACCATCAAGATTTTCTTTAAGCTTGAAAACCCACCCACAACCCACAGGTTTTCAATTTGGTGAGAGTCTGGTCAGTGTCCAGGTATGACTCTTTAGAAAATCTTCATAGGTTAAACATGGGAAAGAAGAGCCTTAGGCTTGAAGTGACCTGTCTTGACATAAGTCAATATGGTATGTGCATTAAACTATTGAACTCGAGGAAGAAGGAATAATAGGGGACTCTGACTCAGTCGAGGGACTCATGATAGAGGCTTGTAGAGAAGGAAGAGGAACCTGAGGACTGAGTATAGGTAAAAAGGTTGAAGTAGTGGGATTAACTTGCAAAAAGTGGGATGGAAATTCCTCGTGAGATAACTCTTGAGTTATACTTGGGACTAAAGAATCAGTTGAATTCGAAATCCCCCCAGTTGAAGTCGAAATTTAAGGAAAAGGAATAAACTCAATGTGACAATTTCAACTAGACAGTTCATAAGTGGCAGAGGGAAAAAGTGTTGGATAAGAAAAGACGTCTTCATGAAAAATAAAATATTTGGAAATATAAATTCGACCAGATCTGCTTAGACACTTATAACCCTTATGCTATAAAGAAACTTCGAAGTACACACACTCAAGACTCCTAAATTATTACTTATGTTTGATGTAAGGACGAGTGAAAGGAAAACACAAGAAACCAAACACTCTAAGAGTGTCCCAACAAGGATACTTGTGATACAAGGCAAAGAACATGGACTAAAAATGAGCAAGGCCCGCAGTGATACTTGTGATACCTTTAATAACAAGAGTGGAAGATGAACATCAAGAGGAATAAACACGTGTAGACCTGATACATGTCATTTAGAGGGATTGGCCATTAGCAACACTAACACGACAGGTGCCTGAATAGGATTTCTTAGAATGCAAGTAAGAAGCATGAGAAGTAAGATAGTGCGATGCACCTGAGTCGACAAACCAAGCTTGGTTCTCAAGGTCTTGAGGAAAGGAATACTTGCATGTGGTGGACATTAAGGCCAGGGCTTGAGGATCAGTGTGGAAGCTTCAAGTCTGTCTTCAGACAAATCAACAAAGTGTTAAGATGTTGTCAGAGCCTGAGCAAGAGTGAACTTCTCATCAAACAATGCCAAAAATCAATCATAGCATGCCCATATTTTCCATAAAGTTGTCAAGTAGGTCAATTTCTAGACGAGGCGCGGGCTTGACCATGCCGACCACGAAATCTGCATCCATGACCTCGAATATGAGAAGAATTTTCATGCACACCAACTGTTTGATGATTAACATTCTTGCCATTTGCTGAAAAAGAAGAAATAGCCAGCTCTTGATAAAATTTATCAAGTTGGGCCTTCTAAACATAGAGGAGTGCTGAAACATCATAAAGAATATTAAGGCTCATGATCTCCATACATTTTCATAACAAATGTGAAATTATGTTCCTCAGGGGATATGTGTCGAACATGATGTCTTAGACAGCTGATTCGATAAGTTAAATCAGAAACACTACAATGGCAAATACTAGATAATGGAGAAAAAAAACAGTAAATAACATGATAGTTGTTTACCTAGTTCGGTGAAACCACACCTACTTATAGAAGGTTGAGTCCACAACCGAAGAAAGGAAATTCATTATTAGTGGCTTAGTATAATTAGTCTTACAAGCAACGACAAATCCTATGTTGTTTAATGCCTCTTCCTAACACTACCCAATGATGTTCTATTTAGAGTCTCCCCCTAAACATGAGAACATACTGACGTTCTTCTCAATCACACAACCCGTAATTGGAGATTACAACTCAATGATCAATGTTGAATACTACCAATCAACTCTAGACAAACCTTCTATGCCAAGTTACTGAAACATAGAGGTGTACATATAAAAATAACAAGGACTTCAAAATAAACCCTAGAACTCTAAATCTTCAATGTATTGCTTGACTTCCAATATAGGTTTTGACCTCCTTATATAGCATAATAATCATGGGTTTTTCTTCGTGGATTTGAGATTTCATTTCATCCATAATTAATGCAGAATATGTTGGATATCTTATTTGTTCCTTGAATAACTCCAATAAGATATGATTGTTTCAATTTAAATTAAATTTTAAATCTTCATTTAAATACAAACTAATCTTCATCCAACTGCCAAATAAATCACTTAAACATATTACTAAAGAAAAGCAATAAAATAGAACTGAATCTTTTCCAAAGATTCATTCAAAATGTAACAGTCTGGTGCGTGTTGAGAAAGGCCTAGAGGTCGTACCAACATGTTGGAGCGTCGTGCCTAGCATATGTCTCTTATACAGCATAAGCAAGCTAGATCAATCTTGAACACTTGGAAAATACTCCATGTTGTTATTTTGCTAAACGCAGCCAATCGAAATAACTAATCCAATAGGAACTACAATCCCTCATTTGGAAAATTGTGTCAAAACAACTCTTAAAGATACATATCACTTCTTCCATCAGAACATGTGACACTCTTTAGAGCAAACAATCATCAGCAATAACTATCTTCCAATTTTCAGAGTTAATCTTAGCAGCGGAAAGTCAAAAGAATCAACATCCAGATGCTTACACATAATCCATTCAGTTCCTCCAAACCAAACAAACAATCATGAAATCATTCACAGACTTAGTCATGCATGAATCTAGTTAGCTCATATTTAGTAGTATACAATCCCACTATCTAAGACGTACCAACATGCAATCATTCACATACTTAGTCACACACACGTAATCAGAACATTATGAAATGCGAAATCTACCAATATAGACTTGTTTTCACATATAGAATAGCCAAATGTCTTGCCCGATGCTTCAGGATCAAGTAAAACATTAACATCACAACATTAGCACTTACCAGAGATTATTATTATTAAACAAAAACATGTGTTACTTCAGCTCTTAGTAACACTATTACTCCCCCTTTTTGCCATAATTTGACAAAGTGTTAGTATCAAATAACACCTAGATGTTAGACATGAATAAGTTAGTATATTAGCACATACACAACCAAAAACATGAGAAGACAACTAGAACAACATCCATAGATGCACATGCATTATATCTATTTTAATAGTACAAAGTTCAAATAGGCTAAAGAGCCTTTACAAGACCAAACACACCCAGATATAAGGGGAAAAGAAACCAAGCTAGAACCAAGAAATCTCCAAACTTCATCTCCTTAGATCAATAGCCAATTTAGGTTGTGTTCATCTGACTCAGAATCACTTAAGTCACTTGATTCCATTAGCTTTGCAACTACAACCTCTTTTATCCTTATCTTCTCAAGATGCATATTTGAGAGCATTGTCTTCTTAGGGCCGAATGTTCCACAAGAAAGTTCAATAATGGTGATGTTGTTCCTAAAATCTCCAGCTTTCTTTCTTGCAAAGGTCATGATGTCTTAGACATCTACTTGATCATCTGACTATGATCACTAGTCACAACAAGCTTCCTCTTCTTGTATCTTATATTAGTTCCCTTTTACATTTGTTCCTTATGGTTCACCACTTAAGATTTTTCCCTTATGTTAATTTGAGGACTCATAATTTGTTGCTTGTTTATAGTTTTATTAGTAAGAGATTTGGTTTTCTGAGTAGATTCTTCAATTCCCTTATTTTTCCTAATCCATTTCATTATGCTGACAAGATGGTTGTCATCATACTTACTGTTTTCTCCTCTAAGATTGATCATTTCTTTATAAGCCTGATTAGTTACCTTACTCTTCTTTTATTGGGACTTTGTCCTATTCGTTTGAGGTTTTTCCTCACTTGATGAGTCCATGGAAGCATATTTTGCATCAATGATGTCGATCAGAAGGTTGTCAAGAGTAGGTACATCTACTAGGGTATGTGTGGATTCTGAGCGAGGTCTACTTGGTTCACCAATTTTTTTATAAGAGGGTCCAACATTTAGTTCATCACCATCATCAATGGTGTATGTACCAATATCTCTCATGACTGATTCAAGGTCGTGATCAAGGTTCTCATATACAAAGGAACTAACCTGATTAAAAGTTCTGCCTTTTTTAACTCCAGTATGTTTGACCTTCTTCTTTGGAAATTCCACTGGGATAATCATTTGAAGTGAAATAACTTCTAGCACTACTTGATCATAAACCCTAGTTTTTTATGAAGCTCGTGTTTCTTCCATCTTTTTAACACTCAATTGTTGACTCATTGTGTATATCGGTCGATGATGTAGTGCTTGAGAGAGATGACTTATGAGTGTTGGGCAAAAGATATTGAAGAACTTCCGTAGATGAGATGGACAATGTAGTTTTTGAAAGTTGAGAGATGAACGCCTAATTTTTGAAGAAGTGATGTTTTGAGGAGAGAGAAACTTTCATGTTGCATGCTTTCTAAATAATAACTTCTCACTCACGTAAATGAACCAGGTGCCCTTCATCCTTGTATCTTTTATTTTTCCTTGAGGACTAGTCATATTTACTTGAGTATGACTTTCTTGACACTCAAATAAGTGACTATGATGTCAATAACCTTTCTTACATGTTGGAAAGAATGGTCCAACATCACATCACACATGCCTTATTTAGTGAAATTGTCACTGTATTTATTCTAATAAGCTTTTTCCACTCCAATGAAAGTCTTACTGAGAGTTGACTCAGGTGTCCATATGTAGAAGTTGTCTTTTGTTCTTGATCATTTAATTAACTCTTCTTGATCTTTGCTGGTGACAACACATTCACCCTTGTTGAAACTTACTTTAAACCCCCGATCACACAGTTGACCAAAGTCAATTTGGTCTTATTCAAAAACAACATCTTCAACTGAAAGCAACGAGTTCGCAATAACTTTAACACGTAACACAAATTCAATGACTGAATTGATACCTTTCTTGACGGATTTCAATTTGATGCATAACTGGTGAACATGAGCTTTCATGTGCACATTGAAGTAATTGTGAATTATATCACAAACTTCAAAGGTATGCTTGCATGAGAGAATGCGAGGAAGAACATATTCAGATATCATGGAGAGAAACAAGATGAAACTAACTTGATCTTAAAGGATCCACTCTTCATATTCATCAAAGATCTTGCCTTCAAGCTGATCTTGAGGCGTCTTAAACTTAATCGGAATGCAAGGATTCACCACTACTTTATAAGCTCTTTGAGATAGGATCACACTTTCAACCTACTGATTCTAGACCGATTAATTTTTCTCCTTCAATTTGATCGAAAGCTTTTGACCGAAATGGTGTGAAGAGGGTGAATCAAGTGCATAAAACATCGTGTGCGGTGACGATTGACGAACGTTGCCACCTGGTGTAGTCAGTGTAACATTGGGAGATTCTTCCATGGAGGCGCAACGAAGAAGATGAAGAAGAGAGAAAAAGTTAGTTACGTAACCAAATTTTGTTAGGGAAGTGAGAGAGAGCGGAAGGGATCGACTCGATGATTGATACCATGATATAATGTATTTCTCACACGATCTCTTTTAAAATTTACAAAACCATTACAGCTTATATATAACAAAGAATACATGGTGGGTGGTGCAAGAGTTAGTTACGATTATGCATGTATGTGCACGGTGATCTACTTATATTAACATACATCAATGCATATACAAAACTATGAAAATAATTGCCTAAGCTAACCTCCTAATACATACCACTGCATTCAATACCAAAAAAAATCACTTAAGTATGAAGTTATTTCAAATATTTTTTCATATAAATCATTTTTTGGATACAACTTTTTGAAAAAAAATTGTGATTTCGACTATGTTTTAATCTTTAATAATGTATGTGCATGTTATAAGATGTCAAAATTAGTCTTTTTAATTTATGCTTAAATAGTCTTTTGTTCCGTGTAAGTTGACATATTTTTTATTTTAGTCCCTAAATCTTTTTTTTATTGATGAAATCCTTATTTGTTGAATTTCATTTGGTTGGTTTAAGTCTCTGACGTCAATTGTCCGTTACAAAAAAAGCTTATACGGCTAACGTTGCTGACATGCTTTCAAAAAATGGTTCAAAGAGGGTTCAAACCATGAACCTTATATTTATAGTAAGGACGACTCTCTACTAAGCTACTTGTGTTCCTTATTTAATGATTGCAACACATATGCATATATTACATAATAAGAAGGAGGACTAAATCCAAAAATGAAATGATTTTGCAATTTGAACTTATTTTTCTTCCTCTATTCTAATTCATATTCTTCTTTTTCCTCTGCACCTTCATTCGTAACTACGTCTTCAATTGCTAACTTTACTCAGTTCCAAATTCTAAGTTGGAAACTTTACTCCGTCCATTTCATTTAATTTTATTGTTATTTTCTGATGATGGGAGATGAGTTTGCAAGCTTCATCATCTAATAAAATTCGTAGTGAATTTTTGTTGTACAGTGGAAGTATTTGCTCTTGATAAAAATGTGAGAAATCATTTTTATGCAAAGGGAAAACAAGGAATAATTTTGGGTTTGAAAAAAATTCTGAATTTGTATGATGGTTGTGGATGAAGATAGGAGCACAAATCCAATTTTTTTGATTAAATAGTTTTTTCATCCCTATAAATTAACGCGTTTTTTATTTTAGTTTATGTAGCTTTTTTTTTGTCTCTAATTGTGGCTTTGAATTCATATCTTCATGTGCAACCTTCATACAAATCCATATTTTTTTCAGATCGATGAGAACATATATGTTTGTTTATGGAATATTCACAATCTTTATCATCATATTCCATTAAAGTTTCGTCAACTTGTTTTGATTCCTTTCAAAATCTTCAATATACATAATGCAAAACATATATGAATATCTCATAAATACTTATAAATACCAGCTGGTTTGACGAGCATGTTGGTGATGACATTTTTTGTTGTTGTCTGTGGTTATAGAGCCACACTTACGAGACAATGCTTAAAACAAATGTGTTGGATGATATCATAGAAATTCGGATTTAGAGTAGTTTTTATATAATAGAATTTATTCAACAAAATGTACTGATGGAAGAGTGGGAAAGAAATAAACATTTTAATAAAGGAGATGGGTTTGAATCTCAGAAGTTCTTAAAAAAAAATATTTTGTTACATTGTGACAAAAGAAAAATTAATTATATAAATCATCTACTTCCTCCGTTCCTTTTTAAGTGTCACTTTCGTGAAAAAAAATGATTTCTTTTTAATTGTCACTTGTAAAGTTAAAGATAGTATTAAATGCAATTTTTACCAAAATTACCCCTAAATAATTATTACAGGAGAGAAAAAATAAAATGAATGTAATAAATAATTAAGGATATTATAAATAAAAGAAAAATTATGTTTGAAAAATAATAATAATGATTAGATTTATTAGTATGAATATAAATTCTAAAAATAACACTTAAAAAACAACAATAACAAAGAGATGATTAATTAGTGTCTTATAAAAAAAATCATTTTTTAATATTTTTTTAAAGTTAAATCAAACCGGCTCTATAGACTTAAATTCCCTCGTGTAATAATTTACAAAATACGCAATTGTATTATTTTTCAATCAACATTACATCAATGATTTCCTTTCAAAAATGAAAAGGATTGTATTCCATAAGTTCAAAGCACCACAAAATTTGAGCTATGAATTAGCACAACAATGATAATAGCATAGCAAGATGGCCTTAGAGCTCAAGAAATGGTGCTTAGCAGAAGGATTGAAATCATTGAAGCATGTAAAACTCGCTCACTGCCGCCTCCTCCGCCTCAACCTCCACCACGACAACCACCTCCTCAACATCATCCTCCGCTCTTCCTTAAACTTTTCCAACACCCACTACCCAATCCTCGTTTTCCACAAAACAACATTAAACCCAAACACCTTTCTGTACAACACCATGATTCGCGGCATGGTCTCAAACGACCGTTTCCATGATGCTGTTCAACTATATGCTTCAATGCATAAAGCCTCTCTCGTTCCTGATAACTTCACTTTCCCTTTTGTCCTCAAAGCTTGTGCCAGACTCAATCTTTTTCAATTGGGTCTGACTATTCATTCTCTTGTGATTAAAACTGGTTTTGATTATGATGTTTTTGTGAAAACGAATGTTGTTTGTTTTTATTCTAAATGTGGGTTTTTAAGTGATGCCCGGAAGGTGTTTGATGATATTCCTGACAAAAATGTTGTATCTTGGACTGCTATTATTTGTGGGTATATTGAGTTTGGTCAGTGTAGGGAGGCGGTTGATTTGTTTAGAGGGTTGTTGGAGACGGGTTTGAGACCTGATGGTTTTGTTATTGTTCGTGTTTTGCGGGCTTGTGCGCGGTTAGGGGATTTGCAGAGTGGGAGGTGGATAGATAGGTGTATGAGTGAGTGTGGTTTGCATAGGAATGTTTTTGTGGCTACCTCTTTGGTGGATATGTATGCTAAGTGTGGAAGTATGGAGGAAGCGCGTTGTGTGTTTGATGGAATGGTTGAGAAGGATGTTGTTTGTTGGAGTGCCATGATTCAAGGTTATGCATACAATGGGTTACCAAGAGAGGCACTTGAGTTGTTCTTTGAAATGAGGAAGGTAGATGTGAGACCTGATTGTTATGCCATGGTGGGAGTTCTCTCTGCATGTGCGAGGTTGGGAGCGTTGGAGTTAGGAAATTGGGCTAAGGGTTTGATGGATGAGGAGGAGTTTTTGTCTAACCCTGTGTTGGGTACTTCCTTGATTGACTTGTATGCAAAATGTGGAAGTGTGGAGGAGGCTTTGAGGGTTTACAAAATGATGAAAGAGAAAGATCGTGTTGTCTTCAATGCTGTTATTTCGGGACTGTCTATGTATGGACATTTTGGGGCTGCATTTGGAGTTTTTGGACAAATGGGAAAGTATGGAATTCGACCGGACGAAAATACTTTTGTTGGTTTGCTTTGTGCATGTACCCATGCTGGTCTGGTTGATGATGGCCGTCGTTATTTTAACAGCATGAGTGATGTCTTTGGTATGACTTCCACCATTGAGCACTATGGATGCATGGTGGATCTCCTAGCCCGTGCAGGTTTGATGGTTGAAGCACATAATTTGATCAAGGGTATGCCAATGAAGCCTAATGCTATTGTTTGGGGGGCATTGTTGGGTGGATGTAGGTTACATCGGGAAACCCAATTGGCTGAACATGTGCTAAAACAGCTCATTGAGTTAGAACCATGGAATTCAGGACATTATGTTCTCTTATCAAATATATATTCAGCAAGTCATAGATGGGACGAGGCAGAAAAAATCAGGTCAACATTGAACGATAAAGGGATGCAAAAGTTACCTGGGTATAGTTGGGTTGAAGTTGACGGAGTCGTTCATGAATTCCTTGTTGGAGACACTTCCCATCCATTATCACAAAAGATATATGAAAAGCTTGAAATCTTGCTGAAAGACTTGAAAGAAGCTGGTTATAATCCAACCACCGAGTTTGTACTCTTCGATGTAGAGGAGGAGGAGAAAGAGTACTTCCTTGGTTGTCATAGTGAAAAATTAGCTGTTGCATTTGCACTGATCAGTACTGGTGCCAAAGATGTCATTCGTGTTGTTAAAAACCTTCGTGTTTGTGGCGACTGTCATGAGGCAATAAAACTCATATCAAAAGTTACAGGGAGAGAGATAGTCATTAGGGATAATAATAGATTCCATTGTTTCAGTGACGGTGCATGTTCTTGTCGAGATTATTGGTAAAACTTTGATGTATTTTGTATTCTAAAGTTGAAATTCATTGTTCGCTTCACTTCAAAAGTTGTCAACCTTTATGTATACTTGGGAGGGGATTAATTAAATCTGCGAAGTCTTGCACCTTCCTTGGATATAGTGGAGATTGAAAATAGTTTTGCTGCATTTGGATGGAGAAATGACCACTTCTTTAATGCATCTCCATACCTGACTTCATAATTCATCCCATCCCTCAATTTGAAGCAGCAGTATGTGCCCAAAACTGAACTGGGAGAGGTTTTGTTTGTCTTTCAGAATGCAATTTTCTCCAGGTCTGTAATTGTAAGCGAGCACGTGAATTACAGATTTGCTGTCTATTTTTTCATTCAATATGAACCTAATTAGTTTGATGATGTGGAAATAAACTTTGCATGACAGACATACTAATCGGATGGAGAACATAAGCATAGTTTTTAAGATCCACTATATATGCAACTTAGACCAGTCAGCTATTGGAATTCTAGCAAGAACGGCACACATTTTATAGCAAGTCGTTGGGATGTCATACTGCTTTTACATAAATGATACTTTACCCAGTGTAGGCAAACATACAAACTTTAAGCTCAAAATTTGAACCATGAGTTTTCTTAACATGAAGATGCATTGAGCTTCTGTTCACTTCCTGTATTGTCTCTGATGCACAGCCAGTATTTCTACCAGTACACTGCTCAGAAGTTCTTAATGGATGATACAAAAGTGGGCAATGTTTTACAAGGTAAAACTTTTGATTCAACACACATATATATAGTAATAAGAATGGAGTTTGATTCTTACTGCCTATTTTTAATCACTTAATCTTTCTTTTCCTGGTACCTTTACATCTAGAACTGATTTATTTAGTTAGAATCCTTTAAGTTTTGCCTTCATGTCTTGCACTCTGTGCACCTTCTCTTTTTTGACGGGTGAGTTCCTGTGCTGGGAATATTATTGAATAAATCATTTCCCAAATTTTTGGTATAGCTTTTTTGATACTATAGTTGCATTAGACTACTAGACAGAGTGTATTTCTTGACCGTCTTTGATTGTTTTTTGTTCCTGTTATGTTTAGATTTATTGGATTTGTGTGACTTCTATAGACAAGAAGAACTCATTATGGGATGGAGGGAGTAGTAAAAACATCATGGTTTTTCTGGGTTGTTCTGTATTTTAGAGCCATTGATGAATTTCATGCCATGCATTATTGACATAAGATTAAAATTGATTTTTTTTACTCAGATAAATAATGTTAAAATCATGGCTTTTTTGTGTTTATATTTTTTTGAATTTCTCCATGTAAACCCACCACTCACTGGATTTATTTGGAAAATTGGGAATGACTGACATTTTTGGCTAAAAGTTCACCCTAAATTTGGTTGAAGTTTGTGTGCTCAAAGATTGCAAAAACTAAGATTCTCATGCAGAATGTTATGGAATGCAGCCCTGCTTGTGGAAATTTTATAGAACGTTTTGTGTTTGTTTTTGCGTGCATGTGCTATGGTGTTTCTTTAGGCTTTTTTTTTTGTAGGGTTTGGTTGGAAAAGAAAGAGACAACTTTGGAAAGATGAGTGTGAATAGGAAAATTGAGAAATCCTTTGGAGAAAATGGAATTTGCACTCACATTATAAAATAATTTTAATAATTTTACACCGTACATCAACGAGCAATTTGTATTCCATATCGAATCATATGTATTATGTCAAATCATGCATGTATTTTAAAAATAAAAATACTGACATGACATGTTAAAAAGAAATGATAATCTTTTATTGAAACGTCGAGTTCGAGTAAAATTATTTTACGTTGGATATGTTTATTAAATTCAATCCTTTATATTTTTTAAAAACTATTTTTGTTCAGAATGATAAATAAATGTTACTTCCTCGTCGTTTTGAATTTTATACAAATTAAGAAAACTAAAAAAGAAATCATAAATGATTTTACATTATTTTTTTATTAATTATATGAGAAAGATAAATTTAAAAAATTAAAAGAAGAGATGGTAATAAATACGGAAGGGTATATTAGAAAAAATAACATTAATGATTGTTTAGTATTGTGAAATGATTTATACTTTAGTACAAATTTTTCTCCAAAGCGAGGGAGTATCATTAACATATTTTTAATATTGAAAGTGTTATAATAACATAAATTGAGTATGAATAATTTACTTTAACCTTCTTAAATTCTCATTCAATATAATTTTGTAATTCTTTCATTTTATAGACAATGGATAACACTTAAATTCTCATTCAATATAATTTTGTAATTCTTTCATTTCTAGACAAGGGAGAACACCTAGGGTGAGGGGTTTCCTCTTTACTTCCAAACTACTCTGATAACATTTTTTAGGAGATCGCTTGATCCCCTCTTACCATACCCATGTGTCCGTCAGGTAGTGTATATTTTAGGTTTAAATGGAGGGTGTATAAGACCACCATAACAGGTTGAGAGTGAGCCTCCTGAGGATGATGTTGTAGGGGGATGCGACGTCTACTATAAGATATTTCACCTCGATGGTTCATGAACTCACCCTTGAGCCAAATATTGTTTCGATGGCGATCTGGCCCTTGAATTGCATATTTCGCCTGAAAGTCCGATTGGAAAGCTCCAATATTATTGGGATCAACCTGGAGCCCTGGAAAGTGCTCTAGAATATGATGTCTGATGAGTTGCACGGGTCGATCAACATTCATTTCACATCCCAATTGACATACTGAATCGTGATGACCATGGAATCATTATTGTGTGTGTGTGTGTGTGGTGGTGGTGGGTGTGGGGGTGGGGGGGGGGGGGGGGGGGGTACATTGACCGCTTCTTATCTAAAAAAGGTGATTGTGGGTTCCTAGACTCCGCTGGAAGCTCTGAGAGCTTTAATGGATGTGATGTTTGTTTTTAACACATGTCGGGCGTACTTTCTCTTGGAGGAGCTAGATTCTCTCACACCGACGAAACCTCCAACAATGGTGTTGGTGGTCTTCTCAGAACTTTACTCGAACATCCTCAAGAGAAGATGGTGAAAACAATTTGGAGTATTCGATAAGTGTTGCCTAGGTTAGTTTTACCAAGGTCCAATAAACCGATTGTATTTGCTAAAAGTACAAATGTGTAACAATCCCTAATGACTAAGGGTTGTCAGATCTTTAAAGTTGTTATGAGGTTGAGAGTTTACTCATTTGGGATGAAAAGTTATTGTATATATGTGTTTTATGTGTTGTCGTTAGTCTCCTTTAATTATATATTCAATTTGTTTTATTTTTTAAAAAATTTAATATGTTCGAATTTTGTTTCACTTAATTGATTTTAACTCATTTTTGCATTTAAAAAATATCTAAAGGAATGTTGTTGACATTTTCAGTTAAATTGTTACCCTAACATTTACACTATAAATTGCTCATTCGGCCCATGCATGGAAGGGACTCAAAAAACCTAAAGGCGTCGCACCACACACTTAGATCTCATCTCTCAGTACAAATTTTTCTAAGAAAAAAAACAAAAGATAGAAAAAGGGTTTTTTTACCAAGATAACCCAGTTTTTCGAAAAAATTCCCAAAATACCCCACGTTTCAAAAAAAATCCCAAACTACCCCACTTTTAGGAGGTGTCGCCAATTGGATTGGCGACTCCTCTTAAAACTTAAAGGGAGGCGCCAATCCAATTGGAGACTCCCTTAAAAAAGCCTCAAATGAGAAAACCTCCAACATGAAAGTTGTAGATCTTTTCAAGACAATGAATTTGGACATAAATTTTGCATCATTTGGATTTTTTTGAGAAAGTAATGGGCAGTTGAAGTTGGACTCCTGAGTTTTTCAACTGTTATCTGACCTATAATGTTTTGCATTGTCGCATGTGTTTCTTTTAGAATTATGAAATTTTGTCCAACATAACATTTGAAGTAGACATCTCAAATTTTGTAATGCACTTGGTCCCACCTCAAAATAATTAAAAATGAGTGAGTTAGGTCCTTGCGAACTTGACCCAAAATTAGGGTTTCTGTCGAAACATGTGTATGTGAATTTTGCCAAAAGGGACCAACTTCAAGCCCTTCTGTTTGAATGATAAAAGCCTCAAATGACAAAACCTTAAACATAAAAGTTATAGATCTTTTCAAGACAATGAAGTTGGACTAAAATTTTGCATCATTTGCATTTTTTTTAGAAAGGTATGGGCACCTGAACTTGGACTCTTTGACATTTCAATTGTTATGTGGCCTATAATGTTTTGTATTATCATATGTGTTTATTTTTGAATTATGAAATTTTGTCCAACATACCAATTTAAGTAGACATCTCAAACTTTGCAATGCACTTTGTCCCACCTCAAAATCATAAAAAATGAGTGAGTTAGGTTCTTGGGTAGTTGACCCAAAATTAGGGTTTCAGTGAAAACATGTGTATGTGAATTTTGCCAAAATGAAGTTTAGACAAAGAAACTTAATGTTTGGAGTTTACACAAAGATAAATTTGATATAATACGACTTGATATTAATAAAATTTGGAGTTTACACAAAGAATCCTAATGGTGATGACCGGGATCACCTAACTGACCTCCGGTCCCACATCCCCTAGCTACCCTAACCCTTAGCCCTAACCCAAGTTGACGATTTTGCACCGGTGTTTGTTCATCTGAGGGGCCAGAAGCGTCATTACCTCCTACAAGAGAAGATTCGTTGAGGTATTCAGCCAACTCAACATAGTCTTCAGTATTCAATGATGGTGTACCGGCGTAGCTGAGCTCATGACCCATGCTAGAGAAGTTGGGGTGTGGTTGACTCATGGATGGGCGACCGGGACGGTTGAAGGGAGACATGGGTGTGAATGATGCGTCTAGGAAGGGTTGGAAAGGTTGTTGGGGTGTTTGGAAGACATAGGGTTGTGGGATGTTTTGGTTTTGTGATGTTTGGGCTTCTTGGCTACGGTAGGAGGAAGGGCGGTTAGTGTTTTGGCTAAGGCGACTTTGGTAGGGTGATGGTGTGGGGGCGAAGCGATGTTCGGTCTGAGGTTGATGGTCCATTTGTTGGTGGTGGTATGGGGTATATTCTTGGTATTGGGGTTGGGTGAATGGCATGTTTTGGCTGTATGTTTGTGTGTTTGTGGAACGGAAAGTTTGACGGATAGGTGGTTGTGAGAAACCGGGCTGAGAATGTTGTTGGGGGTTATATGTTGATCCTTCTTGTGTGTAACTTGTCTGGCGTGGGTCGTAGAGGTACATATCATCGGTGATGAATTGAAAACCAACCGATCTGTACCAGGTCATATAAGTACGACTTGGTTTTACCTCATTTGGCATGACTGCGTCAGTTAAGACATGGTCATGATGGTGCTTCCACTTGCGAAGGTTTGCCAAGGGTTGAAGTTCCATTGGTCGTTCACTTTACGCATATGTCATTCTCCTAGACTAGCTGGGGGATCTGGGATATTCTGGACCATACCGAACTGCAGCTTCACACGATCAGTGTTGTGCATCTCCACAGTTGTGAACCGTATTATCGGTGTGCATGTTGTCCATACGGCTGCGTCTTCTGCGTTGACCTCATGCTCATGATCCAGATTAAGGTATGGATGCCAAATGAACTGAAATGTTAAAGAAGATAAGATTATAATGAATGTAGAAAAAGTTAACATAATATGACAAAATAATGAAGTTATTTTGCTTACGTCTGTCGGTCGAAGGTGATCCAACAGGTTGCGATACTGAGTAATACAGTGTCTCGGACATCTACTGTAACTCATACCACGTGCCGACCATCTACACCAAAAAGTTAAACAAAATTAGTTTAAGGTAATAAACTTTAAGGAAGTAAGTAAATATATAGCAATTTAAACAACTTACTTTTTTGCATATGGAAAAGTGAAAGGGTTGTTATTGACCGGTGCTAGAGACGGTAGTCTTGACCAACCCCATGCTTGTAGCAACACAGCACATCCAGAAAATGTAGATGTGTCTTTGTGGGAATTTTTGCACAATGAACTATAGAGATAGGCTAGACAAGCGGATCCCCAACTGTAACTACCTATTCTATCTACATGTCTAAGTAGAGGTAAGTACATAATATGCATGCTAGAACCACTATCTTCGGGAAATAAAAGGATCCTAATAACAGCATAATGTAACACCTAGTTTTTATTATTCGAGCATCTTCGGTAGAATGCTCATCTAAATATAAACTATTATAATATGACTTTAGGCGTGAGAGTAGTATACCTTGACCTCTAGCATTATCATCTAACAAATCAGTTTCTAAAAGCTCCATGCAAATTGAATTTGCATAGTTGGTCTTACCATTAACAGCTTTGCCTTCAATTCGTAGTCCTAAAAGCATGTAGACGTCTTCCAACGTCACGGTACACTCACCGGTTGGAAACCAAAATGTGTGTGTCTCTGGCCTCCATCTTTCGCATAAGGCTAGAATGAACTTGTTATCTATAGACCAAGACATAATCTTGCTAATATGATCAAAACCGACGAGTTCAACATAAGGTTGAATCATCGGGTCCATTGGGACAAATTCGTGGACTCGAGTTCGAAACCTTGATACATCCTATAATAGAAATAATATAACACTTGACTAAGTTAGTATTTCAAAATAAAATAGGGTTGGTGAAGATGAAAGATAAAAAGTTAACAAAAGAAAAAACTTACATATGTTGCGATGTTTGCAACCGTTCCTCTGTGTGCTTCGCCCATTGTGAGTAAAGACATATTGTTGGGGAGTTGGTGTAGATGAAATTGGAAGATGTTGTTGAAGATGAAATTGTAAAAGAAGTATTGTAGAGGAAGTAGTGAGAATGTTGGTGTGGAAGAATTGTTGAAGGAGTGGATGTATTTATAGGCAAATGGAAGAGAGCATAAAAATTTGTGTTTGCATGGTGTCTCCACCTCATTTGGAGACCATGTACAATCCTAAAGAGGGGTCGCTATTCAAATTGGCGACACCATAGGGCCATGCATGCAAGGCTAGTTCTGAATGCTTGGTTTCGAGGTCTGATTGCATGGGGTCGCCACTTGAATTGGCGACCATGTACAAGCATTAAGTGGAGGCGCCAAACCATTTAGCGACACCATCTGCATGTCTGACACGTGGCAGTCTTGTCTCCTACATGTTGAACAAGTCACTTGTGGATGGCTTGCATGATTGACACATCATCTCTGACTATCTTACATGTCTGACACGTGTCTGTCTTGTCTCCTGCATGTTGATGACTAACTTCTTGATAGCTTGCATGGTTGACACATCATCTCAGACTGTCTTGCATGACTGACACATTATCTCAGAACTAGCTTACATGTCAGACACGTGGTTGTCCTGTCTCCTGCATGCTGAAGAGTCACTTCTTGATAGCTTGTATGGTTGACACATCAACTCACACTGTCTTGCATGACTGACACATCATCTCAGAACTAGCTAGCATGCTTGACACATCATCTCATAGTAGCTTGCATGAAAAACACATCATCTCAGAACTAGCTTGCATGCTTGACACATTATCTCAGAGTAGCTTCAATGTCCGACACATCATCTAAGAACTAGCTAGCATGTGAGACACTGATACCATCTATTTAAGTGTCTTACTATCAACATCCAAGACACTTCACTCACATTCATCTGCACTTGCAAAATAGTTTTCATCTCCACAATGTCATCTTCATCATTATACAGTGTCAACCTTCACTGCAACGGTGAAACTTTTGAGTCTGAGCTTCATGGTTTTTATTTTCGAAACACTGATACCATTAGAATCACGATCAAGAGAAATGCAACCTTTTTGCATTTGAAAAAAAGAATACAATCCTTTATAGGATCAGGTATTGTGTCAAAGATCACATATCAAAATCCAATATTTTTTTAGAATGGTCAATGCAAGTTTTTCCCCCTTAAGGTACGAGACGATGAAGATGTTGAAAACATGTTTGTTAGTCATGAACATTCAGGCATGGATTGTATCGAGTTGTACATTACTCTACAACCATGTATACCGTCTCAACAGTCTCAACTAACCGATCAGGATGAAGCTGGTGAAGATGATGCAGATGATGCACAATGGTCAGATGAACTCAACCCAGAAGCAGAAGTAGAAGTCGACGTTGTTGATGAAGAAGAAGAGGAGACCGAGATACAGGTTGATCACATGCTGAACAACGACGATGAAGATGATGCTCAACCACCACCAATACCTCCTAGTCATGCCTACAATCCTCCTCAAAATATGACAAATATGGATCTTCACGACGATGAAACATCCGACAGTGTCTTCTATAATCCGTATCCGAGACCAGTAGGCGAATTAAAGGTGGGAGACATGTTTCGTACCGAAGAAGAATATGTCTTGGCAATCAAAAAATTCCACATGAACAACTTTGCTGACTTTACAGTGAAACGCACTGATTCTAGAAGGTATGTTATCGAATGTCGTAATATGCTTTGTAAGTTTCGTTTGGCTGCGTCTTACAAGAAGAAAAATGACTCTTGGGAGATCGCTTCAATAGACCCACCGCACAGTTGCGTTGCAACTAACATTGAACAAGATCACCGTAAACTGAGCACAACTTTGATATGTCAAGACATTTTGCCATTGGTAAATAAAAACCCATCAGTGAAGGTGAGTATAATTATATCCCATATCCGAACAACATATAATTATACTCCATCTTACAAGAAAGCATGGATTGCGAGGACAAAGGCTGTTGAACAGGTTTTCGGCAACTAGGAGGATTCATTCAAGGAATTGCCACGGTTTTTATGGGCACTAAAAACTTATGTCCCAGGAACTGTGGCAATTATGGAGATAGTGCCAGCAATGATGCCAGACGGAACCTATGCTACAGGTAATAGAATATTTCACCGTCTCTTTTGGGCATTTGACCCGTGCATCAAAGGTTTCGCTTTCTGCAAACCTCTCTTGCAAATTGATGGCACTTGGTTATACGGAAAATACAAGGGTACTTTGCTCATGGCGGTTGCACAAGACGGTAACAACAATGTCTTTCCCATTGCCTTTGCTCTTGTTGAAGGTGAAACGGATGGTGGATGGGGTTTCTTTCTTCGACATCTCAGAACGCATGTCGCTCCACAAGCCAATCTATGTTTGATTTCTGATAGACATGCTGCCATTGAGAGTGCCTACAACAACCATGACAACGGATGACATGATCCTCCTTCTACACATGTCTACTGTATCAGACACATTGCACAAAACTTCATGCGTGCTATAAAAGATAAGAATCTTCGCAAGAAGGTGGTGAATGCTGGGTATGCTTTAACTCAACCGTCATTTCAATATTATCGTGATGAAATTAGACTGTCTAATGAAGACGCGGGGAGATGGATAAATAACATACCAGTAGAGTAGTGGACAAGAGCATTTGACGGTGGTTGTCGATGAGGCCACATGACAACAAACATTGTGGAATGCATGAACGGGGTTTTCAAAGGAATTCGAAATCTGCCGATAACCGCCTTGGTAAGATCAACCTATTATAGGTTGGCTTCTATGTTCGCAACCAGAGGTGAAAGATAGAGTGCAGTGTTAATGTCCGGACAAGTATTCAGTGAGTGTTGTATGAAGGTCATGAAAGAGGAGAGCATCAAAGCTACGACAAACGCTGTAACAGTCTTTGACCGTCATAGACAAAATTTCAGCGTCCAGGAAACAATGGGCAACAACGAGGGGATACCAAATTTAGCCTACATTGTTAGACTACACAGAAGTTGGTGCGATTGTGGAAATTTCAGGCCTTTCGCATACGTTTCTCCCATGTCATTGCAGCATGCGCTTATACTCGTCAAGACGCTTACACCCATTTATCTGATGTGTACAAGGCAAACACCATCATGAATGTATATAGTCAAAGCTTTTCAGTACGACCAATGGAGGATTACTGACCTCCATATGAAGGAGATATTGTTTGGCACAATGAAGAGATGCGTAGAAAGAAGAAAGGAAGGCCAAACGACACACGTATCAGAACAGAGATGGATTCCACAGATAAAATGATAAGATTATGTAGTATCTATCGTCAACCAGGACACAACAAAAACAACTGTCCCAATCAAGGAGCATCATCTAGATCTTAAGCTTTTTGTAACATTGTATTTCTGTAACAATCAATCATTATATATCATTAAGTTCTTGTTACAACAAGTTTCATAACAAACAAATCAGTACAAAACATCTGAAAACATAAATAATTCTAACTGATTACAACAATCAAATTAATGTCGTCTCGACCGAACATCATTTCCCTAGCATCCTTATCAGTCTTCATTCGCACCCAACCAAAGATACTGTCAAGTCTCTCAATACTTCTGATTTTTTCCCCTTCTAGTATTTTCCCGTCTAACCATCGAACCAGCTCCCTCTTCAGTTGATCTAACGTGGCGATGTTCCAAAACAGCATTAGCAATTGAGGTTTGTCTCTCGCATAAATCATCTTACCGTATCGGCGACGAACACCAAACATGATAGCCAAATGATTATATGAGTTGTAGAACAATTGGTCACACAACGCATCTATTTATAAGATAAAAAAGACATTTTATGAGGGAGTCGCCAATTGAGTTGGTGCCTGCTCTTAAAACATACACATAGGCGCCAATTGGATTGGCTAGGGCACCTGCCCTAGCCAATCCAATTGGCGCCTCCATTCAAGTTTTAAGAAGAGTCGCCATATGAACAACTTTCATGTTCATCAAAAATCCATTTGTTACTTGGAAGCTCATCATTCATTTCAAAACATTATAGGTCATTTTGACAGAAACCCTAATTTTGGGTCAAGTTCGCAGGGACCTAACTCACTCATTTTTAATTATTTTGAGGTGGGACCAAGTGAATTGCCAAATTTGATATGTCTAATTCAATTGTTATGTTGGACAAAATTTCATAATTCTAAAATAAACACATGGGATAATACAAAACATTATAGGTCAGATAATAGTTGAAAAACTCAGAAGTCCAACTTCAACTGCCCATAACTTTCTCATAAAAAATCCAAATGATGCAAAATTTATGTCCAAATTCATTGTCTTGAAAAGATATACAACTTTCATGTTAGAGGTTTTACCATTTGAGGCTTTTTTAAGGGAGTCGCCAATTGAATTGGCGCCTCCTCTTAAAACTTACACATAGGCGCCAATTGGATTGGCTAGGGCACCTGCCCTAGCCAATCCAATTGGCGCCTCCTTGCAATCTTTAAGAGGAGTCACCAATTCAATTGGCGCCTCCTCCTAAAAGTGGGGTAGATTGAGAATTTTGCTGAAAACTGGGGTATTTTGGGATTTTTTTCGAAAAACTGGGTTATCTCGGTAAAAAAACCTAGAAAAAGTAACAAATGAATAAGTAAAAAAAATGTTACCTTGCTGAAGAGTTTTTCACATGTTACAACATTATTTTTCCAACCTCTTCTCCATCCTTCTTTTTATTCCACACACTACACCTATTTATAAAAACTCACACATCCGTAACATCCACAATAACCTCATATTTTTCTTCTTCATAAAATGCATCAACCTTCATAACTTTCTCTCACAAAACCTCCATTAATCAAACTTCATACAACCATAAAAACTCTCTCTTTCAAGCAAAACTCCACTTTCCACCTTTCATTTCCTCATAAACTTGCATAGCCTAAATACATAAACCTAAACTCCACTTTCCACCTTTCATTTCCTCATAAACTTGCATAGCCTAAATACATAAACCTCTATGCATGAACCACTCAACCATAACAATTTTTTTCTTCCATTTCTCTTCCATCAACACTTCATCACCTCCCTTCATCCAAACAACAACTAATCACCATCTTTCATTCTTTTCCACCATAAAAACCATTAACCACAAAAACTTACACCACCCTACACCATTTTCATCTATCTTCAGCACAAATTACTAACAACAATTTTCCAAACAAAAAGAAAGACAAAGCCAGAAGCAAGATCAAAGACAAGTTAGATTCGTTCACTTCTGACGACGCTTCCGACTACCACCTCACGCACCATATTCCGGCGAACAACATTCCACTTCGAACTGCCACTTTTGCACACATCCTCCGGTATACTCTTGTCCTTCCTTTTGTTAGCATAAATTATGTTTGTTCTTCTTTGAGTTTGCATAAAATAAATTTGTGGTGAATGTTGTTGGTATTGTTACAAATCAGAGAAAGGGATAGATATGTGAACCGAAAAAGAGAAAGTAAAATGAGTGAGAGAGTGAAGGTTTAAGAGGTTGGGGGCGTTGCCGCTGCGGTCACTGGGCTGGTCGGCCGACCGCCCCCTTTGCAAAATCACGTCTGCGTTTCTTTGAGAAAGAAGTAAGATTTTGATCCAAGAGAGAAAACATTGTTACTGTAAAAAAATTGGAACATTGACCTCATTTTTGGACTTATTGTGCCTGCAATCTCGAGCATAATGTTCGGGTTTGCCACATACATAACAACCATTTTTAGTACCTTTTGGTCCGCCAGAATTTTTGAACTTGTTGTGTTCTTTCCTTGAGCCGAGATGGTTTTTCATGCCATCATATTTTTTCTTTCCTTTAGCGGCAACAGCATTTGCTTTAGCAAATCCAGCAGACACAGTTTTTTCTCGATCCTTCGTTTCCTCCTCGATACGAAGGTGTTTCTGAAGTTTCTCCAAAGAAAAGTCCTTAGAACTATGCATCAATTTCTTTCTGTATTCTTTCCACGAAGGTGGAAATTTTGCTACTATTGCACCGACTTGGAATGCTTCAGGAATGTCAATTTTCACGGCTTTTATTTTATTCACGAGAACCTGTAACTCGTGTACTTGTGCAAGAATCGGCTTGGAATCCAACATCTTAAAATCAAAGTATTTAGATATTAAAAACTTTTTCGTACCTTCTTCTTCGGCCTTGAATTTGAATTCGAGTGCGTTCTAGATTTCCTTTGCGGATGTAGTATTGGTGTAAAGATCATAGAGACGATCAGATAATGTGTTCAAAATGTGCCCACGACAAAGCAGTTCATCTTCTTTTCGTTTCTTTGTCTCCTTTTTTACTTCATTAGTGTCATTCTCAGTTGGTTCTGGAATTGCCTCCAGATCAGGATCCAAGACATATTGAATTTTCAGGGCGGTCAGGAGAAATGTCATTTTGTCTTGCCAGCGGGTATAGTTTGTTCCATCGAAACGATCTAACTTAACAAGGTCCTGGTTCATCGGTTTGATGCTTAAAACAGAAGCGTCGATGGCCATGATTTGAGATTCTATAAGACTGTTAGAAATTTCGGAAAGATTAAAGGGATCCAGGTTTGAATCGTGAACGCAACACTTTCCTTATAGTATTTCAAGCACTCTCGATTGTCTTAGAGTTCTGATGCAGGAATACCCAGGATAATTTAGCCTTATCGAGTTTGCGCAAGACCGGCGAAAACCCGAATGCAGGGAAGAGCGTCTGAAATTATTTAGAGGATTTTCGGATTTTGTGTGTTGTATTCTGAATCCGGATTTATGCTTTTATAGGCCATGTTGATATTGTTTCATAAGGTAGCGACCCTTGGTGAAGCAATGTCATTTTCCAATAATCATAATGGTTGGCCTACAACATGTTTCACCAACAGTTGCATGGTTTCGCCTTTGCAACATCTCATGAAGAGTTACAATCTCCGAATTCAAAATTCAAAATTCAAAATTCAAAATTCAAAATTCAAAATTCATGAAGAGTTATCTCATGCATTTATTAGCATTAACTCACTTCCACCATTTGTCATTTTGAAACATACTTGTATTTAATAAATTACAACATTTGCATGATCAGAGAGTTGAATAAGGGTGGCGCGGTCGAAGTGATGGCTGCAATTTCATTGTTGTTGCATCGCCGTGGCCAAAGAGATTCTGACGAGAGGTGCGTTCTCATTAATGGACACAATGACTTTACTCTTTTCAACACTCGATACTAACGAAACAGTATGTATTACAACAAACTTAAACTCTTTTCTTCCGTGGACCCCTAATCTTCACCGTTCTCTAACGAACACGTGATACCATTTTAAATTTGAGTTTATGTATGATTCTGCTGGTTTGTAGGGAGCACGGTTGAAATGGATTCCAATGGTAATGTCAGCAGTGTTGATTTTGAGGTTTCAGAATGAGATGGGGTTTATGGGGATCACATCGTGGTGGCCATCGGAGATGTAGGAGGTGATGTGATTTGGAAGAAGAATGTGAGGTATGATGTGAGTGTTGTTTAACATGGGAACAATTTTGCAGACCAAAATGAGGATGAGGGTCTGAGGCCTGTTGAAGAAAATCGCTTGGAGATGAAGAGCATTTGTGGATTTTAAGTTATTTCATTCACTTTGTAGAAAAGTGAATTCATAATAAAGAAGAGTGGTCCAATGATGAAGATGAAGTTTGGAGATCTGAGAGGAAATAACAAGGGATAAGGGTGTTGATCGATTGTGAAGTAGATTTGAGGAGGTGGATGTCAACTTTGAGAGGAAGAAGACGCGGTGGTTGGGTTGCTCAAGTTGAAGTAGTAGTGATTTAGCAAGGTGTTAGTTTTTTTTGCAGAGGAGAGATTCTGAGAATTGAAAAAAAAGTGAGAGTTTTATGTTATGTTTTTTGAAGTTTATGAGTGAGGAAGTCACCCTTTCCTTTTTCCAGCGGAATAATCCTCTTTCCCCCCAAAATCCAAGTGAATAAGCCGCTAGCTCGAAAAAGCTAGGAGAGAGTACTTTTCCATTCTTTCCTCTTTCCTCTAGACGCCTGACACATCTCTAATGGAGAGAAAGAGATATTTTTATTTTCTGATTTTTCCTTATTAATCTATTTACTTAATTGCTATTTTTTAATTAGATGATAAAAAATGCACATGGATAACTAATACGGACCTTCAATTAATTTGAATCAATGATCTAGATTAAATAAAAGAAGCACATATAATTTAAAATGTCAAAGTTGCCCCTTCTAAAAGTTTTAATTAATTTAAACGAGATTAAATTAATTAAAACAACTAAAATTCACACATTCTTAAATAAATAAAATTAAAGCATAGAAAATTCTATCTAATTATTTCGAACACTTTGATAAAAAATAAAAATAAAATGACCGAATATGAGTAAAAATCGGGTGCAAAAGTGTCCGAAAAATAAAACTGAATGCACTAAAATGATTAGCGCAAAATAAAATTCTCGGAAACATGCAATTTTTTGTTAAAATTTAAAGTGGAAAATGCCCAGTTGAAAATGCTCAGGCTGATGAAAATGCGGTTGAAAAAGTAGTTGAAAAAATATAACGAGCACGCCAGGTTAAACTACGTGAACCGTAGATTAATAAAATCAACGCCTGCAAGCTCGACCTTGAAATTTTGCGCCAACTAATTTGACACACTTTTGAAAATTGATTCAACCGGTCTGCCTGTAAATTTGAAAATTTATCGTGGTTGATCTTTTAAGCGTTATGTGGAATGAAATACATGTAATGCTACGTAGATGATGTTAGACGGTGTGGCTAGTGATCGAGAGGGGGGTGAATAGATCACCTCTTTTCAAATAAGCGGATTTAAAATTTTATCAGAGTTTTTAAGCTTGGCGGAAAATTTCATTCCCGAATCGACTTCCGTCTATTCTGAACCGCTACTAGAAAACCGGACACGCGAATGTAATGCTGGATTTGAATTAGAATGACAGAAAATATTAACACTAGAATCTTATCAAATTGAATGCACTTATCACTAAATCCTAATTCCAATGAATAAAACTCAGCTAACAGTTTTGTCAAACAGTTGGTGTGTATGTGATCAATGATGAACAACAGTGGGGTTTAGTTAAAGAAGTTTTCTTGCCACTGCCGTCTCTCAAAAAATACAGTCACAACACACTAACTGAAATTGCGAAACTGTTGGAAACGTAAAGAGGAGTAAGGAAAGAATACGATACGCAGAGATTTGGTAAGGAAGTTCCCCACGTCGTCCTCGCGTGTGGGTACGTCTCCCTCTCAATTTCAAATGAAATTGAGAACTTTGATTATCAATTATGCCGAATTCGTTGATACAAGGTTACGATACAAAGACAGAATTCTAAATTCCAAGAACTTCTTCTTGTATGAAACCTCCACTTGATCTGAGCACGATCAAGAATTTCCTGCACGAAATTGCAAACAATTCACCGGTTCCACGACCTGTTTGCGAAATTCCCCGATCTCCAAACGCAACGTTGCGGCTGAATCTGTTCTGCAAACGTGACTAACAAACCCGCAAGAACACTCCAGTTCTTGAAGGACAAACCAGTAGGTTTTTCCTCGAAACCCCCTTCAATCTTCAACTCAGCTAGATCCTCGATCGTTCCACTGAAAACCTCAGCTAGATCCTTGATCCTACCACTGAACGTTATCTCGTTGATCCTTTAATCCAAAGAATAAGAATGATTATGTGTTGATGTTCTTGAAGAAAAGTTATTGAGAAGATGAAGAAGATGAAGTCTCTTTCAGGTTTCTAACTGCTCAAAACAATTGCTGCTACACACTCCTTTGATTGGTGTCTCAACTGTTTTTCCCTCTCAGAATTCGTTCCTACACACTGCTGTCACAACATTTCTTATATGTGCAAAAACAGGAGCTGTTAGAACATAAAACAGACTTATGTATTGATACATGAGGGTATGCATCGATACATACTGTAAGATAAATGAGTTTTTGGGGAATTTAAGTAAGCATGGATCGATGCATAATTCGTATGTATTGATACATAGGATATTTCAACTAACATGGATCAATGCATAATTCGCATGTATTGATACATAGGACATTTCAACTAATCATGGATCGATGCAAGGCTCCTATGGATCGATCCATAGAGCATTTTGCCTGTCCATGTATCGATACATGACTCGTATGGATCGATACATACTGAACAAAAGGATTTTGTGATTTACAACATACTGTATGGATCGATGCATAGGATTATATGTTGATGCATACTGACACAAAATAGATTTTATGAGTTCTTTTAAGAGATGTATCAATGTAGGTCTTTATGTACAGTCATGCAACAATAGAATGGGATAAAAACACAAATGAATCATGTAAGGTAATGCACAACCAACATTTGGATGATGATCACACAATTTGCTATCATTCAAAATTTATTCAAAGTAAAGAATTTTCTCACAAACTCCCCCTTTTTGATGATGGCAAATTTTTGGCAAGATGTGTGATACTCCCCCTGAGTTTGTGCTATATGCATTTCTCCCCCTTTGTCAACATCAAAAAGAGGAAGAAACAGGTTTATCAAGGCACCATGTTGTAGCAGGACATGGCAAAAAAATTGATAAAAAAGCTAGCAATCACAAAGAAGGAAGCTTCAAAGTAAAGAATCACTCACAAAGAATGACAAATAAGGGCAATAACAATAGAGGTAAACAGAAAGTGAAAAGCATTTAAGGATTAGAACGAGTTTAAGAATTACATAAGCTAAACCATATATTGTGCAACAATTCAAATAAAACTTGAGCGATATGAGATGAAATGCAGTGAAATGAAATGATGATGGGTTAATGGGGATTGTGGCCACCACAGGACTCCTCATCATCTCTATCAGGATCTCTGTAGCTTGGTGGAGGCGGAGGAGGAGGCATTGTGTCTGGATTTTGGCCCATGAAGGAGTAGTGCCTAAATCGGTCCTGAACTTCAATACTTCTAAATCTGTCCATAATACCAGGATTTTCACGGCAGTCGTCCATAAAGCCATACATTTCATTGTAGAAAACTTGGTGCCACTTAACCAAGTCTTAGTGCCAAGAGTGTTGATTCTGATACATTCGTGTATGCTCATCATGCCAGTCACGATGCTCCTTATGCCACTCATTTTGTTGTACATGCCAATACCGTGCCTCTTCATGACGTTCTTTGTTGGCAAGTTCCATTTGTTGAAGCATATGAGTGATGTCCGCAGTAGGTATTGAAGATGAAGTACCACCGGAGAACGGAGGAGCCGTAGGTTCAGGTACATAGTTGGTTGGAGACCACCTTCGTGGCACCCAATCACCCCAACCAGCATTGGCCTCAGCTGGAGGCACATCTGCTTCATGCGCATCCTGCATTTCTTCATCAGGCTGATCTTCAACAACATGGATTCGTTCAGATGGCACATCAAAGTTGTAGATTCTTGTTTTGGATTTTCTTTCAAAGAAGTAGAAGCATTTACGGTCCTTGTCCCACCGATATCCCATATGCGATAAAGTGGAAGAGTCAAACTCTTGAGCAGCAGATGGAGATAGGAGAGGAACTTGAGGGATTGCAACATTCCAAAACTTAAGAATTTTCATTATTTGAGAAGCATAACCTAGAGCAACATTCTTGGAGCTGTTGCGCACGAAAAATAGATGTTTTACAAAGTAATTTGCCCAATTTAAGGGAACCTTATTTTGCAGAATGTAGAGAAGGTGTATGCTTGCCCTGTCCAACCGAGAATGTCCACTGTTTGTTGGACGCAGAATGTGTGAGATAATCCAATGAAGAATACGCGGAGTTTTCTTAATCATACCAGACGTGACGTGTTCATCCTCACTCAGCGGTCTGTCTATCTTTAAGATAGATGGAGTAAACTCCTTCATGTCAAATTCAGTATCAAAATGCAGGTCATGCCAGGACTTGAAGTTTAGCGACGGAGACGGAATTTGAAACACTGTTTCCCAATCAGTAGCTTCAAAAGTATATGTTCTGACACCGATAGAACACCTAAACATATAGCCTATACCAGATTGTAGGCCAGCATAAAAGGCCCGGATGAAATCCTCATGGTAGTCATCCTTTGTAGACAAAAATGACCCAAGTCTTTGTGCATGTAGGAGTTCGACCACATCATTTAGATACAGATGAATAGCATCAGTTTTATCAAAGACATGGGGTTTCATAACTAACCTTGTCTTGAAGGAGTCCTCAAACTCAGCAGCAATTGCAGGATGAAGCAAGTCTAAGGCATTTGGAGGAACATCTGGTGGCTGTTGAGAAGTACCAACTGTTTCCTTTCCTTTTCCTCTTCCTTTTGCTCTAGCTGGAATGGTTTGTGGAGGCATTGTGATGAATGGTTGAGGGAAAGTGGAATGAGTTTAGGGTTTTAGAGTGAGTGATGATGAGGGAGATTAGGGTTAGCCGCTGGTTTTGGGAGGTATGGGTACTGCTGATATGAAGTCTTGAGATAGATAAGAGTGGCTGATGTGTCGATCCATGAGAGAGAAAAAAAATGCATTTAATTCAAATAGCATCAGTATGTGTCGATGCAAATGGCCATGGATCGATCCATATCATTCATTTTTGTTTTTAACAGGTCTATGTATCGATACATGCGACGGATGGATCGATGCATCCTGAACCAGTTTTGAAAAATTTGAAATGCAGAATATATGAATCGATGCATACATGTTTGGATCGATACATACTGACGCCAAACCAGATTTTAATGAATTTTTATGCAGTATGGATATGCATTATGAATTTTTATGCAGTATGGATATGCATTATGAAGTATGTCATGATGGTTATGCCCAAGAATGATTCACAAATCAGATTTTTAATGTGCAAACAATATAGGCAAACAATATATGCAACCAAATTTACATCAACGAGAGTAAGAACTTTTGTTCTAACATACACAACCACTTAGTAGTAAAAGAATTATAGAAAGGAGTGATATTACCTCTGTTGACGTAATCTTGTGATGGATAAATGACATCTAAAACGAATCTCATCAACCAAGGTGAGGCATAATATAATTAAGAACCAACATGCTTAAGACATCAATTGAGAAAGATCTAAGATCCCTAATTCACGACGAATGTTGAAGAACGGTTCCGTTGCCAAAGGTTTAGTGAATATATCAGCAAGCTGATTTAAGGAGTCAACATGCTCAAATACAACGTCTTCTTTTTCAACATGGTCGCGAAGAAAGTGATGTCTAATCTCTATGTGTTTAGTGCGTGAGTGTAAAACAGGGTTTTTAGTAAGGTTTATGGCACTCGTGTTGTCACATTTTATTGGAATACGTTTGAGTTGAATGTTAAAGTCTTGTAGTTGTTGCTTTAGCCACAAAATCTGAGCGCAACAACTACCGACTGCAACGTATTCAGCCTCTGTAGTTGACAAAGCCACAGATACCTGCTTTTTGCTATGCCAACTTACCAAGGAGTTTGAAAACAGGTGACATGTACCACTCGTGCTTTTCCTATCTGATTTGCAGCCAGCAAAATCAGAATCGGAGTAACCTACTAAACTACAATCACTTCCTTTGGAATACCACAACCCATATTTAGGTGTTCCATGAAGATATCTAAATATGCGCTTGACAGCTTTTAGGTGCGATTCCTTAGGATTTGATTGATATCGTGCACACATACAAACACTAAACATGATGTCAGGTCTAGAAGCAGAAAGATACAGAAGAGATCCAATCATACCTCTGAACTTTTTGACATCTACGCACTTACCATGCTCATCCTTATCCAGATTTCCGTTGGTAGGCATAGGGGTGTCAATTGATTTTGAGTCATTCATTCCAAAGCGCTTGAGTAGTTCTCTGTAGTATTTTGTTTGACATACTGCTGTACCCTCATCAAGTTGCTTTATCTGCAGTCCTAGGAAGTAGTTCAGCTTGTAACACCCTTCTAAAATACCCCAATAATCAATTAATTCAACAAAATATAAATCAGAGTAGATATGCAATTTAAGGGTGTCACACTTGACACTTCACACCATTCACCATAATAACTTGTCATGCTCATTTATTAATCAAAATAAAACATTGCACAATTCGCAGCGGATAGAGATCTAATCAATCATGCAAACCATGTAACACATTACATGTAAAGTTGTTCAACAACCAAAATGAAAACAAAGTAAAACATCCCGTCCCGATGTTACATCTACCAGAGCATGACCCACTAAGGAACTACACTAGACTCCAAGCACTAGCTTCTACTCAATCACTGCTCGTTACCTGAAACATAGTTGTAAGGGTGAGTTCCTCAATCGATATAATAAGCATTATAAAATATCATGTAATGCTACACAAAATCATACTCATAATCATACACAACACAACACAACACAAAACACACGTATAATATTGGAATACATCCATTCATATTATACGTCATACATACATTATGCAATGAGACTCTATGCATGCGGTACCGACTATTCGTGAACACATAGTTCAACCTCACCGATCAAACCCAGATACGGCTACCAAGCTCACTAGTCCCACTCATTTGAGACCTAGTGACTCACTCACTAATTCCTCACCATGGGAATTAGCTACCACCCCAAGGGCTATGCTATGCACGCTAAATCACATAGCATGCAAACATCAACAACAATCCACAATAACTCACTCACTAATTCCTCACCATGGGAATTAGCTACCACCATAAAGGCCATACTATGCACGCTAAATCACCTAGCATGCAACATCAACAACAATCCACAATGGACATATGCTCACACTCTAAGCCATAAACAGTCCATTCACAATTGCATACATAACAGATACATTCACAACATTATGCATACCATCATACATCATCAGCATATTTATCACAGAATCATATTCATATCACTGCCAAATAATAAATCACAGTATTAACACACTCTACTAATACCTATACTGCTCAAAACAACGGGAAATGATCTCTACTATATCATACATCAATATAGGCCAATCATCAAATATGTACACAATATTTGAATATCAATTTTCCACTTTCCAAACAGTGTTAACCAGTTAACGCCCTGGGTTAACCGGTTAACGCAACACAGAACACGCTTCCTGGCACATTTTAACAGTGTTAACCGGTTAACGCCCTGGGTTAACCGGTTAACGCAAGACAGACAACAATTTCTCATAATTCATAACAGTGTTAACCGGTTAACACCCTGGGTTAACCGGTTAACGCAAGACAGAAAGTTGTTCCTGCGCTAACACGAAAAGAATGCAGAATCCCCCGCATTTTTCGCCGTCGGAGGACTTCCGGACCTCCGATTTCAATTCCGTAAACGGCTACACGTCCAGAAAATCACAACTCATCCAAATATAGGTTCAATTACAGTTTTAACATAACTTATTCATCACCATTTACAGCATTCCTCATCCCAATTAGGGTCAATTCAATGGCTTATTACTACCCATTACATGTTAACCCATAATACCCATTAAACGACGATAAACCCCCCTTACCTGAGTTAATCCGGCAAACCTTTAGCTTCAAGCTTTTCCCTTCTTCAACCCTTGTTCTCTTGCTCTTCCTCTTTGCCCTTTTCTCACTTTCTGTCGCTTCTCTGGTTTTCACGTGAAAAACCCTTTTTACCAAATGGAACTCTTTATATATATTCCAACTTTATTATTCCAATAATAATAATCCCATAATATTCCAATTATTTAATTAAATTAATAAATATACTATTAACTTAAATTAAATAATTATCATATTTTTATCGGTGTGTTACAACTCTCCCCCACTAAAAGAGTTTTCGTCCTCGAAAACATACCTCAAGCGAATAACTCTGGATAAGACTCCTTCATCTGACTCTCAAGTTCCCAAGTCACATTGCCACTTGCTGGTCCTCCCCAAGCTACCTTTACCAAAGCAATCTCTTTACCCCGCAACTGCTTCAACTCTCGATCCTCGATCCTCATAGGTGATGTTTCAACAGTCAGGTTATCTCTCACCTGTACATCATCTACTTGGACCACATGCGACGGATCAGGAATGTACCTTGTAACACCCTTCTACCCAAACGACATATTTAAATAAATTATCAGAGTACAACATGTAGAAGAGTTTACATTTCTTACAACATAACACTTATCGCATCACAACATAAAACATATTATTTATTTTATTAAACTTCGCAGCGGACAACAACACAAATATTATCATTCATCATATAACAATTCATAATAATGTTTCAACATTATCTCAACAAAGCATCTCAACATATTAGTCATCATAAACAACGTAAATAATAACCAATTATCTATCGAATCCCATAACCCCGGTGTCACATGACCAGAGCATTTGACTCGACTCTGTAGAATAACTCTACACTTATTCTTCAAACCTCAACAATAGCTACTCCTCTTTATCTGCACATTGCTCATCATAGATGAACATAAACACATGCAGAAGGGGTGAGAATTACATTATTAAATAATAATATAACGACAGAAATATAAACATAAATATATTTCACATATGCCAACACAGCTCATCATAATCATCATAATCAACATACTCATGAACATCAACAAAACAACATATCAAATGCAATGCACACACCCATGCATGACTCAACACGACTCGGTATACCCATTTTGTGACCAACTACAGGATCACCACTCCCAGATTCATCACCATAGAATCCGAGTTCCCCGCAAGGAACCAAGCCTCTCCACAAGCCCGGAGTCAACAACATCATTGGAACTCAGTCCGTTCATCACTAGGCATCGGCCTTTCATGAATGCATGCACACCAAAATGCATCATAATCAACATAGCAACAACAGCATCATATAGTCATGTTATCATCATCATTAATAGCATGACATACAACTCAACAAAACAACAACAACATTACAACGATATCACATCTGGGAGTTTAAAACGCGAAAGCTGTCCGTCAAACTGATATGGCGAACGCCATTAGGCTAATGGCGAACGCCATTAGCGTTAAACGCTCTTATTCTGGAAAAAAGCCCAAATGGCGAGCGCCAAAGGCATAATGGCGAACGTCATTTGGCTGTTATGTGCGTAAATAAGATTTTAAGTGCGGAAACAGTGGACGCGCGGGCTTCTAAGCATATAACTCAACAAAACTCACAGATCGGAGAATTTCCATCAAAACCCCAAACTTTCCCAATCTCCCTAAAATCCCCAAAATCCATCAACAATCCAACATATATCATGAATTTGCTCGCATATTATCGTTTAATAAGGTTCAGACCCCTTACCTCTTTGGATTGAAGGAAGTTCTGAGCAATCTTTGGCCTTTTCCTCTTCCTTCTCTTCTCTTCAGCGTTTCTCCCTTTCTCTGACTCTGAGGCAAAAATACGTGAAAACACTCTGAGTTCTCACCTTGGCCTCTTTTTATCCATTTCCACTTTTACCCTTCCACTCTTCATATTCCATTTATTTTATTTATTTAATTATTATTAAAATAAATAACATCTATAATAATAATAACTCCCAATATTATTTAATAATTCATTTTACCTTCAAATAATCATATTAAAATAATATTTAAATTAATCTAACAATATTCAGGGTGTTACAACTCTCCCCCACTTTAGAAGTTTTCGTCCTCGAAAACATACCTCAAGCAAATAGAGCCGGATACGACTCCTTCATCTGATCTTCACGCTCCCAAGTCAAGCTCTCACCAGCTGGACCTCCCCAAACAACTTTCACTAGAGCAATCTTCTTACCTCTCAGGGTCTTCTCTTCTCGGTCATCTATCCGAATTGGCAACACCTCAACGGTCAAATTATCCCTCACCTGGATATCATCCAACTGAACAACATGCGAAGGATCCGCAATATATTTTCTCAACTGAGATACATGAAACACATCATGCAGATTAGAAAGCGATGGCGGTAAAGCTATCCGATACGCCACTTCCCCAACCCTCTTCAAAACCTGATACGGACCCACAAACCTCGGAGTAAGCTTTTTAGACTTTAAAGCTCTACCCACACCTGTCGTCGGAGTAACTCTCAAGAACACATGATCTCCCTCTTGGAACTCAAGTGCCTTCCTCCTCTTATCATGATAACTCTTCTGACGACTCTGAGAAATCTTCATTTTCTCCTGAATCATCTTAACCCTTTCAGTCGTCTGCTGCACAATCTCAGGTCCGAGTACAACACTCTCACCTGGTTCATACCAACACAATGGAGTTCTACACCTCCTACCATACAATGCTTCATATGGAGCCATACCGATACTAGCATGAAAACTATTATTATAAGTAAACTCCACCAACGGCAAATAACTATCCCAAGAACCACTCTGCTCCAACACACAAGCTCTCAACAAATCCTCCAAGGATTGGATAGTTCTTTCAGTCTGACCATCAGTCTGAGGATGATAAGCTGAACTCAACCTCAACTTAGTCCCCAACGCTTTCTGCAAACTTTCCCAAAATCTAGAAGTAAATCTGGGATCTCTATCAGACACAATACTGGATGGAATACCATGCAGCCTCACTATCTCCTCAATATACAACTCTGCCAACTTCTCTAAAGAGTGATTAATCTTCATCGGCAAGAAATGCGCCGACTTAGTCAATCGATCCACAATCACCCAAATAGAATCATTACCTTTCACCGTCCTCGGCAATCCCGTCACAAAATCCATGGAAATGCTATCCCACTTCCATTCAGGAATCTTCAAAGGTTGCATCATACCTGCCGGTTTCTGATGTTCAATCTTTGACTTCTGACAAGTCAAACAGGCATACACAAACTTAGCAACATCTCTTTTCATACCAGCCCACCAAAACAACTTCTTCAAATCTTGATACATTTTAGTTGCACCTGGATGGATACTCAATCCACTCCTATGGCCCTCTTCAAGAATACTCTTTTTCAATTCAGACACCTCAGGAACACAATCTCTACCTTTAAATCGCAGGATGCCATTCTCATCAATCTCAAAATTACCACCATTACCCTGGTTAACCATAGTAATATGATCAACTAGAGCGACATCAACTTGCTGACCATTCCGAATATCTTCCAGAATTTCACTAGTCAACTTCAGCATACCCAACTTTACACTATCAGCGGAAACTTCACAACCCAAACTCATATCACGGAACTGTTCAATTAACTCAAGCTCCCGAACCATCATCATAGACATATGTAGAGACTTTCTACTCAGCGCATCTGCAACTACATTAGCCTTACCGGGATGATAACTCAATTCAAAGTCAAAATCCTTCAGTAATTCTAACCACCTTCTCTGCCTCATATTTAACTCTTTCTGATCAAACAGATACTTCAGACTCTTGTGATCACTGAACACTTCGAATCTGGAACCATACAGATAATGCCTCCACATTTTCAACACAAATACAACAGCTGCAAGTTCTAGATCATGCGTAGGATAATTCCTCTCATGAACTTTCAACTGTCTAGAAGCATAAGCTACAACTTTACCATTCTGCATCAAAACACCACCAAGACCCATCAAAGAAGCATCACAATAAACAACGAAGGACTCACCAGGATTAGGCAAGATCAACACTGGAGCACTGGTCAACCGCCTCTTCAACTCAACAAAACTCGCTTCACAAGCTGCATCCCACACATACACTTGACCCTTCTTAGTCAACTGCGTCAACGACAATGCCAACTTAGAGAAGCCCTCAATAAATCTGCGATAATAACCAGCTAACCCCAGAAAATTGCGTATCTCAGTAGCAGACTTCGGAGTCTCCCACTGTAATACAGCATCAACTTTAGCAGGATCAACAGAAATCCCACCACTCGAAATCACATGGCCAAGGAAACTCACTTCCTTCAACCAGAACTCACATTTAGATAACTTTGCATATAATTTCTTTTCTCTTAACACCTGCAAAACAATTCTCAGATGTCCTGCATGCTCTTCTTCCGTCTTAGAATATATCAATATATCATCTATGAACACCACAACAAAATTATCAAGGTACGGATGAAATATACGATTCATATATTCCATAAACACACCTGGAGCATTAGACACACCGAACGGCATCACAGTGTATTCATAATGACCATACCTCGTACGGAAAGCAGTCTTCGCAATATCATCTGACTTCACTCGGATCTGATGATAACCCGACCGCAAATCAATCTTACTGAAAACATGAGCTCCAACCAACTGGTCCATCAAATCATCAATCCTCGGCAATGGATACCGATTCTTGATAGTCACCTTATTCAACTGCCGATAATCGACACACAACCTCATCGTACCTTCTTTCTTCTTCACTAACAATACTGGTGCACCCCAAGGAGAAACACTTGGACGCACAAACTTCTTCTCAAGCAATTCTTCAAGTTGCTTCTTCAATTCAACTAATTCAGTTGCCGACATTCTATAAGGAGACATCGACACTGGACTCGTACCTGGTACTAAGTCAATGGCAAATTCGACTTCACGTTCTGGAGGTAAATCACTTACATCCTCCGGAAACACATCCTGAAATTCACAGACAACAGGCAAATCTACACTCACCACTTTCTTATCCGCTTGCAGAGACGCAAATAAAGCGAATATCTGAGCTTCATCTTTCACAAAATCCCCCACCTGCCTAGCAGATAGAAATCTTGCCTCATCATTCTCACCAACTTCAGAAAACCGCACCGTCTTCCTATAGCAGTTGATAAACACGCCATAGAATTCTAGCCAATTCATTCCCAGAATAATATCAATTTGGTGCAAGGGTAAGCACACCAAATCAATCACGAACTCTCTCTCAAAGATCGTCAAATGACAACCTCGACAGACAACAGAAGTCTTCACAGAACCATTAGCAGGAGTATCTATCACCATACTTCCGCCTAGGGACGACATAATCACACCAATCCTGGTCGCACACTCATACGAAATAAACGAATGAGTAGCACCAGTGTCAACAATAGCAAGCAATTCAACATTATTAATCAAGCAAGTACCTTTAATCAGATTATCTTCTTTAGGAGCTTCAGCCCCACTCAGGGCAAACACCCTACCAGTAGTATGAGCTGCAGTAGCCGCCTTCTTCGGTTTCGAGCACTGCGAACTGATATGGCCTTTCTCGCCACAATTAAAACATGTCGGACCAGCATCCTTACATTCAGTAACTCTATGACCAGTCTGACCGCATCGGAAACATCTCAGCACTTTCTTGGTACAGCTATCAGCACGGTGGCCTGGCTCGCCACACTTGAAACATTTACCAGCTATGGGAGATCCTCCCCTACTTGGCTTCTTCTCATCTACTACTTTCTGCTTACCTTTACCATTCGGAGATGCATAAGGACTACCACGATCCTTATTCTTCTTCTCACTAAGACTCTTGTAATGAGCAGTCCTAGCCTTGCTATCTTCATCAAATATCCTGCACTTATTAACCAGTGTAGGAAACCTACGAATCTCCTGGTAACCAATGCCTTGTTTGATCTCGGGACGCAACCCGTTCTCAAACTTGACACACTTGGATTCCTCAGCATCAGCATCATTATAATGAGGACAATACTGCACCAGCTCCTCAAACTTCGAAGCGTAATCAGCAACAGACATGTTACCCTGCTTCAGTTCTAGAAATTCCATCTCCTTCTTACATCGCACATCAGCAGGAAAATATTTCTCCAGAAAGACCGTCTTGAACCTTTCCCAAGTCATCTCAGCACCTGGTACTTCAATTCTCTGGCGAGTGTTATCCCACCAGTTTTCAGCCTCTTCAGATAACATATGCGTACCAAACTGCACCTTCTGTGCTTCAGTACACGTCATCACCCGGAAAATCTTCTCAATTTCCCTCAGCCAAATCTGAGCACCATCTGGATCATAGCGCCCTTTGAATGTAGGAGGGTTATTCTTCAGAAACCTTCCCAAATTCTTAAACTCGTCGACCGGCGGATTCTGCTGCGCCTGCATAGCCTGCGCCATAGCAGCCAAAGCCTCAGCAATCGCACGGTCATTTTCTCCAGCCATACTCTGCACAACACAACCACCACCGTTAAATATCGACAGTGTCATTTACACTAATCGACCAACAGGGAAAACATCACATTATGACTCGACTGGACTGACTATGCTCTGATACCACTAATGTAACACCCTTCTACCCAAACGACATATTTAAATAAATTATCAGAGTACAACATGTAGAAGAGTTTACATTTCTTACAACATAACACTTATCGCATCACAACATAAAACATATTATTTATTTTATTAAACTTCGCAGCGGACAACAACACAAATATTATCATTCATCATATAACAATTCATAATAATGTTTCAACATTATCTCAACAAAGCATCTCAACATATTAGTCATCATAAACAACGTAAATAATAACCAATTATCTATCGAATCCCATAACCCCGGTGTCACATGACCAGAGCATTTGACTCGACTCTGTAGAATAACTCTACACTTATTCTTCAAACCTCAACAATAGCTACTCCTCTTTATCTGCACATTGCTCATCATAGATGAACATAAACACATGCAGAAGGGGTGAGAATTACATTATTAATAATAATATAACGACAGAAATATAAACATAAATATATTTCACATATGCCAACACAGCTCATCATAATCATCATAATCAACATACTCATGAACATCAACAAAACAACATATCAAATGCAATGCACACACCCATGCATGACTCAACACGACTCGGTATACCCATTTTGTGACCAACTACAGGATCACCACTCCCAGATTCATCACCATAGAATCCGAGTTCCCCGCAAGGAACCAAGCCTCTCCACAAGCCCGGAGTCAACAACATCATTGGAACTCAGTCCGTTCATCACTAGGCATCGGCCTTTCATGAATGCATGCACACCAAAATGCATCATAATCAACATAGCAACAACAACATCATATAGTCATGTTATCATCATCATTAATAGCATGACATACAACTCAACAAAACAACAACAACATTACAACGATATCACATCTGGGAGTTTAAAACGCGAAAGCTGTCCGTCAAACTGATATGGCGAACGCCATTAGGCTAATGGCGAACGCCATTAGCGTTAAACGCTCTTATTCTGGAAAAAAGCCCAAATGGCGAGCGCCAAAGGCATAATGGCGAACGTCATTTGGCTGTTATGTGCGTAAATAAGATTTTAAGTGCGGAAACAGTGGACGCGCGGGCTTCTAAGCATATAACTCAACAAAACTCACAGATCGGAGAATTTCCATCAAAACCCCAAACTTTCCCAATCTCCCTAAAATCCCCAAAATCCATCAACAATCCAACATATATCATGAATTTGCTCGCATATTATCGTTTAATAAGGTTCAGACCCCTTACCTCTTTGGATTGAAGGAAGTTCTGAGCAATCTTTGGCCTTTTCCTCTTCCTTCTCTTTCTCTTCAGCGTTTCTCCCTTTCTCTGACTCTGAGGCAAAAATACGTGAAAACACTCTAAGTTCTCACCTTGGCCTCTTTTTATCCATTTCCACTTTTACCCTTCCACTCTTCATATTCCATTTATTTTATTTATTTAATTATTATTAAAATAAATAACATCTATAATAATAATAATAATTCCCAATATTATTTAATAATTCATTTTACCTTCAAATAATCATATTAAAATAATATTTAAATTAATCTAACAATATTCAGGGTGTTACATACCTCCTCAACTGAGACACATGAAAAACCTCATGCAAATTCGCAAGTGACGGCGGTAAGCGATACGATAGGCTACCTCCCCTATCCTCTCCAAAATCTGATAAGGACCAATAAATCGAGGTGTCAACTTCTTCGACTTCAAAACTCGACCAACCCCAGTTATCGGAGTAACACGAAGAAACACATGATCTCCCTCTTGGAACTCAAGTGACTTCCTCCTCTTGTCGTGATAACTCTTCTGACGACTCTGAGCAATTCTCATCTTCTCCCGAATCATCTTAATCTTTTCCGTAGTTTGTTGAACAATCTCCGGTCCAACCACAACACTCTCACCGGACTCATACCAACATAAAGGTGTCCGACATCTCCTACCATACAAAGCTTCAAACGGTGCCATACCAATGCTCGAATGAAAACTATTATTGTAGGTAAACTCAATCAAAGGTAAATAACAATCCCAAGCACCTCCCTTTTCCAAAACACAAGCCCTCAAAAGATCCTCCAGTGACTGAATCGTCCTCTCAGTCTGACCATCAGTCTGCGGATGATATGCAGAACTCAATCTCAGCTTAGTTCCCAAAGCCCTCTGCAAACCTTCCCAGAACTTCGATGTAAATCTAGGATCTCTGTCCGAAACAATACTCGACGGAATACCATGCAGACTTACAATTTTCTCAATATACAACTCAGCTAATCTCTCTAACGGATAATCCATTCTGATCGGAATGAAATGAGCCGATTTTATCAATCTGTCAACAATCACCCAAATAGCTTCAAAATTCTTAATTGTCCTCGGTAAACCAGAAACAAAATCCATACTGATACTATCCCACTTCCACTCTGGAATAGCCAACGGTTGCATTAGCCCAGACGGCTTCTGATGCTCAACCTTTGACTTCTGACAAGTCAGACAAGAATAAACAAAACTCGCAACTTCTCTTTTCATTCCCGGCCACCAAAATAACTTTTTCAAATCATGATACATCTTCGTAGCCCCAGGATGAATACTCAGGCCACTACGATGTCCTTCCTCAAGAATACTCTTCTTAAGTTCGGTAACATCCGGAATATACACCCGATTACCAAATTTCAAAACACCATTCTCATCAACTCTGAATTCACCACCTTGACCTTGACTCACTAGAGTCAACTTATCAACCAAAAGCACATCGGATTTCTGACCCTCTCTAATCTCATCCAGAATACCACTCGTTAACTTCAACATTCCCAATTTAACACTATTGTGAGTACTCTCACACACCAAACTCAAGTCTCTAAACTGCTCAATTAAATCCAATTCCTTAACCATTAACATAGACATATGCAATGATTTCCGACTCAATGCATCAGCCACTACGTTTGCTTTACCCGGATGGTAATTCAAACCAAAGTCATAATCCTTCAGAAACTCTAACCATCTCCTCTGTCTCATATTCAGCTCTTTCTGATCAAACAAATACTTTAAACTTTTATGGTCACTGAAAACCTCAAATCTTGACCCGTACAAGTAATGCCTCCATAACTTCAGAACAAATACCACAGCTGCCAACTCTAAATCGTGTGTCGGATAATTCCTCTCATGAACCTTCAGTTGTCTCGAAGCATAAGCTACAACCTGCTTATTCTGCATCAAAACACCACCCAAACCCAACAATGAAGCATCACAGTAAACCTCAAATGGTTCCGACGGACTCGGTAATATCAGAATAGGAGCAGTAGTTAACCTCCTCTTTAACTCTTGGAAACCTTCTTCACACTTTGAGTCCCAAACAAACGCTTGCCCCTTTCTAGTCAACATCGTCAACGGTAATGCCAACTTAGAAAATCCCTCAATGAATTTCCTATAATAACCTGCAAGTCCAAGAAAACTCCTTATCTCAGAAACTGACTTCGGAGCTTCCCACTTAGATACCGCTTCTATCTTAGAAGGATCAACAACAATACCACCTCTTGAAACCACATGACCAAGAAAACTAACCTCTTCTAACCAAAATTCACACTTGGACAGTTTAGCAAATAACTTCTTTTCTCGTAGAACTCCTAAAACCACTCTCAAATGTTCAACATGCTCTTCTTCAGATTTCGAATACACCAAAATATCGTCAATAAACACCACAACAAACTTGTCTAGGTACGGATGGAAAATCCTATTCATATACTCCATAAATACCCCAGGCGCATTAGTCACACCAAAAGGCATTACAGAATACTCATAATGTCCATACCCTGTTCTGAAAGCAGTCTTCTGAATATCCTCAGTTTTCACACGTATCTGATGATACCCCGATCTCAAATCTATTTTGCTGAACACACTCGCACCAACCAACTGATCCATCAAATCATCAATCCTCGGCAAAGGATATCGATTTTTGATCGTCACTTTATTCAGTTGCCTATAGTCCACACACAACCTCATAGTACCTTCTTTCTTCTTAACCAATAACACTGGTGCGCCCCACGGCGACACACTCGGACGAATAAATTTCTTATCCAACAGATCTTCCAGCTGACTCTTCAATTCAGTTAACTCAACAGCAGACATACGGTACGGAGCCATCGACATCGGTCTAGTACCAGGTACCAAATCAATCGAGAACTCAACTTCACGCTCTGGCGGTAATTCATTCACTTCTTCAGGAAACACATCAGGAAAATCACACACCACGGCTAGATCGCAAATCACCAGTTTATCTTTAGCCTCCAAAGTCGCTAACAGCATAAACAACTCTGCCCCATCTGCTACTGCCTCATCATAGGGAGTGTAATACTTCGACAGCTCTGTGAACTTAGCAGCATACTCAGTAACAGACCGGTTGCCCTGCTTCAATTCTAAGAACTCTATCTCTTTCTTTCCTCTGACATCCTCTGGAAAGTACTTCCTCAGGAATCTCTCTCTGAACACCGCCCAAGTGATCTCAGCACTCCCAGCAGCTTCCAACTCAGTGCGGGCAGCAACCCACCAATCATCTGCTTCCTCTGACAGCATATGCGTACCGAACCTGACCTTCTGGTTATCGGCACACTCAGTCACTCGGAAGATCCTCTCGATCTCCTTCAACCACTTCTGAGCACCATCTGGATCGTATGCTCCCTTAAACATTGGAGGATTGTTCTTCTGGAACTCACTCAGTTGACGAGCAGCTCCCAGTCCCACAACATTCGGATTTCCTCCAAGTACTCCAGCTAGCATACCCAGAGCCTCAGCAATCGCAGCATCGTCTCTACCTCTTCCAGCCATCTCTATTCTGAGAACCCAACAAGCTAAAACAATAAGTACTGATAGGGTTACACCACACCTATCCCATACAGGGAAACAGAATAATTACGACTCGACTCGACCGACTATGCTCTGATACCACTAATGTAACACCCTTCTAAAATACCCCAATAATCAATTAATTCAACAAAATATAAATCAGAGTAGATATGCAATTTAAGGGTGTCACACTTGACACTTCACACCATTCACCATAATAACTTGTCATGCTCATTTATTAATCAAAATAAAACATTGCACAATTCGCAGCGGATAAAGATCTAATCAATCATGCAAACCATGTAACACATTACATGTAAAGTTGTTCAACAACCAAAATGAAAACAAAGTAAAACATCCCGTCCCGATGTTACATCTACCAGAGCATGACCCACTAAGGAACTACACTAGACTCCAAGCACTAGCTTCTACTCAATCACTGCTCGTTACCTGAAACATAGTTGTAAGGGTGAGTTCCTCAATCGATATAATAAGCATTATAAAATATCATGTAATGCTAAGTAAATTAACACATTTCATCACCCTAATCATATCACACATTCAGCAACGGCAACATCAACTCATAATCATACTCAACACAACACAACACAAAACACACGTATAATATTGGAATACATCCATTCATATTATACGTCATACATACATTATGCAATGAGACTCTATGCATGCGGTACCGACTATTCGTGAACACATAGTTCAACCTCACCGATCAAACCCAGATACGGCTACCAAGCTCACTAGTCCCACTCATTTGAGACCTAGTGACTCACTCACTAATTCCTCACCATGGGAATTAGCTACCACCCCAAGGGCTATGATATGCACGCTAAATCACCTAGCATGCAAACATCAACAACAATCCACAATAACTCACTCACTAATTCCTCACCATGGGAATTAGCTACCACCATAAAGGCCATACTATGCACGCTAAATCACCTAGCATGCAACATCAACAACAATCCACAATGGACATATGCTCACACTCTAAGCCATAAACAGTCCATTCACAATTGCATACATAACAGATACATTCACAGCATTATGCATACCATCATACATCATCAGCATATTTATCACAGAATCATATTCATATCACTGCCAAATAATAAATCACAGTATTAGCACACTCTACTAATACCTATACTGCTCAAAACAACGGGAAATGATCCCTACTATATCATACATCAATATAGGCCAATCATCAAATATGTACACAATATTTGAATATCAATTTTCCACTTTCCAAACAGTGTTAACCGGTTAACGCCCTGGGTTAACCGGTTAACGCAACACAGAACACGCTTCCTGGCACATTTTAACAGTGTTAACCGGTTAACGCCCTGGGTTAACCGGTTAACGCAAGACAGACAGCAATTTCTCATAATTCATAACAGTGTTAACCGGTTAACACCCTGGGTTAACCGGTTAACGCAAGACAGAAAGCTGTTCCTGCGCTAACACGAACAGAATGCAGAATCCCCCGCATTTTTCGCCGTCGGAGGACTTCCGGACCTCCGATTTCAATTCCGTAAACGGCTACACGTCCAGAAAAACACAACTCATCCAAATATAGGTTCAATTACAGTTTTAACATAACTTATTCATCACCATTTACAACATTCCTCATCCCAATTAGGGTCAATTCAATGGCTTATTACTACCCATTACATGTTAACCCATAATACCCATTAAACTACGATAAACCCCCTTACCTGAGTTAATCCGGCAAACCTTTAGCTTCAAGCTTTTCCCTTCTTCAACCCTTGTTCTCTTGCTCTTCCTCTTTGCCCTTTTCTCACTTTCTGTCGCTTCTCTGGTTTTCACGTGAAAAACCCTTTTTACCAAATGGAACTCTTTATATATATTCCAACTTTATTATTCCAATAATAATAATCCCATAATATTCCAATTATTTAATTAAATTAATAAATATACTATTAACTTAAATTAAATAATTATCATATTTTTATCGGGGTGTTACACAGCTCCCCCATGAGACTCATCTCAAATTCACCCTGCATAACCTTAGAAAATTCTTCGACCAAGCGTATGTTAGTTAAACCAAAAATTATATCGTCTACATAAACTTGAACTAAAAGGATGTGCTTTCCTTTGTGCTTAATAAAGAGAGTATTATCCACTTTACCTCTTGAATATCCATGATCAATTAGAAATTTGCTAAGCCTTTCATACCAAACCCGAGGGGCTTGTTTAAGACCATACAAAGCTCGTTTTAATTTGTAAACATGATCTGGATTTTCAGCATTCTCAAAACCAGGAGGTTGTGAAACATATACCTCTTCATTTATGACACCATTAAGAAAAGCACTCTTTACGTCCATTTGGTAAAGCTTAAAATCGTTGGAACACGCATAGGCAAGCAAGAGACGTATAGCTTCAAGGCGAGCAACTGGAGCATAAGTTTCCTCATAGTTTATGCCCTCCTCTTGGTTATACCCTTGTGCTACTAAACGTGCCTTGTTCCTAGTTATCACTCCGTTTTCATCAAGCTTATTTCTAAAAACCCATTTAGTACCTATGATATGATGATCTCGCGGACGAGGGACAAGTTCCCAAACGTCATTTCTTTTAAATTGATTAAGCTCTTCTTGCATGGCCATTAGCCAAAATTCATCAATCAAGGCCTCTTTGGCATTTTTAGGTTCTACTTGTGAAACAAAAGCGAAGTGAGAACAAAAATTACTTATCTTAGAACGGGTCATTACTCCCTTTGAAATGTCTCCCAAGATGTTGTCGATAGGATGGTCTTTTGAGGACTTCCAAGCTGTTGGAAGATCATTCACTTCAGCTATCTTTTCTTCCTCATCTTCTTCATGACTAGTATCTTCCTCCTTCTCATGGGCAGCTGTTTTGGACTGATCAGTTTCCTTAACAGCTTCCTTGAGTATGTCTTCTGTAGATACACCTGCGTCATCAAAAGAAATACCTTTTCCGACATTTTTCGGATAAGACTCATCAAAAGAAACATGGACAAATTCTTCAACAGTAAGTAAACGCTTATTATACACTTTATATGATTTACTTGATAGTGAGTATCCAAGAAAGATACCTTCATCTGCTTTTGCATCAAACTTCCCAATATTTTCCTTACCATTATTCAAAACAAAACATTTACATCTGAACATGTGAAGATGTGACAAGTTTGGCTTTCTTCCTTTTAAAAGCTCATAAGGGGTTTTATTTAAAATAGGACGGATTAAGATCCTGTTTAAAACATAACAAGCTGTGCTAACTGCATCAACCCAAAAGTATTTTGGTAATCCACCCTCATTTAGCATTGTTCTTGCCAACTCCTCTAAAACACGATTTTTACGCTCCACAACGCCATTTTGTTGTGGAGTTCGAGGAGCTGAAAAGTTATGCTCAATACCATACTTGTCACAGTACTTATCAAAGTGATAGTTTTGAAATTCACCACCATGATCGCTACGGATGGTAACTATTTTGGAATTCATTTTGTTTTGGGACAGATTTGCAAAATTCTTAAAAGCAGAAAAAGTTTCATCTTTGCTATGAAGGAATATAGTCCAAGTAAATCTAGAATAGTCGTCAACAATTACAAAACCATAATAATTTCCACCTAAGCTCTTTGTCCTAGAAGGTCCAAAGAGATCCATATGGAGAAGCTCAAGGGATCGAGAAGTTGAAATTATATTTTTTGATTTAAAGGAGACCCTCGTTTGCTTTCCCATTTGGCACGCGTCACATAGGTGGTCTTTTGAAAATTTTATTTTTGGAAGACCGACTACTAGATCCTTAGATACAACCTTATTAAGCAAATCGAAATTAACATGTGCTAAACGTCTATGCCAAAGCCAAGAATCATCATTCAAGGTAACTAGACATTTAGTACTTGTTAAAGATACATCAAAAAGGTCAAGCATATAGATGTTGTTTACTCTTACACCCTTAAACACAACGTTCTGTTCAGCATGTTCAATTATGCAGCAAGTTTTTGTGAAGGAAACTTTATAGCCCATGTCACATAATTGACTTATGCTTAACAAATTGTGTTTAAGTCCCTCTACTAGATGGACATTAAAAATAGTAGTGGTGGAGGGATTACCTACACTACCTTTGCCGAGTATAGCTCCTTTGTTATTGTCTCCATAAGTAACATATCCCTTCTTCTTTGCCTTGAAGTCTATAAAAAGCGATATGTCACCGGTCATGTGCCTTGAGCAACCGCTGTCAAGAAACCACCTTCTATCTACGGAAGCAAGGCACTCATCCTACAATATCAAAAGAGAGAAGTTGGTACCCAATTTTCATTGGGTCCAAGTGGGTAAGTGCTAACATGGTTGCCTTTTGGCTTCCATTGATAAATACCTTTAGGGACAAGAAATCTCCTAAACTTGCATTTCTCAATGGTATGGCCAGCACGACAACAATAATGACATAAACCATGATGATGTGGTTGTTTATTCTTGTTCATTAAATCCTTTGGAATGAAAGAGTATCTTGCATATGGTGGATTTAACGACTTCTTAAACAACCTAGAGTCAATGGCATAAGTAACCTTAGGTTGTAACGCTTTTTCTAATTTGACCTTGAGAGTGTTTATTTCTTTTTGCCAAATATGACAAGTGTCACAATACCTAACTTTACTACATCCATCAATGTCAATATCTTTTGAATTTTCTGCAATACTAGCTTTTAACGATTCTAAATCATTTTCAGCTTTGTATACTTTACCTTCCAGAAATGATAAAAATTGTTTATCGGAAGATAGTCTTTTAAAAGCATCTACAGCTTCGTTATGCAGTTTTTCAAAAGCTATTTTCAGTTTAGAAAAAGACATAGAGGAGAAATTATTGTAATAGGCTTGTTTTACCTTTTTGTCATTGATTTTCTTCTTGTGGTAGGACAGATTTTTGGTGTGAGCCATAAGGCACAGATTTGCGGTTTCATCACTATCACTTGAGCTTTGTGTGCTTGATGAATCACTATCACTTTCCCATGCAATGTAAGCTCTTCTTTGTTTGTTGTACCCTTTTGGTGAAGCTTTTCTTTGATCCTTATATTTCATAGGACAGTCTGTTTTATAATGTCCAGATTTTCCACAATTAAAACAAGATCTTCTTCCTCTACTCTTCTTATTCTCTTCCTGTTTCGCATCTGTAGATTGTCTTCGAAACTTCATGAGGTTTTTGTCGGAATGCTTGACTCCATTCTTTCGAATGAATCTATTATATCTCCTTACAAACAGTCTCATTTCCTCATCATCCGAATCTTTGTCACTACTAGAATCATTTTCACTTTGCTCTTTTCGTGAGGACTTAGAGCTAGAGGCCACAAGAGCTATTGGCTTCTTCTCTCCCTCTTTGTCTCTTTTCTTCTCCTTTTCCTTCTTACTTTTGTTCTCATATTTTTCAAGACTTTCCAATGCTTGTTGATGTTCTTCCAGCTTTCCAAACAGAGTTGTAATCGTAAGTCTCGTTAGATCGTTGGCTTCCTTAATTGCCGTTACTTTAGGTTGCCATTCCCTGCTGAGACACCTGAGAATTTTATTAGTAGCAATTTCATTGGAAACAGGTTTTCCAAGTGCATTCAACCTATTAGTGAGATGAGTGAATCTCTTTTGCATGTCGGAGATAGATTCTCCTTGTTTCATGCGAAAGAGCTCAAACTCTTGATTTAGTGTGTTAATGCGGGACTGTTTTACTTCAGTAGTACCCTCATGGGCAACTTCTAAAGCATCCCACATTTCTTTAGCTGTCGTGCAATGAGATACTCGATAATACTCATCAACACCAAGTGCTGAAATTAGCATATTTCGAGCTTTCCAATCACACGACCACTTTTTCTCATCTTTCTCATTCCAATCAGCTTCTGGTTTAGGAACTATGGTGCCAGCCGCATTTGTCATAGTAATTTGAAAAGGACCATTTTCAATGGCAGCCCATACTAGCCTATCCACAGAATTTATATGAACTCGCATGCAGTCTTTCCAGTAGCCGTAATTTTCACCGTTGAAAATAGGCGCTATATTATACGCCCCCTTTGGTTCAGAATCCATACTGTTACAGGCAGCCACAGAGCACCAGCGAACCGGCGCTCTGATACCACTTGTTAGACGGTGTGACTAGTGATCAAGAGGGGGGTGAATAGATCACCTCTTTTCAAATAAGCGGATTTAAAATTTTATCAGAGTTTTTAAGCTTGGCGGAAAATTTCAGTCCCGAATCGATTTCCGTCTATTCTGAACCGCTACTAGAAAACCGGACACGCGAATATAATGCTGGATTTGAATTAGAATGACAGAAAATATTAACACTAGAATCTTATCAAATTGAATGCACTTATAACTAAATCCTAATTCCAATGAATAAAACTCAGCTAACAGTTTTGTCAAACAGTTGGTGTGTATGTGATCAATGATGAACAACAGTGGGGTTTAGTTAAAGAAGTTTTCTTGCCACTGCTGTCTCTCAAAAAATACAGTCACAACACACTAACTGAAATTGAGAAACTGTTGGAAACGTAAAGAGGAGTAAGGAAAGAATACGATACGCAGAGATTTGGTAAGGAAGTTCCCCACGTCGTCCTCGCGTGTGGGTACGTCTCTCTCTCAATTTCAAATGAAATTGAGAACTTTGATTATCAATTATGCCGAATTCGTTGATACAAGGTTACGATACAAAGACAAAATTCTAAATTCCAAGAACTTCTTCTTGTATGAAACCTCCACTTGATCTGAGCACGATCAAGAATTTCCTGCACGAAATTGCAAACAATTCACCGGTTCCACGACCTGTTTGCGAAATCCCCCGATCTCCAAACGCAACGTTGCGGCTGAATCTGTTCTGCAAACGTGACTAACAAACCCGCAAGAACACTCCAGTTCTTGAAGGACAAACCAGTAGGTTTTTCCTCGAAACCCCCTTCAATCTTCAACTCAGCTAGATCCTCGATCGTTCCACTGATAATCTCAACTAGATCCTTGATCGTACCACTGAACGTTATCTCGTTGATCCTTTAATCCAAAGAACAAGAATGATTATGTGTTGATGTTCTTGAAGAAAAGTGATTGAGAAGATGAAGTCTCTTTCAGGTTTCTAACTGCTCAAAACAATTGCTGCTACACACTCCTTTGATTGGTGTCTCAACTGTTTTTCCCTCTCAGAATTCGTTCCTACACACTGCTGTCACAACATTTCTTATATATGCAAAAACAGGAGTTGTTAGAACATAAAACAGACTTATGTATTGATACATGAGGGTATGCATCGATACATACTGTAAGATAAATGAGTTTTTGGGGAATTTAAGTAAGCATGGATCGATGCATAATTCGTATGTATTGATACATAGGACATTTCAACTAACATGGATCGATGCATAATTCACATGTATTGATACATATGACATTTCAACTAATCATGGATCGATGCAAGGCTCCTATGGATCGATCCATAGAGCATTTTGCCTGTCCATGTATCGATACATGACTCATATGGATCGATACATACTGAACAAAAGGATTTTGTGATTTACAACGTACTGTATGGATCGATGCATAGGATTATGTGTTGATGCATACTGACACAAAATAGATTTTATGAGTTCTTTTAAGAGATGTATCAATGTAGGTCTTTATGTACAGTCATGCAACAATAGAATGGGATAAAAACACAAATGAATCATGTAAGGTAATGCACAACCAACATTTGGATGATGATCACACAATTTGCTATCATCCAAAATTTATTCAAAGTAAAGAATTTTCTCACAGATGATGCAAATATTATGATAAATGTATTGATTCAAAGATGCAGGGTCAAAATTGGGGTATGCAAATACCCTTAACTATTTATTAATTCATTTAATTTTTTCTCTCTATGTAATTAATACCTTGAATTTTTAAAACAACATTTAAAAAGAAACATAATCTTTACACAAAATAGACAATTAAAAAGGAACAAAGGAGTATTTATTACATGATACAACGACTACTTTTTTATGCCTATATTTATTTAGACACACAATTTTAAACAATTATCATATCTCTGGGTAAAAATAATTCTATGCATTTTTTTCTCCAAAATGAACCCCCCCCCCCCCCCCCCCCCCACCATCATATTTTATGGTCCAATTTTATACAAAATGGTGACAATCAACCTTGTATCCTTAATTAATAAAACACCTCGTATTTTTGAAATACATATCATAACCTAAATCCACACCATAATTCAAAATTTACAAATTTTCCTTTTAGCCCACATCCAAAAAATAATCTACAATTTGAAAATTTCTACATTATACTTCACCGTATCAATATCAATAATTATAATTTAAATCAATTAATCCTACTATGTTTTGTGGTATTCATATGGGTACTGAAGACACACAATCAAATAATCAAGAGTTTGAAACACCATAATTTTTCACTCAAGGTGGCATGAAAACTATTAATCTTGGTGAAGAAATCAGATCTTCATCGGTTGTGAATACGCCAAAAATAAGATTTCAACCAAATAAGGATTAATTTCTCATTCAATAATGGCTCAACATTTCAAAGGACTCGATTGTTGGAATTGATTAAAAATGAGATAATTTTTTGAAGAGGATTACGTAAGCTTATAACAAGTATTGTGGTAAGAATTGTCAAGAGAGAAATTTAATGGCATTAAAATGTCAATGACATAAAAAGATTATCTTCTTGTTCAAAAGTTTGTTGGGTGCTACAATCAAGCCTCCGTTGTGACGGAAAGTGGTAGCTCTTAGAGCAACATCATTTTGATTGCATATGGAATTTATTATTAAGATGGGCATGAAAAATTCACATTTGAGGGTGCATGGAGATTATTGAAGGATGAACCCAAATCGGTCAAAAGGCGATCAAAAGGAAGGACCAAGAAAAGCATGTGGAAAATTTTAATTCTAAGGTCAAATACAATGCTTTACAAGATGACTTTAAAAAATTGAATTCATGTCGGAGTTTGCACATGATTATGCATAAATTGAGGGTGAAAAAATCGAGATAGAGAGAAAAAAGGTCGAGCATGATATGACAAGATTGAAGATCATTGTTTTGGAAATACTCACAAATGATACATCACATATGAATCCAAGATAACTACAAGATTATGAGTTTTTGTGCAAAATGATTAGAGATAAATATGTACTTAATTGATATTATTATATATGTTAGACTTAACTATTATAGTTTTTAGTACTGCCTCTGTTTTTTATTATAAGTTGTTTTTGACTTCTCACACGTATTAAGAAATGTAATAATTGTGCTATGAAAAAGAGAAATTCCGAAGAGTTTTACAAAATCGTCCTTCATTAATTACTCCCTCCGTTCCTTTATAAGTGTCACTTTCTTGAAAAAAAATTGTTTCTTTTTAATTGTCACTTGCAAAGTTCAAGGTAGTATTAATTGCGGTTTTGTCAAAATTATCCTTAGATAATTATTAAGGAGAGAGGAAAAGTAAAATGAATGTAATAAATAACTAAGAGTATTATAGGTAAAGAAGAATTGTTGTTTGAAAAGTAACAATAATGATTAACTTTCTTGGTATGTGTAAAAAACCAAAAAATGACACTTAAAAAGGAACGGAGGGAGTATATTGGAAAGACAAATTGACATAATTGAAAGGAGAGAGAATAATAAATATTTAAGGGTATAATAGGAAAAATAATATTAATTATTCATTAATTTTATACAATGACTTATATTATGCTAAAACGACTTATAATAAAAAACGGATGTAGTATATCATTAGTTATTTTTAAGTATTTTGAATTTAATTATTATGTATGTTGGACTTAATTGATATTTTTATGTATGTTAGACTTAACTATCATAATTTTTAGTATATAATTAATTTTTTTTAATGTATTTTGAACTTAATTATTATGTATGTTGGACTTAATTGATGTTTTTATGTATGTTGAACTTAATTTATGTATTTTTATATATTTATATTTCAAAGTAGCTATTAGTCAAACTAATCGTTAGTCAAAGTAGCTGTTAGTTAAACTATCCGTTACTCAAACTAGTCATTTGTCAAACTAACCTTTCAATGCCCCGATGGAATAAAAGAAAAATGTTTGTCCAACGTCAAGAAGGCGTGAGAAAGGACATCAAATGAGCATTTGAAGTTTTTCAATCCCGATTTGACATCATATGTTACCCGACCCGATCTTGGCACTTGGATACACTAAAGCGTATAATGGATACATGCATCATATTGCACAACATGATTGTTGAAGATGAATGTGCCACATATAATGAAAATATTGATTATTGTTATAATTATCTGGGCAATGAACCAACTGCACCACCAGACGATTCTAATAATGATATTCAAGAGTTTCTACGCAGAAGACATCATGTTCTTGACAAGGAAATTCATTGACACCTTCAACCAGATTTGATAGAATATATATGAGAACATTTTTGATATGAGAATAAGCACAACTAAAAATTATTTTAAACTTTTAGTATTTTTTTGTTAGTAGTTTATTTTAATATTTATAAGTTTATTTTATTGTAGTTTCTTATAACTTATTTGTGTTATGTAGTGTTTTTTTAATATTTTAATTTATTTTAAATATATATTCTTTTATTTTTAATATATTTTAATATAATTGAATTGATTTGTTTCAATTATATATTTTATATATTAATATAATATATATATATTTGATTATGGGAGATTAGTGAGACTCATTCTAAAGTTTTAGATGAGTGTGGTATGAATATTTATAAAATATAGGTATTCAAATAATTGGAAAGTATGAAGTAATCGAGTATATTGAGTGGGGTCCATTTATACCTCCAAATTGAATGACATGACTGTGGATGTTCCTAGTCCTCTCAGGGAGTTTTAGTACATCACACTCTCACTAGTAAGATATCGTTAGGTGAAAAGTTAGGTTGTCCAGCTTTATAAGCACACCTCAATCTCAAGGGATCAACCAGAATTATATCGAGGTTTACACACCAAAACACAATCACCATTAAAACCAGATGGAAAAATTCCATGGAGTCCCAATCATCCAATTCATATAATAATTTTACCTCACATCATAATCAACTTTTATATGATGCATTTTTCACAAAATAAAATAAAAACAAATATCCTCTATTACTTATGATCACAAAATAATTTCATCATTGCCTTTTACAAACTATGTACATCTTAAATAAAATATCGCTCTAGGATCAATCCCGCCTCTCATGGGCTAGGTAACTATCCTCAATATTATTCATCACAAAATTATATACAACACACATTTTCAAAATTAGCCTCTTAATTAATTTTAATCAAATATTTATTTCTTATATTAATAACACAATTCAAATTCTCAAAATATTATTCTTCATGAATTAATTATCAAATCGAGTCTTGAATTATTTTTAAGTTGGTTTGGTATATTGTCAACCATATATACCACATAAGTGAAACATCTTTTAGAGAGTCTGACACGAACTTACACTTCAATGACTTGGTGGCTCTGATCATGATACTCATAGTGTTTATCATTATCAATTGTTCTTAGCAATTGTTCTTAGGGGTCTTTTTTTCAATTAAATGTCTCCAAGTGAGGAGGAGGCTTGAAGTTTTCTAAAATAAAGGCCTCCCAAATTTCTTGATTCAAAGATCAAGTGTCCTCCTTAGCCATAGTCCTCTTTGGTGATTATGTCATGTTGAATCTCATGAACTTGAATATGTAAGGTCTCATTTTGACGTGTTATTCGTTCATAACGACTTAAATTTCGATTAATACCTCGTTCTCGTCGGATAAAGGTTAAGTTTGTATCATTTTCTCATATTAACATGTGGTTGTAGAATTACTGCGGCCATGCGGTAGACACAAACTGTTCCTGCTAGATTATGTATGATGAATTCAATTGCCAATGTGTTATGATAAGAGCTATTCAATGATTATGATTTATGTCCAGTCTCATATTTATAGAGGTGGAGGTACTAGCTCCCACTTTGGTCATGTTTGTTAAAAGTCCATCTAACTCAAATAATAGTTAATAACATCTCATTTAAAGATGGTCATGTCACTTGAAGCTATGTCTAATATATACATGTTTATTAGGGAGATCACTTGAAGCTATGTCTAATATATACATATTTATTAGGGAGATCACGTGCACTTATAGGTATCTGCTTACTTCGACTCAAATTTAAGGATCGTCGGATCTATAATTGGATTATAGACTTACATACGACTAAGCTCGAACTCATATTTTTGTCTTTATATCATTTCACTATTTCTCAAAGATATCACGAATAAAAATGAAAGATTTTAAAATATTATACTGATACACTATCCTAACATAGCTTAATTATGTTAAAGTAGTTCAATTAATAATTATGCACAAACATCAAATCTATAAATTCATATTTGAAAATCTATGACATATCAATTATTCATGAAATTTCAACAATTAAATTCCTTTAAAAAAAGCATAACATAGCTTAGTTCAAGGAAAAAACATTGTGGAAGCATAGCAACTCAACTTACACAACCGACCCAACTCTCTCCATCTCTCATCTCTGTCCCTCATAGTTGAATTGCACCACCAATGAACCCCTCTATCGCTTCCCCCTCCGATCCTCCTCCCGTTCAGTTCAACTTACCACCACTCTCTCTAAGCCTCTTCGACGCCGAACCATCCACACACCAACAGCCAAACGGCGTCGTTCATGGATCTGCTCCTCCACACTACTCTGAGCCCTCAACTCCTACCAGCAGCGGTTACGCTGCCGAAAGAGGTAGCACCAGCACTGCCACAAGCGTTTCTCATGAAATTGAGGAATTGAATATTCACGATCCTCCATCCGTTCCCGACGATTCCAATGCTGCTTCGTTTCCCGGTAAACGACATCTTGATGAGGTATATATGTTGATTATTCGTCGTCTATTTGTATGTTAGTGTTGTTTTCGCAACGTTATCAACGACCTATAGTTATTACAGTTTCATTGTGATCGATCTTGTGATGTTAGTGATAGCTATGTAGCATCGACTGGGATTGGAAATTTCAATTTGGATTTGTTCATGAGACTAGTGATTATGAATCAGTGTAGTCTTTAATGAATGCTTATGAAATTCAAAACTCGATTTAGAGAAAGAAAAACGAATACTAAATTCAAAACTTGGCTTCTTTCTATTCAGCTATTCACTAAGGATGAAGATTCATTAAATGTTGGAGTGTAGGGTTTATCAAACAAACAGCATTGTTACCAAATTTTAAGATCACTCAACTCTTGAGTTTACTAGGTAAAATAGAACCGGGAGTAAGAAAAGTGTAGAAGTACTAGTGTGTATTGGGGGACTGGTTGTTAGATAATGGTCGCAACACACAATTAAATGCACGAGTGACAATGAAAATAAAAAGGCCACGAAAAAGAAATGAAGAATGCGTCTTGGCTTAAACTAACAAACTCAAATCAACTGTCATAGATACTATGAGATGTTCTGCAATTTTAGCTTAATACTTCAGCTTTCTCATACAAATATTTCTTTTCAAATTCATGCCCTATGACGAAAAGGCGTTGCACTGAATTTACCTGTAATGCCACATCCTGTTTGATTAATGAATAAAGTGCAGGATGATGGTTCCGCTTCATGGAGGAAAAGAAAGAAGCATTTTTTTGTTCTGAGTCATTCTGGCAAACCAATATACTCTAGGTTAGTGTTTACCAACTCCTCGTGCGAGCTTCCCTCAGTTACTGTTCATGTATATCTATGATTTCTGCTTGAACTTGTGTCCGGTTTCTCTATTTGTTGTTTCACACTTTTGTTTGTACCAGGTATGGAGATGAACACAAGCTTGCTGGTTTCTCAGCAACTTTGCAAGCAATCATTTCCTTCGTTGAGAATGGGTATTGTAGCTGGCTTTGTTCTGGTTAATTATAGCCTGATAGATTTTAATTACAAAAATATTCTTCAATATATTTGATTCCTTATCTGAATGTAATTTGAGAAGGATTGTTCAAATATATATTTCTATTTTTCAGGGATGACCGTGTCAAATTGGTGAGGGCTGGAAAACATCAGGTCTGGTCACACATTTTTCTTTTGTAAAAGTTTTTGTTCATAGATATATAGTTTCATTTGAGTATTATTTTCTAAATAAGCAGCACTTCAAGCCCACATAACTAGTATAGTGTTATGCACAATGATGTTCTGACCCTTGCTCTACTTTTAAGTGTAAGATAGAAATACTGGATGTATGTTTTGCTTTTGGTTGCTGAGTTTCTCATAGTATGTTCATTAGTGATTTTACAGAAAGAGGTTTTTGTTTATTAGGCATTTCTGGAGCAACAGATTGATTTGGTATTGTGAAATTTAATTAGTTTAAGTTATGGCGCAGGTAGTTTTTCTTGTGAAAGGACCAATTTACTTAGTATGTATCAGCTGCACAGAAGAGCCTTATGAGTCCTTAAGAGCGCAATTGGATCTCATTTACGGCCAGGTATAATTGAGCTGGATGCTTGTGTACACAAAATTATGGGTTCATTTACTTTCTCATGATTCCTTCATCTTCATCTTCTGTGTTTCATAATTAACTATTACATCTCTTTTTTAATCATTCAAATAGACTAGTAATGTTGTGACAGTTATATGATACATCCATAGTTTTTATACATATGCAGATGATTGTTATACTGACAAAGTCAGTACACAGATATTTTGAGAAGAATCCGAAGTTTGATATGACGCCCTTGCTTGGTGGAACAGACACTGTCTTCTCTTCACTAATCCACTCTTTTAATTGGTTTGTTTCTCGAATCTGGGCAGTCTCTCTTTTTGTTTTAAAGGAGAAATAATAAAATATTTCTCCAAGATATGGGGGTGTATGTATTAGATGCTTTTTTGGTTGTCTGTGTGTTTTTCCTTGGTCAGGCGAGTTGCAGAGGTTTTCGTTTGTTTAATGTTTCTGGTTTCCTATCACCCTATGCTATACTCAGTAGTTAACATTGTTATTTGTTTGATCATATCAGGAATCCAGCTACATTTCTTCATGCCTATACTTGTCTACCTCTTGCATATGCAACAAGACAAGCTGCTGGTGCCATTTTGCAAGATGTTGCTGATTCCGGTGTTTTGTTTGCAATACTGATGTGCAGACACAAGGTTTAACACTATACTTAATTTGTTAAGTCATATGCAGACATAAAATGAAAAAATAACTTGTTAAAGGTTGAAGGCAGGTAATCAGTCTATTTGGTGCTCAGAAAGCCTCTCTTCATCCAGATGATATGCTGCTACTGACCAACTTTGTCATGTCAACAGAGTCCTTTAGGCAAGTAGAGCTGGCATTATTTTATCTTTCAGATTAGCATCTCAGAGATGGTTTGATGGCATAGTTTTCTGTTAGTACGATCTATACGACTCTAACTTGTTTTGATGGTCCTATGAGTAGCAAAACTACTTTTTTTTGGCTTAGTTGCAAATAGATTTACTGGCTTTCTCATACCATTTTACACTTTCTCATTCTCTTCATGGACTATAATCATGCAGGACCTCTGAGGCATTTTCCCCTGTTTGCTTGCCAAGATACAATCCTTTAGCATTTTTGTATGCTTATATCCATTATTTTGATGTGAGTGACAAATGCATAAACAATTTGTATATGCTATAACATTCAGTTCATAAATGACAGTTATTTTTTTATTGTATAACTGTGCCAGGATGACACATACTTGATGTTGCTGACAAATAATTCTGATGCATTTTACCATCTTAAGGATTGCAGGTAAAGGATAATTTGATAGTATGACCACTGCTGTTGTTCTGTTCATTTTTTTTTATTAAAAAATAAAAGAAAGTAAAAGAGGAAAGAGCATAATGGTTCACTAAGATTTGGGTCTCTATGTACCATATTTTTCATGCACGGTTCAAAATTTTGCCTGGCAATTCATAGGATTCGTATTGAATCGGTCCTTTTGAGGTCAAATGTCCATGGTGAAGTTCAGAGATCCTTGCTTGATGGTGGAATGCATGTTGATGATCTGCCACCCCCATCTCGTTCTGGATCATCTTCTCATTTGGGCCAGAATAGGCTTCAACCAGATTCTCCTGAAAGATTGAGAGAATCTAATACTGGTGTTGGTGGTGATGCTGGTTTATGGCATTTCATATATCGCAGCATATATCTGGACCAGTATGTATCTTCGGAGTACTCAGCACCTATTAACACTCCTCAGCAACAGAAAAGGTAGTAATTTTATAGAAACTTGTTTTTTATGCTGGTATGGTACTTTTCTTTTCTTTTTTGTGCATTTTTATTCTGTGTCTAAGTATAACCTGCTTTAATTGTTTCAGATTGCTTAGAGCGTACCAGAAACTTTTTGCATCCATGCATGATAAAGGAATTGGGCCACACAAAACTCAGTTTAAAAGGGATGAAAACTATGGTAATTTTCATATTTTAATTCTTAGTTTGTAGTATTATATAAATGGATGTATGTGTTGTGATATAATTGTTGAGATATTATTTTATTATTATTATTCTGTATCTATTGTTTTTTTTAGTAGTATTAATTAAGATATTATTGTATCAAATCTTTCCTTAATTAGTAAGGTAGGATTGATTAGGAGACATTATATATATATATATATATATATATATATATATATATATATATATATATATATATATATTTTCTCCACGTAATAATATAAGATATTCAGATTCAAGTTGGTATCTAGAGCTTGATTTAAAACCCTATTTTTTTCAGTTTTTTGTTCTCTTGGGTATTCAAGAGTTTTTTTTTTCTTTCAAATATGTGAGTAGTGACTCGAAGCTTTCCACAGTAGTCGGAAGTCTTCGATCTGCCACGTGCAAAAGTCATGCCGCTTACATAAACGCCACGCGCCCCCACTCTTGCCCCACTCACCGGCGCGTGAAGGCCACGCGCTACCCTCCGACCGTCTGTTTCTGGCGGCGATTGTTGCAACATACTCGATTTTGCCTTCTGAATCCTTTGGGACCACTTTCAGTTTGTGGGTCTCACGTTTAGGTACGTTTCGGCCGGATCTTTGCCTCCGACGTATTGGTTCGTTGTTATTTCTCTGTGTTTGCATACAATCTGTCAATTGTGTGTTGTTTCTGCGATCTAGAGTTCTTTAGTTGGTGGTGTTGAAATTTCAAGTCCAAAGAATGACGGTGTTGAGAAGAATCCTTCCAAAATGAGTCTTATTTCGTTTGCGTTTCAAGGAACACCCGTTATTACCACGACTAAATTAAATGGTAATAAAAACTATTTGAATTGGTATGCTTTGGTTGAGTTATGGTTTTTAGGACAACGTCTGTCAGACCATCTTACTAAAAAGGTTATTGAAATTGATAAAGAGATAAAGGTGATTGATTGGGAAGCCGCTGATAATCAACTTGTATCATTGTTGTGGAATTCTATTGAACCAAATCTACTGGCACACTTTCGTGCGTATAAATCATGTTATGAGGTTTGGCAGAAGGTTAAAAACCTTTATGCTAACGATATTCAAAGAATGTATGCATCGGTCAGCAACTTGGCTACTCTTCAGATGAATGATCAAGACTTATTAGAATATCTCACCCGTGCTCAGTCTATTATTGATGGCCTCAAACTTATGCTGGTTAGTGATGATATTACGAAGATATTGGACAAGCTTGACAATATGTTCATTGTGTTTGTTCTTCATGGGCTCTCTAAAGAATATAGTTCGGTTAATGACCGGGCGTTAACAAATACTACATCCCTATGGTAGAAGAACTAATTGATCGTCTCGTCCGGGTATCTCTACCCAGTAATGACATTCATACTACTCCTGAGTCCTCTGTTTTTGTTTCTAACTTTAGTAATGAAGGGTGTGGTGGACGTGGCCGTGGTCGAGGACGTAGAAGTAACTTCTTTTGCACTCATTGTAGGAAAAGATGGGCACACTCAAGATCGGTGCTTTGACTTACATGGCTACTCGAACAAAACCGCTGATGTTGCTCAAACCACTGCAAACCGTGAATCGAAGGGTGAACTTAAAACTACTTTCTCTGCCGACGAGTATCAGGAGTATTTGTGATTGACGGCAGCACAACAAGCCACCTCCTCAGTTACTATTGCTCGTACCGGTAATTCTATGGTTTGTCTTTCTCATGCTACTTCTATTGGATGGGTTATGGATTCTGGTGCTTCAGACCATGTGACCGGTAATGCATCACGTTTCTCTGAGTTATCACCACCTAAATATCCACATTATATTACTGTTGCAAATGGATCTAAAGTTGAGGCAATTGGTGTTGGACGAGTATCACCTATTCCTTCACTCTCTTTGAGTTCTGTTTTATTGATTCCTAATTGCCCTTTCAATTTGATTTCTATAAGCAAATTAACCAGCTCTTTAAACTGTGTCATAACATTTACTTCTGATTTCTTTTTGATACATGACCACAGTACAGGACAAACGATTGGGAGTCGGAATTGAATCTAGTGGTCTTTATTATCTTCAACCACCCACTTCCGCTATATGTGTTACTACTGAATCTCCAGATCTTATGTATCGTCGCTTAGGTCATCCGAGTTTATCAAAATTGAAGAAAATGGTGTTCGGGCTTCCTCATTTAGAGTCCTTACAATATGAGTCGTGTCAGTTAGGAAAGCATGTTAGAGTTTCTTTTTCCAGCCGCATTAATAACAAAGCTTTGTCTCTTTTTGACGTCGTTCATTCCGATGTGTGGGGTCCTAGTCGGATTCCTTCTATCCTAGGGTATAGGTATTATGTTACTTTTATTGATGATTTCTCAAGATGTACTTGGATCTTTCTAATGAAAGATCGTTCTGAGTTGTTTAATATTTTTAAGAATTTCTATTATGGAATCTCGACACAGTTTGGCAAAACAATTCGCATTTTACGCAATGACAATGCAAAAGAATATTTTTCTTATCGTTTCAACTCTTTCATGCAATCCAAAGGCATCGTACATCCATCTAGTTGTCCGCATACGCCTCAATAAACTGGTGTTGCTGGAAAAAAATATAGACACATTGTTGACACTGTTCGTACCCTTTTGCTAAATGCCAATTTATCTCTAAAGTTTTTAGGTGATGTTCTACTGTCGGGTATTTAATTAACCGGATGCCATCCTCTGTGTTAAATGATCAGGTTCCTCATTCCCCGGTGCATCCTACAGATCCCTTATATGTTGTTTCCCCTCGTGTCTTTGGATGTACGTGTTTTGTTCATGATTTATCCCCAAGTCATGATAAAATGTCTGCTCGTGCCATCAAATGTGTTTTTCTGGGCTACTCCCGCGTCCAAAAGGGATATCAGTGTTACTCTCCTCCTACACATCGTTTCTACACGTTTGCAGATGTTACATTCTTTGAGGACATACCATACTTTTCCAACTCAGGTGTCACTGGAACTAATTTAGATCAAGTTTTTCCTATTCCTTATTTTGAGTCAGTTGAGTCCGGTCCTTTATCGTCTAGTCCATCCGTTGTGATAGATGAGTCTCCACCTTTGTTGAACTGGTATGACATCTATGAGAGAAGGTTGAGACCACATGATTCAACTCCTATTCCAAGCGCTTCCACCCCTGCTCCGGCCCCGTTTCCTGACTTGCCTATTGCCATCCGTAAAGGTAATCGTTCAATCCATAACCCTTATTCTATTTATAATTGTGTGTCTTATCACCGGTTATCTCCTACCTATTGTGCGTTTGTTACTACACTTGCATCTGTTTCTATTCCTAAAATTATACAGGAAGCTTTATCCCATCTAGGATTGAGACAGACAATTTTTGATGAAATGTCATCTTTAGAATTTTATCATAGGAGCTTGTTCCTCTCCCTCATGAAAAATCTATTGTTGGTTGTAGGTGGATATTTAATGTTAAGGTGGGTCCTGATGGACAGGTAGATCGATTGAAAGTCCGCTTAGTGACAAAAGGATACACTCAAGTCCTCGATCAAGATTATAGTGATACTTTCTCTCTTGTTGCGAAGATGGTATCTGTTCGCCTATTTTTGGCCATGGCTGCCATGAAACAATTGCCTCTATTTCAATTGAATATCAAGAATGCATTCTTGCATGGTGACTTGGAAGAGGAGATCTACATGGAGCAACCTCCCGAGTTTGTTGCTCAAGTCTTTGTATGACTTGAAACAATCACCTCGGGCATGATTTGAAAGATTTATTAAAGTGTTGCTACAATTTGGGATGAACCAGTATGAATCAGATCACTCTGTTTTCACTAAATGCTTCTCCAATAAATATATTTATCTAGTGGTTTATGTTGACAACATTGTAATTACAGGTGATGATTTTGAGGGTATCAAGGCTTTAAAGCAACACTTATTTCAGAATTTTCAGACTAAGGATTTAGGTCTTCTTCGTTACTTTCTAGGAATTGAGGTAGCTCAATCAAAGTTAGGTATTGTTATCTCTCAAAGGAAGTATGCTCTTGATATTTTGGAAGAAACAGGTCTTCCAGATTGAAAATCAGTTGATACACCTATGGATCCTAATGTAAAGCTTCTCCCTAATCAAGGGGAGCCATATACTGGTCCGGGAAGATATCGAATACTTGTAAGAAAGTTGAATTATCTTACCTTGATTAGACCTGATATATCTTTTCCAGTCAGTGTAGTAAGCCGGTTTTTGAATTCTCCCTGTGACAACCATTGAGAAGCAGTTATTCGAATCCTTAAGTATATCAAGGGATCACCTGGAAAAGGGCTTGTTTTTTGGTGATAGAGGCAACACTGATATCATTGGATATTCAGATGTTGATTGGGTAGGAGATGCAAGTGATAGACGCTCTACATCGGATTATTGTGTTTTATTGGGGGGAATTTGATCTCATGGAAAAGCATAAAGCAAAAAGCAAACGGTCATTGCTCGATCAAGTACAAAAGTTGAGTATCGAATCATGGCCCATGCCACATGTGAGCTCTTGTGGTTAAAACATTTACTACAGAAATTTCACTTTTGTGAAGTCGGTCCTATGGAACTTGTACGTGACAACCAATCAGCTTTGCACCTCTCCTCTAATCCAGTTTTTCATAAAAGGACAAAGCATATAGAAGTCGACTGTCCCTTTCTTAAAGAGAAGATTATCACCGTGACCATCAAAATCTCCTTTGTTAATTCCAAGGATCAACTTGCTGACCTCTTTACAAAATCTTTTCGAAGACTTCGGATTATATACATATATGAACCATCTTGAGCGGGAGTGTTGAGATATTATTTTATTATTATTCTATATCTATTGTTTTTATTAGTAGTATCAATTAGGATATTATTGTATCAAATCTTTCCTTAATTAGTAGGGTTGATTAGGAGTTGTAGACATATACTAAATTTGATGTTTTTTTTGCTTATAATTGGTTACAAGAAAAATGAGTGTTTTTTTGTTTATAAACTGGTACGGAGGGTATATATACTTAGTAGGGTTGGGGTTTAGGGTTGTTATATTTATTACTTAGTAGTCAAGTCACTTAGGTGTATATAAATAGATACTTTGTAATTCAGTTTGTACATAATTCAATAATATTAATCCTTATTTCACATTCTCTCTCTTTCTCTCCACACTAAAAGTGTCTCATGCACTAACAAATTGGTATCTAGAGCTCCAGTTAGATTCTTGATTGTGTTTTCAAGAATCACACGTCGGTGATCGTGTTTCTGGGATCGTGGATTGTTAATCAATCGCTGCAAAGGTGAATGGTACTAATGGTATTCTAAATTCTCTTTCAATTTTTGACGGCAAGAATTAGATCTGATGGAGAAAACAAATGCAACCCTTGTTTGGCTTTCATGAAACCAAAGAAGTGGTTACTAATGGCGTCTCTGAGCTTGCTGAGAATGCAACCGATGTTCAGAGAGTCGCATACAAAAAGTCGAAGAAGAAAGACTGCAAGACCGTGTATTGCATTCAATCGGCGGTAGATTCGGCGAATTTCGACAAGATCTCTCATGCTGAATCAGCGAAGGAGGCATGGGATATTCTTGTCAAGTACTATGAAGAAGGTGAGAAAGTCAAAGTCCTCAAATTGCAGACTTTGCGACGACAGTATGAATTGCTACAAATGGGAGTAGATGAAAAAATTGCAGGCTATGTGTCGAATGTGCAAAATCTCGTCCATCTCATGATGAGTTGTGGTAAAACCGTAACTGATAAGATGATAGTTGAGAAGGTAATGCGTACGTTGACCTCTCACTTTGATCACGTTATCGTAGCTATTCAAAGAATTCAACAATCTTGAAACCATGAAATTGAAAGATTTGGTTGGTTCGTTGGAGGCGCATGAGATTAGGATTGTCGAAATGAAAGGGTTCAAGATTCAATACAAGTACTGCATGCTCAGGCTTGGAAGAAGCATTGTAGTTCCAACAAATTCAAAGGCAAATGAGACAAGACTCAGAACAAGAAGTCTTGGTCGAATCCTCAAAAACATAAGGTCGACGATAAGGCTTCTGAATCCTTGAGAAGAGGAGAAGGAAACTCCTATCAGAAAGACAAAGAAAAATAATGTGTGCAGTGTTATAATTGTGAAAAGTGGGGCCACTTGATCAAGAATTGTTGGTATAATAAAGACAAGGGAGCGATAAAAGGCAAGAAGGAAGGAGCGAATCTTGCACGCCAAAATTTAGATGATTATGAAGATATGGTGGTTATAGCTGCAGTTGCAGATGATCATGTGGACTCCAAGATCTGGTTCCTCGACCCAGACTGCTCGAATCACATGACTGGTCGAAAAGCGTGTTTAGCAAATTTTGACTCGTCGAAGAAGAGCATGGTCAAATTTGTTGATAATAGTTTGATGCAAGCAGAAGGTACTGACGACATAGTTATTCTAAGGAGCAATGGAGGAAAAGCTATGATTAAAGATGTACTTTATGTACCTGGAATGAAGTGCAATTTGTTAAGTGTTGGACAACTGGTCGAAAAAGTTTCTCAGTGATTATGAAAGATGGAACCTTGGAACTGTTCGACACTCGGAATAATTTGGTCTTGAAAACTACTTTGTCGAAGAATAGGACATTCAAGACCATGATCAGTTCGACTGAGGTACAATGTCTAAAAACTATTGTCGGCCACAAACATAGTTGGCTGTGGTAATTGAGGTTTGGACATTTGAACTTTCGATCACTCAATCAACTGATTATTCAAGATATGGTAATTGATATACCAAGTCTGGAGATGCCCAACAAACTCTGTGAAGGTTGTTTAGTCGGAAAACAATCTAGGAAGTCTTTTGTTTCACCTATGTCAATGAGATCCTCTTGCATATTCGAAGTTGTACATTCAAATGTATGTGGCCCTTTTGAGGAGCATACCATTGGTGAAAACAAGTATTTTGTTTCGCTTGTCGATGAGTTTGGTCGAAAGTTGTGGATCTATGTGATCAAACGAAAGGATGAAGTATTCAAAATCATTAAGAGATTCAAGATGCTTGTCGAAAACTAGAGTGAGAAGAAGATCAAAGTTCTGCGAACAAATGGAGGTGGCGAATACACATCCAAGATGTTTGAAGAGTTTTGTGTAGAACATGGTGTCGATCACGAGGTAACTGCTCCTTACACGCCTCAACATAATGGAATTGTAGAAAGAAGAAATATGACCATATTTGGCGAGATGCATGCTGAAGCAGAAGAATCTGCCAAAATCCTTATGGGGTGAAGCAGTTACCGCTGCTGTTTATTTTCTAAACATGTGTCATATCAAGAAGCTGAAAAACAAGGTTCCTGAAGAAGTTTGGAGTGACAAACGACCATGAATGAGTCATATGAAGGTGTTTGACTCTATTTGTTACAAGCATGTTCCTGATGCTAGAAGAAGGAAACTTGATGACAAGAGTGAACTTATGATTCTGGTAGGATATCATAAAACTGGTGCATACAGGCTGTTTAATCCAATTAATAAGAGGATTGTGATGAGTCAAGATATTGTGATTAATGAAAATTTTGTCTGGGATTGGAATTCTAATGATGCAATTGACAAGTCATTGGTGAGCTATGATTTCAACGAAGTAGTCGAAGTCGAAGATAGTGTTGATATTCTAGTCGAAGTCGAAGATGGTGTAGCTAGTATTAGTCAAAGACCTCAAAGAACTAGAGCTCGCCCAACAAGACTTCAAGACTATGAAGTGACTGGTGATGATGAAGTCACATCAGATGAAGAAATAGTTCATTTCGCCTTACTTGCAGGTGCTGAGCCAATCAACTATAGCGAAGCCTTAAACGATAAACAGTGGAAGTCAACTATGGTCGAAGAGTTACAAGCAATCGAAACAAACACAGGAGAGTTAGTCGAATTGCCAGCACATACAAGAGCTATCGAAGTGAAGTGGGTGTTCAAGTTGAAGCACAATGCTGATGGGTCGATAACAAGACATAAGACGAGATTGGTAGCTCGAGGTTTTCTTCAGAGAGCAGGAGTCGACTACTTTGAAGTATATGCACTTGTAGCAAGATTGGAGACTTTTCGACTAGTAGTCACCTTGGCATATAAACAAGGCTGGTTGGAATTTCACTTAGATGTGAAATCATCATTTTTGAATGGTCCCTTAGACGAAGAAGTCTATGTCACAGACCTCCAGGGTTTGTGATTCAGGAGGAAGCAAGGAAAATATACAACTTGCATAAAGTACTCTATGGTCTCAAGCAGGTACCTAGGACATGGAACAAGAAGATCGACTCATACTTGGTCGAATTGGGATTTGTCAAATGTAAATCTAAGTATGATGTCTATGTTCAGGTTGTGGCACAAGATATAACAATCATTTGCTTATATGACTTGTTAGTAACTGAAAATAGCTTGGAGAACTTGTCGAAGTTCAAAGAGCTTACGAAGAAGGAATTTGAAATGTCGGATATGGGAAATTTGTCTTATTTCCTAGGAGTAGAATTTTAAATGTCGAAGCAAGGTATGATGTTACATCAAAGAAAATATGTCAAAGAGATACTCAAGAGATTTAGGATGGATGATTCGACTCCTGCATCTTCACCTATCAAACCAAATTTGAAGTTGGAGAAGCACATAAGTGAACCAAAGGTGTCACACATGAAGCCTGCAAGAAGAATCCTGAGACTTAAAAGGATCGATAAACTATGGAATTCTATTTCGACGAGACTTTGAAAGCAAATTAGCTATGGTTACTTGCTATTCAGATGTTGACTGGTGCGGAGATACGGAAGACCGAAGAAGCACAACTTATTATTTTCTTCAAGTATTTGGTGCCCCAATTTCATGGTGCTCGAGAAAGCAACCTGTGATGGTATTGTCATCATGTGAGGCTGAATATATAGCACGATCCTATGCTATGTAACAAGCAATTTGGATCAGATATTGAAGAAATGGAAGTCGAAGTAAAGAAACTCCTGGTGCCACAGATAGACAACAAGTCAACCATAAATCATGCGAAGAATTCAATTATGCATGGAAGGAGTAAGTGCATCGAAGATAGATTTCATTTTCTTAGGGAGAAGATAAATCGAGGTGAACTTGAAGTGAAACATTGCTCAAGTGAAGCACAGTTGGCCGACATTTTCATTAAAGGATTGAAAATCAACAGATTCCTGAATTTGAGAAAGAAATTAGGAATAGTTCATATCGACGATGATTAGCATATGTTCGACAACTTGAATTATAGGGGGGTATGTTGTGATATAATATATAATTCAAGTTGTGTGAGGCCCAAGTCCAAAGTTAATTAGGGTTTAGGGTTGTTATATTTGTTATTTAATAGTCAAGTCACTTAGGTGTATATATATAAATACTTTGTAATTCAGTTTGTACATAACTCTTTCATATTCTCTTTTTCTCACCTCACTAAAAATGTTTCACGTACAATTAATATGATATTACGATTGTATTTTTACGAGTTGATGCAATTCTTTCTGTTCTTGAATTATCTGTTCTTTTTGTTCTTATGAGGAATGAGTGTGGATCAAATGTTTCTCTTGTTATTTGTTCTCTACTTTATTTCTGATGTTTCAGCATGAGTAATTCCTTAAAATAGTTAACCTCTTGTTTTTCACAAGGTGCAATAAAAGACAGGGAAATCCGTACTTTTTTTGTGATGTAAAAAATCAACACTGATCCTGAAAACTAAACTCTCGGATGATCTACATCTTACCCCTCCACATAATTTACCTTCTTTTGACTTAGAGCATCTTTATTGTAAGATGTAAATATTTATAAGAACAAAAAATAGCCATAGCCATTGTGATATTACTCTTGAATTAATATTTCATATATTAATTATTCTGTCATTGCATCTCATTGATTAAAATATAACTCTTAATGCTGTGAAATAATTAGTTGCCGTTGTAATATATACTGAACTGAACGGTTGTATATATAGTGAGCTGAACGGTGAACTATAATTACTGCCATATAAGCTTTGTACAAGGCTGCTGAACTATATATAACGTGAATTATTAAGAATCTCTTTCTTAGATCAGTTGTGCTAAAGTTGCTCTTAGTTTCTGACATATAAAGTGTCATTGCATTTGCCTTCTTTATTGAACAGTGATCAGACTAGTAATATCATTTTCATGTCGCAGTTCTGCTCTGTTGGGTAACACAGGACTTTGAACTTTATGCTGCATTTGATCCCCTTGCAGACAAGGTATCTTTTTTACTGCCTACAAGATTTCTTAGTAATTATATTTCTGCACCAAATTGTAAATGTTCTATCAGTTAATATCCAATTAGTTAACACATTTACTGCTTGGATTTTTTTCTTACTTTTTCTGCACAATGACCTTATGCAGGCGACGGCAATAAGGACATGCAACCGGGTATGTCAATGGGTAAAAGATGTTGAAAATGAAATATTTTTGCTAGGAGGTAACCCCTTTTCATGGTGATTTCCTATCAAATACTGTAAAACATGTAAGAGAAAGTTTATTTAATGGTTTTTTTAGAGTTTATTCTTTCTTTATCATTTCATGTATTTTCTATGAATTAGTATATTTATGAGTTTGTCAAGTGTCAATGTTATAATGGCATAATCAGCCGTGAGAGTAGAGGAATTAAAGATGATATCATGATTTCTGCTCCTACATTAATATGATGACTTTATTTGAGGAGCCCATTGAAATAGATGGTTATTTATAACATGTTTGAAAAAGTAGTTGTTTGGAACAAATCTTCTTATACTTCTGTCTAAGGGTGTATATGGGTTGGGTAAATCGAATAAATTCAATAAAACTCATCCAAATCTATCTAAAAAAATTGGGTTATTGGGTGAATACGGTCTTAAAAAATGAAAAACTATTCAAAATAATTGGATTATGGGTAAATCCACACCAACCCACAAAACCAATGGATTAAAAATGAAAAATTATTCAAAATAATTGGATTATGGGTAAATCCACACCAACCCACAAAACCAATGGATTATAGTGACTATTTTTTATAATTTGATGAGTAATGACTTTGATGTATTTAATCTTGACTATTTCAATTACAATCTTTTGAATTTATTTTATTTTGTAAGTAAACGATTTTAATTTATTTAGGATTATTTTGATGTTATTCTTGGAAGTTGCAATTATTTTATGCAATTATAGATATTACGGTAATGTAATTTTGATTTTTTCAAATATGTCTATGATGAATTTATGGTGCATCTATAAATTTTATGTTTTAAAAAGAGCAGTAGTAGTTAAACTATTTATTAGAAAAAGAAGAAAAAAATTAATCCCCTATCCAATTCAATCCAGGATTTTATCCAAATCGATCCAATATGATATTATGGATGATTATTTTTTACTCCATCCAAATCGGTGTATTATATATTGGTTAGATTATGGTTTTGGCTAAATTCAATCCAAATTGATCCATATACACCCCATACTTCTTGATTGTTTAAATTGTATATTCTAATTAAAAACATTGCTATATTTTTCACTTTGTATTTTTGACAATAAGATATATTGGTAGTTAATATGAATAATTAATTAGGTAAACTTATAATTCTATTTTTTTTTTATTTATGTATATTTTTAATCGTTGTGATTGTGAATTACTAATGGCATTTTTATTGCTTTTTGTCATTGGTACTTGCTTATTTAAAATGTTTCTCTTCCATCTTTTTTATTTTAATTATATTCCTTCTCTCTACCTCCCTTAAAAACACTGGCAGCAACCTATATTAGTATTATATTAAAAATATACAATGATATATTTTATTTAAAAAGAATATTTTTGAAACAAGTGTGAAAATAAAGAAATAATATTTTTACTTTCGTATGATGACAAAATAAAATCATTATTTTTTAAAAAGGTATTTATCTTAATATAAATATTATGTAAAATAGGATATATTGAAAATTATAAACATGTTCTTTGATGTATTTTATATTTATTAGTTAACTTTGCCGATTATTTTAAATCAATCAACTTTTTTTGACCAAATGGGTCAACTTATTTATCTTATGTAAATGTAGTCCAAAAAGTTACAAGGATTTAAAAAGTGAATAAACATTTTTCTTCTATTAAAATTTCTTCTTTATCTGTGTAAACAAAACAAATAGAGCCTTATTATTGTCCTATCCTTTCAACCAAACAAAAAGATCCAATTGATTTTTGACAAAAAAAAAAAATCTAATTAGTTCTCTTGAATGATTTTTTAAATTTTTATCCAAATAACCCTAATTTTAAAAAAAAAATTCATTTTTCAGATTATTTTTCAAAATACCCCATTTTAAAGAGGAGGCGCCAAATGAATTGACGTCTGCTCTTAAATTTAGAGAGGGGACACCAATTGGATTGACTAGTGCATCTAGTGTTGTCAATCTAATTGGCGCCTGTGTGCTAAGTTTTAAAATATGCGCCAATTGGTCTGGCACATGTGTATGTTTCATAATTTTTTTTGAAAAACCTTGTACATTTTAGATAAAGTCGAAATCGGACCAATTCATATTAATATTAATACATGTTTATACAAAAAGACTAATGTCAATGACCGAGATCACATAACCGACCTTCGGTCCCACATTCCATACCCACCCGAACTCGTGGCCCTAACCCACGTTTATGATTCACCCATGTGTTTGAGTATCTGAGGGCCCAGGAATATCACCACCAACTGCAGGAGATTGTCTGAGATATTAAGAAAAATCAGCATAGTCTTGTGTATGCATTGAAGGGCCACCACCATAGCTAAGTTCATGACCCATGCCAGAGTAGTTGGTTGTGTTTGAGTTGTTGGAGGGCGGCCAAGACGATTCAAGGGAGACATTGATGTGAATAATGCGTCGAGGAAAGGTTGAAATGATTGTTGTGGTGTTTGGTAGCCATATGGTTGTTGAAGGTTTTAGTTTTGTGATGTTTGGGCTTCTTGGCTATATTAGAAGGAGGGATGGTTGATGTTAAATGATCGCTGAGTGTTTTGGCTAAGGCGGCTATGATAGGGTAATGTGTTGGGTGCATAGCGATGTTGGGTGTCTTGATGATGATCTACTTTTTGGTTGTGGTACGGGGTATGCTTTTGGTATTGTGGCTGGGTGTTTGGCATGTTAGGGTTGTAGGTTTGTGTGTTTGTGGATCGAAAATTTTGATGGATAAGGGGTTGTGAGTAACCGGACTGACAAGATTTTTGGGGGTTAGATGTTGAACCTTCTGGTGTATAAGTTGCCTGGCGTGGGTCGTATATGTACATATCCTCGACGATGAACTCAAATCCAACTGATTTGTACCAAGCCATATAATTACGAGTTGGTTTTTCTTCGGTTGGCATCACAACGTTAGTTAAGACATGGTCTTGTCGGTGCTTCCATTTTCGACTCTCAGATCTAGCGAAACTTTGCCATGGGTTAAAGTTTTATTGGTCGTTAACTTTGCGTAGATGCCATTCTCCGAGGTTTTTCGAGGGATCTGGGATGTGTTGAAGCATACTGAACTGCAATTTAACACGATCACTATTGTGCATCTCCACAGTGATGAATCTTATGATCGATGTGCATGCAGTCCAAACGATTGCGTCTTGTTCGTTCATTTCATGGTCATGATCCAAATTTAGATATGGACGCCAAATGAACTGAAATGCGGACATATATTAGATTATAAATTTGTTAGAAGAAATTAACATTTTTTACGAAATAATTAGGTTAATGGCAATACATCCGTCGATCGAAGGTGATCCAAGAGATTGCGTTACTAGGTAATATAGTGTCTAGGACATCTGTTATAACTCATACCACGTGCCGACCATCTGCACCATAAAAGTAAAAATATTATTTAGAGATAATAATCGATAAAGTAAGTAAATATAGTTCATTTTTAAGAACTTACTTTTGTGCGTACGAGAATGTGAATGGATCGTTGTTGATGGGCGCTAGGGACGGTAGTCTGGACCAACCCCATGCTTGGAGCAAAACAACACATCTAGAAAATGTAGACGTGTCTTTGTGTGTATTTTTACACAAATATCTATAAAGATAAGCCAAACAAGCGGACATATGGGTGTGATGTATACGAGTTTTGTTTTCGAAACACCGATACTATGCGACTTACGATCAAGAGAAATTCAAATTTCTTGCATTTGAAAAAACGAATTGAATCCTACATAGGATCTGGTCTTGTGTCACAAATCACGTATCAAAATCCAATTTATTTCGAGAACAGTCAATGTAAATTTTTCCCGCTAAAGATACAGGACGATGAAGATGTTGAATATATGTTTGTTAGTCACGAACATTCTGGTTGCAACTCTATTAAGTTATATATTACTCTTCAATCAAGTATACCATCTTAGCAATCTAAGATAACTAATCAAGTTGAATCTGATGAATTTGATTTAGAAAACTCAGATGAAGCCGACCTAAAAGCAGAAGCAGAAGTCAATGTCGTTGATGAAGAAGAAGAAAAGACCGAGACACATGTCGATCATATGTTGAACAACAACATTGAAGATGACGATTATCCAACGCCATTATCTCCAAGTCATGTATATAATCTGCCTCAACATATGACAAACATGGATCTGCATGACGATGAAACATTCAACAATATTTTTTATAACACGTATCCACGATCAAAGAGTGAGACATGTTCCTCACTAAAGAAGAATGTGTGCGAGCTATCAAAAAATTTCACATGAATAACTTGTTGATTTCACCGTGAAACGCATTGATTCGAGAAGGTATGTCATCGAATGTCATAATATCCTTTGCAAGTTTCGGTTGGCTGTGTCTCACAAGAAGAGAAGCGACTCTTGGGAGATAGCTTCTATAGACCCGCCTCACAGTTGCATTGCCACTAATATTGTACAAGATCACCGTAAATTAAGCGCTGCATTGATATGTCAAGATATGTTTCCACTTGTTAACAAAGACTCATCTGTGAAGGTGAGTATAATAATATCTCATATCGTCACAAGATATAATTATACTCCATCTTACAAGAAAGCGTGGATTGCAAGGACAAAGGTTGTTGAACAGATATTCGACAACTGAGAGGATTCATACAAAGAATTGCCACGGTTTTTATGGGCACTTAAAACATACGCACCAGGAACTATTGCAATTATGGAGACATTGTCAGCATTTATGCCAGATGGAACTTGTGTTGCTGGAAATAGAATCTTTCACCGCCTCTTTTGGACGTTTCAACCATGCATCAAAGGTTTTACATTCTATAAACCTATTATTCAAATTGATGGAACATGGTTATACGGAAAATACAAGGGTACTTTGCTTATGAGTGTTGCACAAGACGACAACAATAATGTCTTTCCCATTGTCTTTGCTCTGGTCGAAGGTGAAATCGCTGGTAGTTGGGGTTTCTTCCTTCGACATCTCAGAACACATGTTGCTCCACAAGCCAATCTCTGTTTGATTTCAGATAGACATGCTGCCATTGAGAGTGCTTACAATAACCATGATAACGGATGATATGATCCTCCTTCTACCCATGTCTATTGCATTAGACATATCGCACAAAACTTCATGTGTGCAATCAAAGACAAGAACCTTCACAAAAAAGTGGTGAATGCATGGTATGCTCTAACTCAACTGTCATTTCAAAATTACCGTGACAAAATTAGATTGTCTAATGCAGATGCAGGAAGGTGGGTGGATAACATACCAGTAGAGCAGTGGACAAGGGCATTTGACAAAGGCTGTAGATGGGGCCACATGACAACAAACTTGTGGAATGCATGAACGGCGTATTCAAAGGCATTAGAAATCTACCAATAACCGCGTTGGTCAGAACAACCTATTTTAGGTTGGCATTTACCTTCGCAACCATAGGTGAAAGATGAAGTGCAGTGTTAATGTCAGGTCAAATATTCAGTGAATATTATATGAAAGTGATGAAAGAGGAAAGTATCAAAGCTAGCACACACGCAATTACAGTCTTTGACCGTCATAGGGAAAATTTTAGTGTACAGGAAATAATGGACCATAATGAGAGGAGGCCAAATTTATCCTATGTTGTCAAACTAAACAGAAGTTGGCGCGACTGTGGAAAGTTCCAGACCTTCCGTATTTCTTGCTCTCATGTCATTGCGGCACGCGCACATACTCGCCAGGATGCTTACATCCATCTATCTGATGTTTACAAGGCCATTACCATCATGAATGTGTATAACAAAAGCTTCTCAGTGCTACTAATGGAGGAATATTGTCTTTCATATGAAGGTGTCATAGTTTGGCACAATGATGAGATGCGAAGAAAAAAAAAAGGACGGCCAAACAACACACGTATTAGAACAGAAATGAATACGACTGATAAAATGATAAGATCATGTAGTATATATCGTCAACCCAGACACAATAAGAACAAATGTCCCAATCTAGGAGCAACATCTGCATCATAATTTAGTATCTCCTTTCAATTTTTGTAACCTTGAATTTTTATATGTCATTAACTTTTTGCTACAACAAGGTTAACAACAAACATCACTACAACATAAGCACACTTAAAACAGAACAAGTCTAAATAAATAACACAAAAAACAAACATCGAATACATATGAAAATAATTAACCATAATATTTAAAAACAACATTTTTAACAGATTACAACAATCAAATTGATGTCATCTGGTCCAAACATCATTTCCATGTCATCCTTATTAGTTTTTACTCGTACCCAACCAAATATACTATCGAGTCTCTCAATACTTCTAATTTTTTCTCCTTATGGTATTTTTCCATCTAACCAACGAATCAGCTCCCTCTTCAATTGATCGAAACTATAGATGTTCCAGAAGAGCATCAACATCTGAGGCTTGTCTCTCGAATAAATCACTTTTTCATAGCGGCGACAAACACACAACATATTGCAATATGACGAAAAGCGATGTGGATAAATGAATCACACAACACCTCTATTTATAAAAAAAAATGCACATTACAATGAGGCGCCAAATCAATTGGCACCTCCTCTCACTTTACACACATGGGTGTCAATTGGATTGGCAGCACTATGTGTTGTATAGTGTTGTAGTCAATTCAATTGACGTCCCCTTTTAAAAATTAAGGGTAGGCGCCATTTGATCTGCCGCCTATGACTTAAGTATTTTTATTTTGAAATTGAGGTAGATTGAGAATTTGTTTGAAAACTAAATTGTTTTGAGATTTTTTTTTAAAAATATGGGATATTAGAGTAAAAAATTCGATTTTCCTCTACGTTTTTAATTCAAAATAATTTTCTACATAGTAACATTTTCCTTGTAAATATCCTCACCCACCTATGTTATCTTCTATTTCCCTTAATTAATTAAACCAATAATAAACTTGTAAAAGCATATGATACTCAATTCTATTTAATGTTGATAAGGATAAGGTGCGTTCAACTTTTATTTTCTTCATTCATTCATTCATTCATGTATATTTAATGGATTCGGTGGCTCCAATTTGTCAAAGTTGCAATTAAACTTCTTTATGGCAATCTAGCTATATTTTGGTGTCACCAATTCCGGAAATTAAAAAAAAGATTATGTTCACCAACTTAATATCCTCCATAAATAAATCACTAAAACATGGAGTAATGTGCTTTCTATTTGAGAATGAGAACAGAATGACCATAATACCCTTCCATTACCTCGTTTCATACTTCCATAATCCATTCCATTACCAAAAAAGCTACATTTGCTTGCACCCCTTTTCTCCACTAAAACAAAGTGTACTTTAGAATATACTATTTTTATTATGCTTTTCTTTTTAAATTATGTTGTCATTGTATGTTTATTTTCTTGCTATTTCCTTTCTATCTTTTCGTATGTCTTTTTACACTTGGCATGCCATGGAGTTTTTTTTTGTATTCATAGAGTCAAAGGACAGATGAAAGAGAAAAAAATATATTTTGATTTTACTTTTTAACAAATGAGTTTCATTAAAATTTATTTTAAAACTTATTCAAAAATTAAATTTGTTTATTATAAATTAAAAAATATTTTTGATATTTATTAACCATATATATTTCTTAGAAATTCTAAGATAATAAAAATTGCATATTTTTTAAAAAGACATCCTTAAAAATTATTTTTATGAGAAACTATGATTTTTGTTTATCACAATTTTTAACAAATGATTTTAAAGCTTTGAATTTTTTTTGATAACTTGTTTAGGATTTTTGTGTAAAAAACATTAAATAAAAAATAAGAATTCTTCTACTACGACTTTATTTTAAAAATCTTCTACTACGATTTTATTTTAAATAATTAAAAACCTGTTACATCTTTTTTAATCTTCTAT